>NC_087532.1:7575979-7908187 GCF_963921805.1 Phalacrocorax carbo | reverse complement strand
CTGAGATCTAAAGGGGGGGAAGGCGCTGGCGGGAGGGGGGGGGATGCTCAGGGAAGGAGCGGAGGAAAAGCAGCAGCAGAAAGTCCTTGAAAGTAAAGCGGGATGGGAAGGAGAGAGTTTAGGGGGGAATTAATGCAACTGCGGAAATTTTTTCCCCTTCCCCACCCAAGAGCAGGTTGATCGGGGAAAGCTCCCACTCGCCCTCCGACCCCTATTATTTTTTTCGCCCCTTGGCTCTCCCTATGTCTTCCCTTGTGGTGAGATTTATATTTTTTTAAAGCTCTTATCCACCTTCCCCACGGGGAATTTGGGTCCTTCCTCCCGCTGAGAGAGGAAAAAAAGATAAAGAAGGTGGAAAAACCGCAGCCCCGCTTTTTGGGAACAGGGCCGGGATGGCGCGGAGTCCCCGCCCCGCCGGCCTGCGCATCCCCCCGCAGCATCTCTCCCCGAACTGGTGGTACCCCCCAGATAGCCTCCCCCCAAAGTCTGGGCGGCACAGGGCACGGGGAAACCCCCTTCCCCTCGCTACTACAGCACGGAGACTGGCCAAAAGCCCCGCGGCCGGAGCCCGGTTTTCTCCCCAAACTGGGAATAAACTGGGTCAAGGTCTCGGGCTGCGCCTTTGGCCGGGGCAGCTGCGCTTGGTCCCCGGGCTCGGCCCCGCAAGAAAGGCTGTGAACGAGGGGCTGCGAGGGCTGGGGAGGAGGGGGGAAACCTGCCTGCGAAGCCCCCGCAGGTCTGGCAGGGAGGAGAAGTCACCCCACGCCGCTGCTTTTCAGGTTTAACTGGCTGCGTTTTGCATGACTGCCTCATTAGCCACCGCTGAGCGGGGATTTGCGGGCCGGGCTCATCCCGGCCCGTCGCGGACAAAAGTTATTTCAGCCCTATCTGTAATTTATCTGGGTCACCTAGGGAGAAATCCTCCGGGTAGGGAGAGTCCTAGGAGCGGTACCAAAGGAGTCCCACCGCCCTTAATTACTCTTTAATCAACGTAACGCAGTGGTCCCTTTAAAGAGCTGCTTTTGGTGCAAGAGCTGCGTTTAAGCATCTGCTTCCCGGCCGAGAGTGGGGAGCCAAAAACCTGCTCCGGCTTAAGGGATTTAAAGGTGTGGAGCGTGTGTTTCGGGCTGGGCCCGCCGAGCATCACTTTTGCTGTAATCACAAAAGTATTAAACAAAGGAAGAGGGTGGCGGGGAGGTGGGAAGAACCTGGAGGATCCGATTTAAACTACAAAAGGCACAAAAAGGATCCTAAATTCATCTCTTAAGTGGAATTCCTCTTTGCGGAGAGCAGGCTGGGTTTGCAGCCCTCCCATCTCCGGGCTGAGGGTCTGGCTGGGCTCTTCATCCTTTGCAATAAGAGCTGGTTTGATTTGATTTGATTTCCTTTCGTGATATCTGGAGAAAGGCGGGGGAACCTGCTTTTCCCGACCCGGGACGGCGAGGTTTCCTCGCCGGAATTTTGCTGTGTTTTAGGAAAGCTGCGCGGCTTTGCGGTCCTCCGGACAGTTCGCTGTCTGGCGGGGAAAGAGCAGCTGCTGGGAGGGAGAATAAGTATTAGAAGAAAGAAAGAAAAAAAATCCTCGTAATCTTGGGACGTATATAATCTACGTCTCCCTGAATCCCAAAAGGCAGCGGGCCCGTCTCTCTGATTTATTTTTACGCTAGCCTAGTTTGCATCCCAAAGAAGTAAACTGCTATTTTTAACCACTGGTTTAAAGCTTAATTAAAAGCCCCTAAACTGATTGTTTTGAAAATTGATTTAGAGGAATTGCCCCAGGGCTGAGACGCTATCTAAGCCAAGTTGCAGTCCCAGAGCTCGCAGTGGTGTCTGAATCGTTAACCCCGACGAGGCAGGAGTCGCCGGGGATGGATGACACATGGGCCAGCGGGGTCCCTACACCCTCTGGAAAGAAAGGTCCTTTGTTAGTCCCGGCTACTGGCTTGCTTGGGTGGATCTCCGCTGGTTTCCTGGAGTTACGAGGTTTAATTGAATTAAGGGAAGCTCTGAGATGCTTGTGACACCGGGATGGGAGAGCTCTTCCTTTCATCTGCGCGTCTCGGGGTGCGGAGCCCCTCCTCGGGGGAGGGTGGGTGCGGGAGGGAAGGGCCACGCCACCTCCAAAGGTGGGCTGTGCTACGGGGGGGACACGGGACGGGTGTTTTTGGTCCCCAGACCCCTTTCTCCCCCGGCAAACCTCCTTTTTCCCAGCCATCTGCGCCCGGCAGAGCCTCCCGAGATGGTGCCGAGCCACCGCGGCTGTAATTATCCTCAATTGCTTCCCCGGGAGAAGGGGCTTTACCTGCTTAAAGGGGGGTTGAAGGTTGGTTTGAAGGCTTGGGGGGGGTGGTGGTTGTGGGGTGGGGTGGGGTGAGGGGGGGAAGGGAAGTGGCATTTCAGCCCCGTAATTAGATGTAAACAAGAATAGAGACGGGGCTCCGTGGTCAGACAACTTGATTGTTAAGGGATTAACACCTAAGTAAACCAATAAAGGCTCCGCGTTGCTGGCGAGAGGGCTGCGGGGCAGGAGGGGCTGGGTAAGACTATCGAAGCCTAATGCCCACCCCCCCGGCGGCATATTAATAAACCCTCGGGAAAATGGAGGTTTAGTCCCGGCCTGGACACGCGTGGGGTCACCCCAGCAGTTTTAGGAACCCGTTTTTTTCAAACGCTTTTTGGCAAAGGTTTGAGTCGTCGGTGCTGGTTTTGCTGCCTGGGACGAGAGGGGGGATTCCCTTCTCTCCTTCGGGATGCCTCAGGGGAGGCACCCATCCCGGCCCGGCACCCAGCGCCCCATTTGTTAGGGAAGTCAACGATTAGAAGGGGATCTCCTCCCCACCCGTGTGGGGCAGGGCATGCCCCTGTACCCACGTGTAAGTAGGACGGTTTCTTTTGCACAAGGGAAGCTGCAGGTTCCTTCAACCCTTTAGTTTCTCCATCCCTTCTTAATAATAGCTTAAAAAAAAAATAAAAGATCCTTCAGAGCCAGCTCGAGCAAACCCCTCCTGGGCGTAGCTCGCCAGGTTTGCCTCCAACTGGGCTTTTGTGGTCCTTTCTTCTCCTCCCAGCTCGCCCTCGGTTGGTATTTCCCCCGCTTCCTTGGCCAGACTTTGAGTGGATGGAGGAGTTTAACCTTTGGGGAAAAAAACCCCCAAGATATCAGGTCTGGCCTAGAATGCCGCGGTGGTACCTGTAAGCCTGATTGCCATGGCTTTCTGCCGGTGCGGATTTGGGATTGAGAGGTACCTGAAAGGCTCAGAGTCAAACTGAGTTCAATAACTTGGGTCTGTTTTGTTTTCCTCCATCTCCCCAGCTTCCAGTGGTCTCTTTACTAATATAGGAGCACTCTAGGGTGTGGGTATTTCTTCCTCCTGATTGCAAATAACCGAAAGATTAGCACCAGCAGCTGTTTGGAATTGGAACAATGGAGAGACCTAGGAAGTGGAGAAATTGAAAAAGGAGAACCCCCCTCCTAATCACCCAGCTCAAAGTTCACCAAGTCAGACTGCATGACTTAACGTGACCTCCGCCTCGGCTTCACGGGGCTGTTTGCTTATATGAAAGTTGGGGGGGGAGACAGAAAGACAGAGGGGAGGGGGTAAAGGGGAGAGGGGGAAAAAAGGGGGGGGGGGGGGGAATAGCGGGGCTTTTAATGAAATTTCCTCCAGAAGTGGGAGGCGGTTGCGTGGCTGGACGGTCCCCTCCGGCCGCCGGTCCTTGCCCCTTTGGGTGGGTTTAGGGGGGTCCCTGCACCCCCCCGGATGAGCCCCCTCCATCCGCCTCAGGGGACAGCCCAGAGGCTCCCCTCCCCGCCGGGAGGGTGGGCCCGATCCTCCATCCCGGGCAAACCCTGCAAGAGGCGGCGGGGCCGGGCTGCTCTTCCCCGGCAATGGGGCACCGCGGGCGGGGGACAGGGTCCTCGCTGTGGGGCGGAGGGGTCCCCCCGCTGTGGGGCAGGGGGATGGGGTTCACACAGAGCAGCCCGGCCCTGCGCTGGCTGGTGAAGTGTGAGAGCGGCTGAGCTGTCAGGAGGGGTTTGAATGGGATCTCCTAATGGATTTGACTCGGAAATCTCGACTTGACCAGTTTTTTCCTCTTTAAAACAAACTCATTAAACTTGTCAACACTCATTAGGGCCTTAAAACGCTGAACTGGAGTCACTGGGGAGAGCGGTTGGTGGGGGGCTGCCTCGGGAAGGCGAGGTGGGGAGGGGGGCAGCCCGCAGCGCCTCCGCGCCGGGCTGCAGCCGGGCTCCCTCGGCTTTGCGGGGCGGGAGAAAGGGGCTGCCAGGAAAATAAACGCCTTAAAAGAGAAATCAAGGGAGGAGAGAGGGAGCCGGCACGGGGAGGGGGCCGTGCCTTAGAAATAGGGGCTTCTCCGCACACCCCCCACCCCCCCGGGCTCCGGGCTCGGCTACAAAGGAGGCGCCGGGGAAGGGGAGGGCTCCGGATGGGCCGGGCCGGGCAGAGGCTTCGGTTTGGGGACATTCCCTGTGATTTGAGACTCTGTGTGTGGAAATATATCTGCTAGGCTGTGATTTCTGCAGTTGCCGGGGGAAGGGGGAATGGCGGGGAACGGAGGGGGAAAGGTTAGAGGCAGCTTTCGGCCCTAAATCCCCTGGAAATGAGCCTGGTCTCCGAAATTCCTTCCCAATCCCTCAACCCCAAATATTTTGAGAACTGGACAATTAGTCGGAGATCGTCTTAATTCTGTCGGCAGGACGAAAATTGGTTTCGGGGGGCAATTAAATGTTGCTCATTTCTCCGTCTCGTTTGAATACAGGTTTTGTTTGGGGTTGATTCAGATTTTTTTTTTTTAAAAAGGGTTTATTCCGATGCTTTTTCAAGCTCGGTTCCCCTTTAAGGGGAAAAAAACCCACCCCCACCCCTATTAAAAAAAAAAAAAACCTTCGAGACCTTCTGTTATTCCCCTCTCTGAGAATGAGAACATCAGCTATTCAAGCGTATTGATGAACTCCCCCAAAAAGTTTATTAAGAGAAGCGAAAACAAAAGGACTAAAGGCCGCAGGCAACTGGACAGACAGTTTATAAACTAAGGTCCCATTGTCCCCCCGAGGCAGATGCATGAATACCTCTGAATGGGTCCCTTTGGAGTGACAAGATCAAGCCAGACAACAGCATGTTAAAAGGAAGGAGTGCTGTTTCTCTTTCTCCGACCCAAAGATCTGCTCCCCCTACTCCTCCTGCATTAATGTACATCTGCAGGGGGAGGAATAAATGGCTCCTTAGGATCTGCGGCCTTCGGGGTTTTTATTCTTCCAACCCCCGGCACTGGCTCTTTGCACCATATGCTGCAGATCAGCCCTCCTTTCTCCGCAGCCTCCAGCCAGGCAGTCGCCTAAAATGATCCGCAGCAATCGCAAACTTTCTCCCCTCTCTCTCTCTCTTTCCCCCCCTCCACCTCTTCTTTCCTTCCCCCTGCCGCTGTTAAAATCGCGATTTACGGCCTGCTTGTCTAGGAGATCCCTCGTGGTCAATTAGGTTTGCACAGAGCAATTTAACTAATAGGCTTTGATGGATTTATTTTATTTTTTATTTTTTTCCCCCTTCCTTTCCCCGGGATATTGGCCTTGTGCTGTCAGGACACGGTAGTGAGGAGAAATGCCCCAAGCATCCTGCAGGCAGGGGGAAGGGGACAGCAAATCTGCCAACGGGTGCCCGGAAAAGTCCCCAAATTAATGCCCAAACCTGCTGCTGCGGGTCCCCTCGCTTTTACCCACCGCTCCCGGCTCCGGACTCTGTGTCGCAGCTGGAGGTCGAGCAGCGTTCGCTGGAGGTCGAGCAGCGTTTGGGTAAATTTGGGGGATACCGATCAGCTTTGCTTTCTCCCATAAAATCACAATGAGCTGCACGAGCGCCCAGTTCCCCCCCTTTGTGTCTTTCAGATGCTTTCCACCTTGGTAAGGTTAATTCAAGTTTTTAAAACTTGTTTTAAACCGAGTTTGGAAGCCTTGGAAGGGGAGAGGGGGTGTTAATGCGTGTTTGCCATTGACTGCATTTTAGCTTTATGATCTCGGGGTATTTTGTTGCTTGGATGGTGGAAAAAAATAGGGAAACAGTGAGTTTTTCATAATTTTGGCCGTCAAAATCACTTCTAGAGGATGAGGCTGCAACAAACAGCCCAGGCAAGGTATAAACCTGAACGCAGAGATTTTCCAGCCCACTCAAACGCCTCGGTCCTCGCCTTCACATCCCAGCCCTGGGTGTCTGCCGGTCCCCTCTGACCCTGTTGTCACAGCGAGGGGATCCCTCTGAGGTGGGAGCATCTCGGCCCGGCTGCCGCAGCGGCTGCAAGGGCGTTTTGGGGGCTGATAACTGGTGTGACGGATGGGTCTAGCGGGTCTCTGGTGCTTGCAGAGCCTGTTTGCACTCTCCTTAACTAGATACAGCTCCGAGCGCTGGGTTGGGAGGTCAAGCGATGATAATAATAATAAAATTACCCCCCTTTCCCCAGCCTCACCTTCCCCTCTGCAGCGGAAGAGTTGTTATTTCATGGCTGGCTAAAGCCAAACTTCCCTCAAGGGGGTTATGCGACTTATGACCCTCCTAACCTGTACTTAGTGCTTTCCAAAGGAGACGCGCTCCTGGAGAGGTGACCTGAATGGAGCTGGAGCCACGAGGGCAAAACCAACCTATTTAAAACAAAACCCCAAAACAGCAACAGGGAGGAGGAGAAGAAACACTGAGCAAAATTAAAAAAAATATCACCAAAGCAGAAGCATTTCCCAATGAGGAAAATACCTGCTTAATTAGTGAGGGCTGTAGTTTGCAGGGAACCGTAGGAACCCGAGGTGGGGTTTTGGCAACAGTCCTGCTGTTTAACTCTTTGCAAACCCACGGGGGACTTCAGCATCGGCTGAGCATCCCCACCTTCAGCTGCGCTTCAGCGGCGGGGATGCTTTCCACAAAGGGAGGGCGCGTACGCGTGCAGGCAGCGACAGCATCTTATTGCCTCAGACCAGCTCCAGAGCAAACGGAGGCATGTGCCCAACGCCCAGCCCTGTTTGTAGGGATTATTTCCAGAGAAGCATCGCAATTTGGTCCAATGCTAGAATTAATCGGGCCTCCGACCCTTCAGGTAAATGCATCCGCATTTGATTTTACTGATACGAGTGAATGGACCTACTGATGGAGCCAGGTTTTTTTGCAGGATGGGGGTCCTTTGCAGCCCCTCAAGTGCGGAATATTTT
Source organism: Phalacrocorax carbo (assembly GCF_963921805.1). Lineage (NCBI taxonomy): Eukaryota > Metazoa > Chordata > Aves > Suliformes > Phalacrocoracidae > Phalacrocorax > Phalacrocorax carbo. Next base: position 7,900,977 of record NC_087532.1, on the reverse strand, counting down.
TATTATTTCTCTTTGGGGTTTACATAAGGTACGTTTGCCTGAAAGCATTGCAAACGGGGCTGGAGAGAGGAAAAAAGAAACAGATGAGGAGCTGATGTGATGAAAGACCAACAGATTTTGGGTCATTCCTGTTCCCATAGTGGCTCCCTGAGGCATTTCAAAGGCAAAAAAAAAGAGATGGGAAAATACAAACACATAATCAAACCAAGAAGCCAGTTAACCAGGCCAATACCCGCAATCCCAAAGTCCCATTTAGCCGCTCGCAGGATTATCACTTGTTGCCAATTCAAAACCAGCAGGTGTTGTCAGCTATTTATGATCGCTGTTATTTATACAGTGCCACTGGTCTGCCTGGCGCTCGGCAGCCACGTACAGACGAGAGCCAACCTCTCCCCTGAGAAGATACCAAACTAAATTAGACTTGACGCAGAGGCAGACGTTGACACACGGCATATGGGGATGAGGGGAAAAAAGAGAGGTTCGAATCCACAAAGATCGTGCAATCTCCAGGCGTTAAATCCCGCATCCGTGGGTTTGTTAGTTCCCGTTTTATTGGAAAAGCGAAAGGAATAGATGGGCGTTTAAGCGCGGGGAGCTTGCGGCACAAGGGTAGGGACCGCGGCAGGGCGTCGTGCCTTGCTTTGCGGATGGGATGGATGAATGTTATTTGCTTTACGGGCCGGGAGTGAAATTTGCAGCCGTTGCGTTAGGCGGTGTACAGATGCACAGCCGGAGCCAGCTTGCGGCGCAGCAAAGAGCCGGGGGATAACCGAAGTGAAGCAGCTTGCCCAGGTTCAAGCGGCGTATCAGCGGCAAAGCCAAGACTGCAACCTTGTGTAAAAATTACTAAGCAAAGCCCCATCCGCAGCCTTTTTTCTTCAAAACCTGGTGGTTTTATGCAGGAAAATTCCTATGGTATCCGCGGGAGTTTTACCCAAAGATTGAATATGGACCTGAAGATTTGGCTTTTTATATATATATATTTTTTTTTTTTGCTTTCTTTAGAGGCAAATCAGCTCACAGAGCAAACAACTAGGTGCTACTTGGAAATAAAACACATTTCCAGCTTAGGCCTGCAAAGGCTTACGTTTGTGGGCGACTTTATCCAAACGAGTCATCCCATCCCATGTCTGTGAGAGGATTCCCCATGTAAGCAAAATTGACCAATACGACATTTATAGGGATTGGGGCAGGCACCGGTAAGAAGCATTCCCCAGCCGAAGGAGGCTGTGTGGGGAAAGAAAGCAGCTCTGTGAAACTTAAAGAGCATCCTCCTGTCTTAGGCTTGAAAGACAAGAGTCATGAACCGAGGAGCTGGTCGCCACTTAGCTGGCGGTGGTGTAAAATGCAAAGTGACCCCCCGTAGTTGTTTGAAGAAGGCCGGACCCTGCTGTAAAGCTCCGTAAAGTGGGCTCCCCCTGCCACCTCCTTCCCCCCATCCCCTCCTCCCTGCCATGTTTTAAATGATTTTGGATTTTAATGCAGGGCCCGGAGCTCATTCCTTCGCATTCATGGCATCAAACAAGAGGCTGCTGCCCCCAGCTGGGTTCCTTGAACTCAGAGCAAAGCTCTACTCAATATTACCTTAATTAATTAACTAAAGAGACAATGGCTTTTGAGGTCTCACCTCTGTTTCCAGGGAGGGGGGCCTTTTGACAGAGCCCTGCCATAAACTAATTCCGAGTTCCAGCAAGGAGTCACAGGGGGAAGAGTTAAGTGACACTATTTACTTGTTTACCAAGACAATTTATGCCATATTTGTTTTTCCCCACCTTCCGTCTGCAGCACTGAAAACTCTGTTGGGGGTGCAGGGGGAAGGAGGAGGAGGAGGAGAGAGTATTATTTGCATTAACCACTGAAATCAAAGCACATTCCCATCTGAAAAATACCACTTCATAGCTTTTGGTATCTTCTTCTTTTTTATATTTTTTTTTAAATTTTAATTTACAAAAACTTTTTGAAGCTTTCCAGGTTCAATATAACAAATCTGGGCTTTGATGCTTTAAAAGTGCCATAAAGAGCTACAGGCAACATCACAGTTAACCAAAAAAAAATATATTTCAAGGCTTCTGTGAGCATTTGTATCTCTTCAGAGTGTTGTGGGTGGTGTTTTTTTTTTTTTTCATTTGCAAGCAAGCACTGAATAGACGTTCGCTGGTTTATTCCGCTCAGAAACAGGCATTTTGTGTTTTGTAGCACCACGAAAACCATTTTAAAAGGTCACGGTGAAATGTGACCAGCTGGAAAATCTGTCTGGGAACACGTCACATACTCACCAGTGCTTTGTTACTGGATTTTGGGTCATCATACCCCAGAAGAAGGGCAATATGGTCACTACTTTTATAGGTAAGGAAGTTAAAGCGCAGGCTAGATAGGTATGTCCGTTCACGTCCCATTGGGAGCTCAAAGTTAAAGAAGGAACTGAATCTGTGTCTCATGGGATTCCCTGCTCCATCATAGCCTCCTCCATCTTCACAAATTATCTCTGTGCTAAGGCTCAACCCACTCACTGGGTCAAATTCTCAGATAACATAAAATGGCTTCACTTAATGGAGTTTCTTGTATTAATTAGATCGCCGACTGTGGATTTGAGGAGGGGCTTTGCTATTTGGGGTCCGCGATCCACAAGCTCTGCATCTCCTATTTTTTAATACACTTCTGGGTGTAGCATTTTGATTATTTGGGAAATGATTCCCCTCTCTGCCCAACTGTGTCGATAAGAATTGTCCACACAGCTACAGCTAAGAAATCTCACAAGGACCGATCTAGAAATATGCTCCTTACGCACAAGGAAAATGGGTTATTTCATAGGAGATTCCTCATTTGGACCAGAGAAGGGATCAGTTACTTCTCCCCCATATCCGTAGGTTTTTGGTCTGGGTTTCATTGCTCAGAACTTAGGTTGGCGCATGCAAAAGACGTTTGTGTTTATTTCAGAGCTCTGGGGCATATGAAAATGTGATCGTTCATAACCACATCTCCCAATTTAAGGCATGCAGTCTTGGAGGCCTAGGCTTAGCCACCAAAAATTTGGTCCTTATTGGCTCACGTCCCAAATCTGCAGTTACTTATGTCCATATTTAACTTTGTACATGGGAGTAGCCTCACGGTATGAAACACAGGCACGATTAAGAAGATACTTCCGCTACCGCCTCCTATAAAAGTGAACAGCTGAAGAAGGGATCGTTAGCTCCGTTAGCAAGAAGCATTCCCCAGCGTGCAGGGTCTCCTTATATACCCATTATAGCAGAGCTGTGCTCACACACAAGGTTTAAGGGAGAGATTCTGCCATAAATCAGTGAATTTGATGGACCTACTTTAGCTTGTACCAAATAAGGAACTTAATCTGTTAACTCTAGGTATTGAATTTTTAAAAAAACCTGATTTTATTTCACCACCACCAGGTTGGTTAATCTGCAAACATGCAGCCTGGCCCTCCTTTACGTGTCCTCCCAGTTCTGTTGAATGGATATGGAGCTGAGCTCCGGCTCTGATCTGCCTTTGCCACTGGTTTGCTTTGCCTTTGCCCAAGCCACCTCACCTCTCTGTGGCTCTGTTTCTGTTCCCACCTCTGTCTCATTTGACCAAGGGTAGCCTCTTATTGTGCATCATAAAATCATAGAATCATTGAGGCTTGAAAAGACCCAAAAGATCATCAGGTCCAACCGTTAACCTAGTAGTGCCAAGTCCACCACTGAACCATGTCCCTAAACACCACATCTACGTGTCTTTTAAATACCTCCAGGGATGGTGACATCCATTCAGTGCCTAGTGTAACAGGGACCCAAAATGACCGAGCTGTCTCATTCTTGCAATAATAACACATACCACTGCAGCTCTGGTTTAGCTAAACATCTCCTGAAGCTGGAGGATGCCTAAGGAACATCTAAGTTCTGCAAGAGCTGCTGTTAATAATTCAGTAGGTGAATATGAACCAGCTCTGGACTAGCACTTCTTCACCCAGAAGTCTCAGAAAAAGCAGAGCTGTTGTACCTGTCGAGGCTCCAAGGAGATCACTCTTAATAATTGTCAGTCCCTTAAGTCTACTTGGTAGACTTAGGGCAGTTGCCATTTTGGGTGTTTAAGGGTCTGCCCCATGGAAAGCTGCCCTCTTGCAGTCAGACTCCTTCTCTTGCTTCTTGCACTAGTTACACATCAGCGGGGATCTTCAAATGAGCCTTTGCTACAACTCGCGCTGCTTTGCAGTCATGCAGTGATGTGCAAGGAGTTGATAGTAATTGCAAAGTGGCATCACTGCCATGTCATGATTGAGGCTATATGTCGTCGTAAGAAGTGCCCCGCTTCTGACTACTAACGACAAACGGTGATACCAGGGGAAAACTCGGGCTGTTGGTGATTTGTACAGGGCTTGGCTGCCTTCGATTCTAGCATTCCCTCCAGTTGCCTGCATGTTCTTGCCATTCAAGCCTCTGATCTTTGCGGGGGGCTTGGAGGGTTGGGCTGGATTGTCTACTTGAAACGCCTTAGAACAAAAAGTGACATCGGCGGCGCCAGTGTCACTTTGTCCCTCCTCTCTCCAGGAACCATAAGCCTCAATTAGAGTTGTGCGACTTTACAATTTCCATTTCCTCACTTCCCAGTCACAAATACAACAACAGAGCGAGTGATGGCAGTTCTTTCCAATGGAGGGAGAAGAGATCTTTGGGGCCAGTCGCCAAGCTGATATGAATCAAATTTCCCCAGAAAATGCAGTGGCGCTAGCTAAGGGAGCTGCAGTAAAAATGGCTGGGCATATTCCTGTCCTATTTCTTTCCCTCCTTCTCTTTGACCTTGATTAGGGGCAACCTGCTCACAAAAACAGGCAACTTATAGCTTCTTCTCCACATTACTGGGACTACAAAATTGTGATTGCTCAGACCTCTGGGTTTGGGACGCAAGTCTGATTTCCTCGGGGCTCGGCTGAGACTGACCTACTCGGTGCACGTAGGATTTCAGTTTGGACTCGAGCCAGGCACCCGAGGGAGAGAGCAGCCCACTGCTAGGAAGAGGGTAGAAAGGATGTCTTGTTTATCGGTGAAGCCACCTGGCTCCCTTTACCCAGGCGGCACTGCTTATGATGTACCTTTCCGAGGGCCGAGAGGGTGAGGGGACTGGAAACACTTCAGAAATGTAAATGCCGTCCATTTGTTTATAATTTTATACCCCAACATGTAACCTGAACCTGATGGAGTCAATAAAGAATTAAACCTCTGCATGTTTCCTACCTCAAAAATACTGGAGCAAATCCAGGGCTCTTGAAGGCAAATTATTCCGAAGAGCTGAAAGGAAAAGAAAAAAAGAAGCCTGACTTTTTGTATTCTTTTTTTCTTTTTCCTTTTCCTGAAGTTTTGAAAGAGCGCCCCTACTTGTTCTCCAGCATCAGTGGGCAAGCAATGCGCTTCCGGGAGCATGGCCAGCTAGCTGCGAAGCAAGGCCCGCGATTTACAAATAATTACATTTGTTTGGAGGAGTTTTGAGGACAGAAACTAATTCCAAGGGAATGAAATTTCTCAGTCTGAGGAGGAATCTCAGCGAGGACTTTTCATTTTCTGTTCCTTCAGTGGGAAGAATTTTCTGCTCAGAAAACATAAGTTAAACACCTTGGGATGAGCTTACTTGTTGCAATCTGGGTTATTAAATGACCTGAGAATATATTTTGCCATTAACATTTCTGCACAGTCAGGTTTGTTGTGGTTCTTTTAATGTAGGATATAATCAGCTCACATAAGGTAAAACTGGTCTGGCTGTAAATCTAGTATCTGGATTTTGCGTGCCACAAATTGAAGGGTCACGTGGAGATGGAGGTGTTGATTTGGCCGATTAAATCAAATTAAAACCAGGAATCATGTGGGTTTTTATATTCAGCTCTTGCCAGTGTTGAGCCAATTATTTCCAGGCATTGCAAATGTGTGATTTCTATCTCTTCTCCTGGAGCGTACTGGTTTAGACTGGGAAGAAAATACACTGACAAAACTACGTGCTCAGGTTATAAGATTTTAGTGCAGCGACCATGCTTTTGTTTTGGATTTGTACCCCTCCTGGTGCAACGAGCAAGGGAGAGGATGGTATCTTGGGAACTCTGTACATTTATATTTATTTTGTAAAGTAACAGAACTACAGCCTGTGGGACGGTATGCCTACGGGATATATAAGGAACAGTAAATTTGAGCTACGTCCAAGTGAGATTTTTACATGTGGGCTGTACATGATCAAAACATACGTATAATATAATTGGTGATGGCTGGATAGATAGATCTGGGAGCAGGGAATTAGCAGCCTGATTGCTGACACCCCACGTTACCCGTGATGTTACGTTGGGGCAAAGCGATCAAAAGAGAAGCGATTGCCAGCGACTGCTCTCAGGGCACAGCAGCCAAGAGGTGGCCCCAGGGAAACTGCATTCAAATATCTGGACCTGCAGAGGAAAGAGGGGGTGGCGTCCTGGCGGGACTCTGAAGAGCTTTCCGTGTAAGCCGAGTCAGCTCTGTAGCCACGAGACATTGGAGGAGCTGCACTGAGACAGGGATGATATGCTGCTTCGCCATACTCCACGGTCTACCCATGCGTGCCCCTCTTCGGGGCTGAATTATGCTCCTGGTTTTAGTGCTTGGGCTCTGAAAATGCTGGGCTGGATCCGTGCTGCCAAGAGGAAAATCTGGCTCTCGCTCCTTCCAAACAGCCGGACAGCAGGGGCTGTGCCCTCCCTCTGTCCTGGAGCCACTGGTCCTCTTGGCTCCTTCCAGTCCCCTATAGCTTTCCTGGTCAGCCAGCTGAAAGTCTGCCAGGTTGCCAGAGATTTATCCACTCCCACCTTACCCTATGGATCTAGAGGTAAGGAGAGCGTGAGCCCACTGCACCACTTTTTGGAGGCCAGCCTTGCCTTTTCCCAGCACCCACCATCACCCCCAAGTAACACGCTTTAACACCAGCCTCACAGAAGGGTCTTTTGGTTGGGGTGGGTTTATTTTTTTTTTTTTTTGGCTAACTTTATCAGTGCCCGAGCATGCCTTGAAGTGTCAGCTTGACATAATATGTAACAGTAATTAAGAAATAAGCCTCTTGCCCGGTTTCACAGCAATCATTTAGCTAAGTAACTACCATGGTCCAGTGCCTCAAAAATCACCATTAGCCCACGCCACTTATGGCCATAAAATTTCTTGTTTTCTGCTTTTCATCGGACTCACCCTGGAATCTTCGTTTTGCTTTATTTATACATTTGCACTCAAACAATGGCAATAAACCCATTCCCAGAGTGTTGCAAATCAGAAATTTGTCCACATTTTTTCCACCACCTTCCTGGGTGAAGCTGCCTTTTGCTTGGGAACGGCGGTGGCTGGAGGCAGCTGGGAGGGGGGGGAGCAGGGTGTCGCTTGGAGATTGATCGGTGCTGTTGGAAGTCGCCGGGATGGGGCAGAGAGGGGGAGCGGGAGGAATCTGGCATGAAAAGGCAGTTTGTGGTGACAGGAGTTTCTTTTGAAAGACCTGATTGAATCAGACCTGAGGCGGGAAGAAACGGCTGTTGCCTTCATTGAGTTTTTGCTAACTTTTCCCCCCCTCCTACCATCGAGGTTTTCGGTTCGGGCTTTTTTGCTTTGTTCTGTTTTAATGTCTCCTATACTGTTTAAGCTGGAAGAAATAACCACGAGGTCCTGCCTGCAGAGTGAAAAAAAGAAAAAAAAGATCAAGGACATCTCACTCAGTTTCTAGCAGCCTGTGAGACAATTTTTTAACCATTCTAAACCAGCGGACCGCTAATTTCAAGAGAGCCTGTGATATTTAAACTGGTCCGCTATTAGGCACTTAGCTTCCATAAATTATGATTAAAGCTCTCTGCAGACGACTCAATGGTCCAGATCGGGATGCTGTGACATGAATCGAGTTGTCTTAGTTGATTCAATTTATGGAGAAAGCTGCCTGCCTGGCCTTATTACCACAATCTCTGCAAACTGCTTTTCCCTGGGGACCGTGCTGCGATCCACACTTGTAAACACAGACGCTAAACAGTACGTCTTTAATTAAATAGAAGTCTATGACGCTCCGAGCCCCATTTTCCTCAATATCAGGCTTGCCCCTTTACCACCACACCTCCTACAGGCCCAGTTCAGGTTTTACTGGGCGGCTGACTTAGACAGTAATGACTGCTCACTCAAGCAAGCGCCAGCTGGCATTACGGAGATTTACCCCCAGTGACATCTGAATTGAGCTTTGAGTAAATGCCCTCGTATTTGGTCCACTCAACTTCAGAGGGAGTTTTGTCTGAATCAAAAGAAATAGGGACAGGGGAGAAAAAAAAAAAAGATTTTAGGACTTAGCGGTTAGTGAAGTTAGACTGCCCGGATTTCCCTCTCTTGTGGCATTTGGACACTAGAGAATGTGCTGGGACTTAAACTGAACTATGGACTTTTGGAGGAAAAATTCCTACTGGCAAGAACAGCCTTGTGCTGACTGACGTGTGCAGGAGATGACCTACTAAGTCTTTTTTTTCCCGCTGTTGAGTTTCTTCCTCTCCAGCTTATTGGTTATTCAAAGTTATTCTGCTAAAATCCATCTTCCCCTCAAGCTCTCGTGCGAGCATCTCTCTTCAGGGAGACATCAAAATCCTGCTCTTTCTGCATAAGGACCTGTGTAATCTGCCCCGATTATAATTGCCCGTCCTCTCTCCCTGCACACCCAGCCTCTCCTCTCCCCTTCCTGTCACCCCTTGTGAACCATTTCCCAAATCTCAGAGATCAATCCCTTCAACTGCCTTTCCCCAAAAACACTTCCAGCCCTGCTTTTTCATCTGGTGTTCCCCCCTCAAACTCACGGCTGCCAGTGCCCCTCCGATCCCACTGCAATGTGAGCAGAGCCCAGAGGCAACGGTTTACGCACACAAGCTAAAATTCCCTTGCAGTGAAACAGCATAGATATGATGCTATAACGTGGGTATAATCAATATGCTATGGCCTAACCCTTCAGGTTAGGTGTGGCGAGGGGTCTGCACACATGGCCGCCCTCTGCTCCCTCAGAGCAAATGGATGCCTCAGGTGTTCCCAACCACTTTCTGCCTTCAGACTGGAGAGAAGCTAAAGCAGGGCACTGTTTTCTTTTGACTAAGGGAAAATGGAGTTTCTTCTACCCCATCAGCCCTAAACCAGGGCACCACAAGCACTGAGCTCCTGAGGGAACAGCCATTGAGTCCCTGCAGTAATGGCAGCCGGGCACCTGAGGTACCTCCCGATTCTGGCACCTTCCACCATGCCCGGGTGCCTGCCCAGTGCTGATTGGCTGGACTGCCCACAGGGGGTGGGCCTGTAGGGCCAGGAGCCAATGGGAGCACACCTCCTCACCTGAGGGGAGCCCAGCTGCAAACAAGAGGTAGTGCTGAGGTAGGCTGTGGTCTGGGTAGGGCTGGCAGTGGGTCTGTCTGGTAGAGTGGCTGTGGCAGGGTCAATTGGCCCTGAATCGGGCAATTAATGCAGCCCTGGTGTGGGCAGGTAGCCAGTCAGGGCAGCCCTGGTGTGGGCAGGTAGCCAGTCAGGGCAGCCCTGGTGTGGGCAGTTAGTCAGGGTGGCCATGGTGGGTCTGTCAGGGCCGCTGTGGTGAGTCATGGTAGCAGCCTCTCTGCGGTCAGCCCACACAGAGCTGTGTGGTCCAGTGGTCAGGACAACTGGCCAGACACAACATGGTGCTACTCCTGAAGCCTGTGGGGACCCAGCGACCTGCTACAGCCTTGGCAAGGTCAGAGCCCTTCTTGCAGCATGAGCTGAAATTGCCGTCTACCTCCAGGTAGTGCTCCTGGAGGTGTCCGAGTTTGCTGGTGTGTTAGTTTAGCCCTTTCTGGGCTTTCTTTCCCTTCATGTTGTGCTTATATATCTCTACAGCCCTGGGTGCTACCACAGCCAAGTGCCTGTGCTTTGCAATAAAAGCAGTACACAGTAAATACTGCATTAGGTTCAGCCTCTGTGTCTTTCCCCAAAACGCTTCAGAGGGGCTGGGTTTGCTTTTTAATACACTCCAAGGGCATTCCTCACTAAGTACTAATATTCATGTGCTCTTCCATTCTCTTTGTCCCTTTTAGTCCCGTTCCCTCTCCCACCACTGTGGTGGGGTGCAGGGCAGTTACTGACATGTTTTCCAGCCCCAGCGTTCAGGTACTGCCACAATCCTGCCAGCCCTTGCAGGGTCTCTTGTCCAGGAAAAACAACAACCACAGGAGCTGGCTCCTGGTCCCATCCCAAAATCTGGCAGGTGTACAACAAACTTGCATGACTCTTATTAGTAGCAGGTCCATAGAGGGGCTGGGGGAGTCTTTCCAACAAAAACAATAGAGGAAGACCAGCTGAGTTGTTGTTGGGTTTGTTTCAGAGGAAGCTGAAGGGTTAGGGGAAAAACCTCCTCGCCTTCTTAGCCAGCTCTGTAACTTCATTATCTCTGACTTAGGGAAAGGAGAGAGCAATGATGGGCAGAAGGAGCCATAGGAGGCACTTTTCACCAAGCGAAGGGTCTGCCCACAAACAAGTTTTCGTCCAGATGGGCACGTGGATCAATGTCACTGACTTGTAGTCACCCTTGAAGTCAATCCAGACCATTTATTTATTTCATGACAGCTCTGCTGGCCTGTGGTGACAGATGATCTCATCCCCAAGCATTTCCAGACTTCTCTCTCTTTTTTTTCCCTTCCTGTTTTATTTCAAGATGCTAGCACATTGATGAAGGTATACTTCTTGCCTTTAGTCATTCCCACTTTCTCTCTTTTCCATCTAGCAACAATTTTTAGGTGAAGAAGCAAGCTCACCCACCATTTGCCAGCCCACCAAGCATGTAGTCCCCTCTATCTCTGTTTCTGCCTACATTCACTGCACACCTGATAAGCAATAGCTACTTAGAGCTCCTTGGAGCATGGCTTTCTAACTCTGAGCTCCAGAACATTTATTAGGATAAAGCCCACTTCTCTGTTACAAGATCAGCACAGGGCCCACTGGCTCAACACTGTAGCAGGACACAAGATGAGTGCTTTAAATGCCTCTGCCAACGGCACTTAGAAGTCACAAAGGACCTCAGAGGCACAATTTAATTTACTTGTAACCTGTAATTTATATTTATCTTTTTTGTTACTTATTCCAGGCTTGTTTCTGTTCTCTATCTCTGCCTGGATCTTTAGCTATCATGCACAGAATACATAAGCATATAAGAAGGTCCCTATATTATTGGTATATAGCTTTTCTATGATTTTACCATGCTTTTCACCATCTTTATTTAGGTGTGTACCTTTGCTAGTCAGCCGTATGTATTGCTCTATTTAAATTTACCTGGCCGTTTGAACTCAGTAAGTACCAGATGAAAGAATTGGAGTATAATTTCAATCTCAAATTAAAAGTTATGGAACAGGACTTGGGAAGTGTTAAGAGACCAGTGCTAAATCTGTGCTTTTTTGTGTTTGCCAAAAGACAAAGTGCTAGTTAAGTGAGCACCTCTGCACCGTGAGCCGAGGAGGGATGAAGATCGGCAAGGGGACTCAGGCCTTGTCTCATGAATATAAAAGCTTTTCTAATGAAGAACAGTTATTCATGACCTTATCTAGATAGCCTCTAACTCCTCGCAGGCTTTCAGTTTTCATAGCAGAATTTTGCTGGCAAGTAATGAAGTGTTTATGGGTTTTTTCCCCTGCTCTTTATTTATGCAAATATCTTGCAAATGTTGATTTCTCTGCAGTTCTTGGGAGGCTTTTTCCAGCCCAGATTTCAGGCTCAAGTCATCTTAGATAGTAGCTGAACTTTTGGGTACTGCCCCAGTTTGGTCCGATGTACCGAATAACTATTTTTAATGAAAAAAACAATCCAGGTTTTTGCATAAGTCAGCCATGAACTAATTGGCTCTGGGAAGATTACCCTTCACTCAACAGAAGTAATGGTGCAGGAGATAATTGCAGAGTAGCCTGTGCCTCCATCGGGAAGTATCCAGCACTGGGAACCGTCAGGGGTAGGATACTGGATTAAGTTGACCATTTATCTCTTTTGTTATAAAAACTTCTATTTGAATGCGTCAGCAGAGGGTGACATTGTGCAGGTTTGGGAAATATCTTGAGTGCCATCAACAAAAACTTTTGAAGTCTGAGAGTTTAAAATGGATTAAAATTTAAAGAAAATAAGTTAGGTTTTGTGAAAATTGATAACGAATTATAAGGAATTATTTTAATTTAGCATTGCTATGGACTAAGACAATATTTTAAATCTAAATATCATTATTTCTTTGTCTAAAAAGTCTTATTTTTATAAATAATTCTATTTTTTAATATAAAAAACATGTGCCTCTAAGTTTGTACATGTTTTTGATGGAAGCTTTAGCTTTTGGAAGAGAAACTCTTTGGTCCTTTGGGAATGAAATTGATCCAAGTGAAATTCCGCAGGAATATAAAATAATATAAACGTTAGATCACACTTCTAGTAAAGAAAAATCTGTGCCATTCCTACAGGTTTTCTAAGACTGGCTGTAGATGGTTGTTTTGAGCTTAATGAAAACTGAGTGTGAACGTTTTTGACCCAGCTGTCAAAAGGTAGATATGCTGGATTTTGCTGGTTTTTGCTTGTGGACCAGGTACCACCACATGCTTTCGCGGCTCTGTACAGCACCTACCACGACAAAGCTCCCATGGAGTCAGCAGCATGAGGCAAAATCTTTAATAATCAATGCAAGGGGAAGATTGTTTGTAGGTACAAAGGGAGTACGCAGTCTCCGCTGGCCTGAGATGGGCGCCTCCACCTAATACTAAGTAGGTGTGGGACATGCACTGCACTTTAAAAGTTTTTCCCAGAAATATCAGCATCTCGCGCAGATCGCAGAGACACAGTGTGCAAAGCGTGCCTTTAAAAGACCCCAGTCATGGCCCGTGCGACCATGTTCAAGGCTTGCTGGAACTTCTTGAGTTGTGTCTGTGTGTGTCAGCTGTCCCCGAGCCCAATACCAAACCGGGGACAATACAGACAGATAAGATAATGGATGAGAAGGGAGTGGAAAATCTATCCTGTATTCTGGTGGCATTTCTAATAGCGATAGCGCTGGCAGCATTGGACCGAAAAGCGTATCCATCACAAAGGGCTGGTAAGTCCTCTCCAGCTCCCACTGTGACGCTAAAGCCGGTTGCAAATATCCAGCGCTGGGGCCCCTCGCAGTGGGGAGCGGAGCGGTGGCTACGTGACCCAGGGCAGCCCTGCCATTCCCAGAATGGGGCTCGGCTCCCACTGCTGCCAATTGGAGCCCAATGCTTGAATATCCCAGTGGGGTTTCTCCCCACCGCAACCACAGCACACCCGGGGTTAAAATTAATATCCAGGGAGCGTGGTCCAGCTCTTTGGCTTGTGTTTTGCTGAGGCTTCGAGTCTAGGTCTGGGTTTGCTCTTCTGACTGTCCTGCTGCATAGTTAATTTTGCATTGTGGAGAAAGTTGTTTCTTACCTTGGCTTGTCCGTTCTGCTGTTTAGAAAACATCCATCAAAACAAATAAACACTCTAGTTTTCAAAGGGCACCTTTGATTTCAAACCTTTGCTGACCTGTTGGATTTGCTAGATGGCATCTGGATGCTCTCCTTGCTGGTTAGTAGAGGAGTCTGCCTCGTTACTGCTGGTAACAGCACTGGGGTTGTCCCACAAACTCGTGCAGCCCAAAAGATTGCTCTCTCTGGGATTTCTGAAGCATGAAATGGGAATCTTTAGGCATGGAGGAAAGTGTTGAAGAAAGAAGGGCAGGCTAATCAATTACTTGAATAATGTGTTAGAGCTGCAGGTGATATTCAGCAGAGTGATATCTTGCAAAAAGGTATGTTTTCACCTAACCAGAAGTTCAGGACTTGACACAGGATTATGCAGCACATCTGGCAAGGTGCAAGGAATCAGACCAAGTAATGATTTTTTAATTTTTGCATTATAATCTAAAAAGCATAGCCAGTGGACCCAGCAGCCACCTGGGAGCCAGGACATTCAAATTTTATTTCCAGGATTGAGTTAGATGGGAACAACACATTTCCACCATCTAGTTAGTTCCTTCCTCTTGTCCTCCTGCCGTTGTTTGTCCATGTTTGCTTTGGTATGGTGCAAACCCCCCACCTAACCCTAGTTATGGGCTGTAGGAACTACAGAAGTACAAATAACAGTTAATACTGTTTCACACTCTGAAACATGGAGAATCTGGACAATTCAGACAACTGCATTTTTGAAGTGTTTCAAATTTCAGGGGGAGGTAATTTCTTAATTTAGCTAAGCCAACTTACCCTATCCCAAGAGGAAAATCTCCATGCTTGCACCCTGAATGTCCTCAGCGTGCAGAATGAAATTATTTACCAGCTGAAGAAGTATGAATATCAAAAGGTTCATTAAACATTCCAGCTAATTTTCTCTGGTCTGTAAAATTTGGTTGGGAAGAAGGGGTGGATGAAAGTGGTTAGGCTTTTGCATGGTCAGTGCTCAGCTTTCAAAACTGTACACGGCGTGGAACTAACTTACATATTACCGGGCCCCTTGAAGGGTGAGTGATTCTCATGTGGGCTCATCAGTAGCTGGAAAAATATTTTTCCTGTGACACTTTGTGCACTTGCTCTGTCCGTTCAAGCTGAGGGTGGGAATTTTATTCTTGTAACACTTCACTGCTTGGTTTTCAAGTAGGTTTCTGACTTTTTTTTTTTTCAAGTGAGAGTCATCAGTATCTATTTTATTTGCTGATTTTGCCCAAAATCTGTTTTTGTTAGCTGCTAATGCCAGTCCTACGTGTAGTTAGTGGGATGTATTTCACATGCCCACCACCTCACTGGCCTGACTTAGCTCATGCCACAGAAGACTGCATGTGTCTGTGCAGGTCCCAGAGAGCCAGGCACACAAATCCTCTCCTTTTTGCACTGTAGTAGTCACAGGGGAACCAACTGTTTGGTGTTAGAGACGCCAGGTCTCTAAACAACATGGTACCAACTCTTGGGTCTCTTGATTTCTGTGACTGGCAGAGGGCACATGATCAAAACTCAATTAAGCAAGACCAGGGCCTCTGCAAAGAACCCAGAGCTGTTGGCCACGTGTGGGAGGGGAATCAAAAAATCCAAGGGCTTTTCAGTGTCTTCTTGAATCACGACTTCATGTTGAAATGAAGCTATTTCTTAACAGAAAAAAATTCTAATCAAATACTTTGAAAACAAAGCAAGATTTTTCAGGGCAGCTGAAATATTTCTATTATCTCAGATTAAAATCTTTTGATTCTTCATTTAAAAAAACAAACAAAGAAAGAAACAACAACAACAACAAAAAACCCCAAACAAAAACCCAACAATAAACAGCCCAGTCAAAGAGAAATTATTCAAGGCTATCCTGAACCACCCTACCTCCCTGGATTTGGAGGATTTGACTGTCAAACTGGAAAACCCAAGATCTGCACAGTTCTAACCATAATAGATGTAGTGACAGAAATATCTGTTCCCACCTGTGCCTGACAGGCTAAAACATTACTCTGCACATATTCAGCCTCTCCATCTGCTAAGGGCAGAGCTCTGCTGTGCACACCCTTCTGGTTTCACGATGGTGGGAAATGTTTTTGACTCTGCTCCTCATCTTGAATGCCTAAGCAAGAAGTAGTTGTGAAAGGTTTCAGCTTATGCGGTGTGCCTGTCAGGGCACAGTTGCCTCATAGGATCATAATCCAAGAGGAAAAGAGATTCTCGTGAGCTCCTGAAAGATCCCTTGTTACATTTTAAAATACCTAAAGAGTGAAGTCATGTATCCTAAGAAATACTTGGCAGATAAAACCCACAGAATATCATGCATTTATAGCTACCTACCTCCTGAAAAAACTCCTCTATAGGGCTGGAGACCTTGAAACTTCTGTCGTGATCATGGACTCATGGGATGGTTGTGTCCTGCCTCCATCAGGGCTAAAGGACCTGCTCAGCACAGCTCTGCTCTGGGGGTGGGATTAGCCTCCCCCCCACTCCTTGAGGAATTGGCTTCTGAGACTCCAGGTATTTAATTTGGGTAAAGAATGTTCTAACCTTTACTGGAAAAATAAAACTTCAGAGATGTGATCTGAGTGGAAACGGAGGCTGTGGACATGATGTAGTCTTCAGAGAGCCTAGCTTGGCTCTGAGCTCAACACAGTTCAGCTCTTGTGGAGTGAGCTGCTGCTTTTATTTCAGCTGGACATGTTCACTCTGGAACCTAGTGATGGAAAGTGTCAGCAGAGGAAAACATTTTGTAGCCAGTGGTAACAGGCATGAAAGAGCACCAGTACTTCTATCATGATGTTGTGCGCACTCTTCTGGGAAAGCATCTTGTTATAGTGTCAGAAGTGTTAAAAAAATATTGCTACTGGGCTTCAGTGTCCCATCAGCAAAACGGGCACTTCTGTCGCTCGGCCTGTCACTCTGGGCTGGAAGTTTTGCTCGCAGCACAGCTGAAGCTCTGTCACCGATGGACGCCTTTGAGCACCATCATGTAATAAACAGCAGCCTGTGAAGGGACAGTGTATTTGCTCATTTATGCATACGCTACACCTGCCCTGAGGCAAATGTCCGCCAAGCAGGAGGTAGGATGTGGTGTCCAGCAGCTGAACGCAGGTCTGGTTTGGCTGTTGGGCTCCTGTCCAGTTTGATTCTTGAAGAGAATCCCAGGACCTGTGGTGGAAGCTATCATACAAGCCTGGATGACTCTTGTTCTTGCTGGTGGTCAGAATAAAAGCAAAAAGACCCTGAACAGTTACTGAGACAGCAGGTAGCAGATCTGTAATGGTGTCTTTTTTTGGCTGCCTTGCCCCTAGCCTGTGCTAGCACAGCCCCCTCACTCATCGACCTCGTCTTGCTCTGAGCCACCTCCTCCCCCCTCTCAACCCCAAGCTTATTTCCCGGCCGCTGGAGGTTTTAATATTCAAGCCGTACCTTCCACATGAGCTGTGCTGAAGAGTTGACATGTCGGAGTTTATTGATATCACATCGGGCTGCGCAGGGCTGTCAGCTGCACATTCAGCCTTTAGCGACCCCCTAAGGTGCGGGCTCTGGCAGCTCTAAAGGAATCTGCACAAAAACGCCTTTTTGTTTTGTCCAAGGTGAGACAATGCAAACAGGGCCCTGCACCAGATGACAGGGTTGATAAAGGACCAAGCGGTGCAGGGATATCTTTCTTTCTTTTCACTCCTTCATTCAATCCTTCTTTCTGTCACTTGCATTCTCTCCTCCCTATACTTTTCTTTCTCCTCTTTCTTCTCCCGGCTCGGCTAGCCCAGAGCAGCAGAGACAAGCAGAGGGGTTCAATTGCAGGCGAATGTCACAGTCCAACTTCTCAACACATTTTCAGCAGCAGCCGGAGTTGCTGTTGGCCAACTTGATGAAGGGCATGCTCTGCTTGCGGGTCCTTTTCTCCCGGAGCTCTTTACAGTCACGTACTTTGGTGTTTTCTCTGTGGGCTGAAATTAATGTAAAGCTGTAAGTGTTTGTGTGTGTTGGGAGAAAAGTAGGCAGGGGAGGGGTGCAAATATGGAGAGAAAGACAGAGGACCTGGCAGAAGTGCAGTGGAGAGAACAGGAAAGCAAGTGAAGTGAGAGAGGATGTATGTATATATGCACATATGTATGTATATTTGTAAATAAAAAAGCATAAGGACACAGGAAAGGGAAGGAAGCAGAAGAGGGGCAAACGAATCAGACATTCTCCAAGGACTACTGCCTTAATGACTTCTGCTGCATCCCTCTGTTTTCACAGACACGGTAAAGGCCAAAGTAAAGGAAGCAAAGTGGTTGCTCGTGCCCGCTTTCGCACACCTCTTGGCTTCAGGCGGTCGGTCTGACATTCAGATAAATGAAGCAGGGCTTGCAAACAGCAGGAGGAATGTGTTTCTCATGTGTGGTTAAGTGGTCTCTGGTGCCTCATTCTCAGGGGCTGGTTTTTCAGGATTGGGAAAGGTTTATGAGGTTAAATTTGTTTATCTTTCCTGAAAGAGTCTTATATTGAAAGGTCTTTAACTTGATGTATCCAGCCAGGGAGGCCCAGGGCTGGAACAGCAGAGGAACTACAGGACAAGATTAAGGGCCGTTGGCAGAGCTATATAGGGGTTTAGGATGAAAATAAAAGAGGGTGTTGCAAATTGGGATGGAGGAGCAATGGTAGAGCTGTGCAGGGACCCCAGGGTAAGAATAGGAAGGCAGCTATCAGCCAAGATTGAGATGTGCTGGCGGAGCATGTGGGGCCCAGAACTGGAACAGAAGGGGTGGCAGTACTTCAAGTACATGAGCAGAGCTGTGCTGGGACAAAGCCAGGGGTAGCAGAGGTTGTCACAGACGACAAACTGTGAAACCTGGATTTGTGCACCTCGCTAGGATGACATGGCATGTCTGTGCATACATGACATGCTGATGAACACGCTACACCAGGTGGATTCCAGTCCAGGGCTAGAGAAGGCTAACTTTTGCTTAGTTATTGCCCTGTGGTGCTTCTTGCTCAGTCAGCTTTGAGAAAATTAGGAAGTAAAAAGTACTGGAGTGGGTTAAGGACAGGATCGGAGCTCGCATAGAAGAACACATGTTTCTCAAGATGAGAACCGAGGTATAAGGGCAAAACTGCCCAGAGACACCTGTCATGTGGCTGGGGTCAGCTCTAAGTCTCTCTCCTGTGGATCTGAGTGTTATTTTCACAAAGGTGTTTGCATAGTACAGTGTCTTTTCCATTACAGTATTTGTACCTCTAGGCACCCTCGGAGGGTGGTCGTAACGCATGTGGGGAGCAGTTAGATATCGTATTGTGCTCCGAATGAGGAGGCAAAGTGGTGTAACGGGCTCCTGGAGGTTCACCTCCTTACGATAGTGGCTACGAAGTTACATATGCTTGCTGGTGGGGGAAAACGGGCACAGCTGGAGCACAAGGAGTGGGATTACAGCAAGCTGGGCATCACCAGGGTTTCCTTGCCCCCAGATGTAGCTTCAACCCTGTCGAGGCATGGTGTGAATATAGGGGGTGAGAGTCAGGGACTCAAGCTGAGCACCGGGCCCGGAGAGAGGCTGCGTGCTGGCTTGGGGCCATGCTGTATTGCTGCCCCAGGCAAGCACTAAGTACCTCTGCCAGGAACAGTGCTGAAACAAAACACAGAGTACCAAGCTAAACATGTGCATTTAGTTTTACCCTTTGGTCAGTCACCTACTGTTTTTTCAACCCCAGGTACTATATACACACTAGTCCTTCTGGCCTAGGTAAAGGACCTGGCTTTGTAAACTGCAGGCCAGGTAATCTGTCTTGGGTTTGCCTGCTGCTTTGACTTGTAAGCAAAGGTGGTTATCAAAGGATCAGATCTCTCATCCTTAATGCTTCAAGCATCCTGGGTACCCATGCTCAGCCCTCCTGTGCAGCTCAGACCCTTGAGTGGGACGCGTTTGTGCTGCTCCATCAACTTCCCTACGTCTATGAGAAATTCTTTTAAGGGAACTGAAGAGATGAAGCTCAAAAGAGAAGAAAGCAAAAAAGGGAAAACTCCAGAGAAAGTGAGCAGACCTTTTCTTCTCCCTGCCGCTTTATTCCCCCTGTATCCCAGCTGGTCTCCCTTTGCCTCCCAGTTTTGGGCACGCTATTGATGCTTCTCTAACTACATCGTTTCAATTCAAATAGAGGAGCTAGCAAGCCCCTGCAGTCCCTCTCGTGCAGCCCTCCACTGGATCCTGCGCCTGCCACAAGCACGCGGCTATGAATATTGAAGTGAAAAAGGGGCCTTTTATGGACTTCACAGATGTGCTGGGGAGTTGGGGCAGGCCTCATTACCTCGGGGTTCTTTAAAAGGCCAAACAAAAGCCAGAAGAAAGAGTGTTAGGGGTGGAGGGGGCAGGGAGGCGAGAACTAGAAAAAAGTTGAAAGAAAAGAAAAGACGACTGGAGTTGATGGATATTCCATCTGTTTATGTTCAGGCCAGTGCTGGGAATTAACAAAGGCTGTTGGAGACGTAGGCTGTCTTTCGCCCTCCCTCCCTCCCTATCTTCCTCCCTCCCTATCTTCCTCCAAATGTTCTGGATGATTTGGTTTTGTTCACTACTTGCAAGGAACAGAATATGTTGTGTTTTTTGTGACCATGTGTCTGTGTGGGGGCACTGCAGCTGGTACCTATGCTGCCAGACCCTGATTTGCAGTAGGATTTGCTGGGGCCCTGATGTCTCTTACTACTTTCACATGCAGAGTAGACGGAGCCTCCGGGGCCAGATCCCTCCACCAAGATAAATGTGTACAGCTTCTTGGCTTTTACCAGCACTTATGTACATCAGCAAAGGGTTTTGCTTGGTCTATATGCGTGGCATGGATTATGAAAGAGCATCTGGTTAGGGATGCAATTCCTTCTTCTTTGTGGGCTCGGAAAAGCCCTCCTCTAGCCTAGCTTCCAGCCTCGAGGCAAAGGTATGTTCCCAACCTGAACAACGTTACCTGGAATGGCTGCAGTTGATACAAGGAGGAATGCAGAGAGAGCTGTTGGATATGTTCTCACTCAGTCCAAGTCCTTGTATTGGCAAGAGGCTTTTGGTGACAGATGACTGTCCCAAGGGAACCAGGATGTCTCTAGCTTTTTCTTTCTAAATTCTTGTAGTGCTCCACTTGTAGTTGTGCCTGTGAACCCAGCTAGAGCTGAGCCCAGAAGACAAAGATACTCCTTCAAGGAGATGCAGGGGCTTTATAGTGGAAAATGGATGTGAATTTTGTACTTCTGCGCATCCCAAACCAACACTCTAACCAAAAAGAAGTTAATATTATTTTGTTTAGAAGCGTATATGTATTTTATGGCCAAGTGCCAGGTGAGATACTCCTATATAAGAGTTTTCTTAAAGTCCCCAAACCAATCCATGAGTCAGGAGGCAAATTCTGGCAGAGCTGGGAGGAAAGTAAGTTTTGGGTGAGTGCTCAGGGAAGTAGCACAGCCAGACGTAGGTAAAACTTAACACGTTGCACCACCTTTGAGTCTTCAAGTCCAGCGTGTGAATATGGAGCTCCTCCCGGGTGAATCTTTGGGATTCAGACATGGAGAAATCATCAGCTCCCTCGTTCCAAGCTGGAACAGCTTGTGGGGTTCTCACTGTGGTCACCCCGCTGGCTGGCCGTGTCTTGTCAGCCACGCCTGGGGAGGTGCGCACACTTGGATACCTTCTGCAAAGGCTCCCTTTTCAGCCATTAAACCTCCAGCTTTCCTTTCTCCTTCCTTCCTACAGCTTCTCCTTCCATATATGATCTCACTCATTCAGTAGAGGTCTTGGCATGATGAGGGAATTATCCAGTTGTGAAACACCTCTCTCTTTGACCACCCACCCCATTTTCTATATTTCCCTAGACAGACACACATACTGTCCCTGCCTCCCTGTTCAAGAGCATCGGCTCCACTGTGAGTAGTATTTCCAAGTTGTAAAGCCCATAATGGACCTTACCTCCGTCTGTGGTTTGGTTACAGCTGGCCAGTTCTGTGCCTGAATTAAAAAGAAGAAAAAAAAGAAAAATACCCAAACCTTTCCCTTCTAAGGCCCCCACGCTAATGCTTTGCTGAACACTGTGGTCCCCAGCTGAGCTGTAAATGACTTTTTCATTTTCCTAGGCCTGCTACCCAGTCTGTTTGGTATTCAAGGGCACCCCACCAACAGGCACTATCATTCTGCTTGGGCCGAATTACTTGATTAAAACGCATATCAACTATTATGTGATTCGTTTTCTGCTGCTGCTCCACACCACAGCCTTCTAAACTATGTTAAACTGTAATACAGCTGTGCAGGCACGAGCAAACGCTGGAGAATGGGGAGTTTACAGGTTGGAAAGGGGAGGGAGTGGGAAACCCAAGCTTTATTGTATGTGCTGTGTCGATTATTGGTTTTTTGTGTCTGGGAATGTGCTTGGACAGGGGAAGGGGGGCGAGAGATGAATTTGAAACACCTCTGTCCTCCTTTGCCATCCCACCTGCTGTTGAATAGTTTTGGAGGTGAGCGAGGGTTATTCTGTGCACACATATGCATCCCTCTCTCATTGTGAACTCAGGACTTCATCGTTTTCGAAGAAGAGAGAGAAAAGGGTGTTCTGGTTTTTATGCTGGAAAGAAAAATGAAGGCAGTACAATTCTGTGCCTGCAATGCTGCCACTGTGTCGCCCTTCTCTCAGGCTTTTCACAGTCTTGTTTGCATTTTGATGGGTTTTGTTTGCTTTCTGCCAGAGGGAAAGGCAGATGCTAAGAAGTCAGGGAGAGTTTCAGCTCTTGCTTCTGAAGCCGTTGACTCCAGGGTCCAGCACTGGGGACATGCTCTGTGAATAAACATCTGCATTTTGGTGATCCTTGTTTATCCCACATCCTTTTGGGGGAGTAAAATGCATGAGGTGTGCAGTCCCGCCCTTCCTGCTCCACAGACGTACTATAGCTGAGGTCCACGGCAAGGATCTCAGCTACAATGCAGCTTATTATTTTGGGCCCTCATGACAAGGTACCCACAATCAGGAGATATTTTCACCTGTGAGATGGGTATGTCCTCACCGCCTCATGGCAATGTGGCTCCGTTTATTAAGGCAATGTCAGGCAGCAAAAGCATCATGCGGCAAGTGAAGCCTGCCCTTTTCAAGGGCATTGAGAGACTCTCTAATTGCCCTCCAGCATAAAATAACTTGGAGCTATTTTGTGTGCCTGGAGTTCAGGTACATATGGGACCAGGAAAATGTGCATGTTGGGGCCACCAAGCACGACAGCTCTGGTGTTCTGAAGAAGGGGGTGGGGCTGTAACTTGGGGGTGCTCAGATCTTGCTTGTACCTTCAAAGTGCAGTTTTTCTTACTTTTTTCATGCTGTTAAATCCAAGTCTCCCAGTGGCTGCGTTGGCTTCCCAGCCAGTCACCTCCAGGTCTGGTTTCGTGGTGTGTCGCCGTTGCTCCAGCAGTGTCCGAGTGAGTTTGCTAAAGCCAGTTGCAGCACAAAAGGTACAGTTATAGCTAAGCTGTTCACAAAACCATTCCCTTCCCCCGCTTCATCTCTCCCCTCCAACAGACATTTAATTTTTAGGATGGTGCAGCTGGAAGCAAGAGAGAAAGAGAGAGAGGAAATGAGATGAGAATTACTGAAGGAGAGAATGTTCAGCTCCCCTTTACCCTCTAACAAAATCCGATCCCCACTTTAATGAATGCGTTTTCATGTCTGGTCCTGTCTGCCAATCCTTCCAGACGGCACCAAGGTGCTTCAAGACAAGGCAGCAGGTCCTTGTAGAGCATCAAGGGCTCAGTCTGAGCCTGGAGGGTCTTGTTGTGGCCGATTCCACCTAATCCTGTTGATTAATTTAACTCCAGGGCTAAGAGGCACCCAGAAGCAGTGAATGGAGGTGGAGAGGAGAAAGGCGGAGGGGGAGGAAGGGAAATAGAGGAGTCAAGGGAATGGGGAGAGGGAGGACACATCCAGTCCATAATTACAGAGGGTTTTTCTTGTTCCTTTCCTCAAGCTCCAGTCTACTATTCCTTTCAAACCCCTCCAGAGAGTTCTGCCCAGCTCTTGTTAATTGTATCCCAACCTGAATTGGCAGCATTATTCAGGAATGTGAGTTTGTGAGCCATAATTTACACATTTCCTCATGCTAGAATGGATCCTAGGACAAGCCCAGGCTTATATTTGTCACCTTTCCTACACTATCCTGCACACACACCTGCGCACGTGCTCTGGCTGCACTCATTTCCATGCAGAGAAAGAACCATTTTGGTTTGTTCAGTTTTCCCCAGCTTATCCTCCCTGGAGATGTGGAAGCTGACATGGGTCCACGCAAACCTTCAGCAAGTCCCTTCACACAGTCATCTCTCCCCCCTTGCACAAGCTGTGTTGCGTCTCTGCTCCAGGAAGGTGCCTGTACATTTGAATAGCCCCCCCTGAGCAGAGGGAAGAGCTTATGAATTTGCACACTGGCAACCTTGCTTTCGTTCCCATAATGAAGCCTGTGTCTCTCTATTTCTAACAGTGTTGCAAAGCAAAGAGATTTGAGCAGTTTGGATTTTTTCTTTCTGAGCTACAGAGCAGTTATGCTAAATAATGAAGATAGAATCGCTCTTAAAAAATAAATTATAGTGGGATCGGTGTGTGCCCTGTAGTACATGCACTTTTCTCTTGGTTTTTCCTTTTCTCTGATTTGTCCTCCCGTGAGACTTTTCCCCTCCATTCACCTTTCCATTCTGCTCTTTTCTGTCAGTCTTTAGCCAGTATGCTATCCTAGGGGAGCTGCATATCGGACAGCTAGCTGTTTCCCATCCTTCATCACAACTAGTGATTGGTAAGCCACACAAGAAGCTGCCGTTAGATATTTCTCCACCTTCATATTTACAGGGTGTTCATTGCTGTCTGTGCTGAGTAAGTGTAAAATGCTACCAGTGCATGCTAATGATTATTTCTGTGGCAATAGCCCTGTTGGGCTGGAGGCTGCAAACGGGGATTTTCCCTCTGTTCATACTGCCGGCAGTGTTGTGCACCCATTTTTCACACAGGGATGTGTGGCAAAAATTGAGTGTTCAAGGTTTAGATGAATCCCCCTGGACTTGCCTAGCGAGGGAGCTTCTGTGAGTTACTCCTGCAGCTTTGTAAAAGTCCTCATTGCACAGAAACCTTGCAGAGATTATGGCAGTGGTTTGTCCACCAGGTTTCAGCTGTTTAGGAATGGAAAAGACCTGTTAGATCCTTGAGTTGCATCTTAGGCAGGTAAGGGAGACCGTCCCCTGACAAGAGGGAGTGCATTAGATAATAGGCTCACACTGCAGTCTGTCTCAGCTGAAAGACTTTCTATATTATTTAATGAATCTGTGTCTGACAGCAGCAGCTGCATCGTACTAAGACCAGCTGGTTCCAGGCATGCCCTGGGATTTTTCCTGCTCTCTTGGTTTCATCTTTGTAGTCGGGTTGTTGGAGCCTCGGACTTGGCACGAGGAGCTGTGGCTTCTTTTCCCAGCTTTGCTCCTGACTCACAGGGTGTCCGTAGGTGGGTGACTTCCGCCATCCTTGCCACGGTTGTAAAATGGAGATAATGCCAGTCAGGAGCTGTTTGGAGACTTGTGGGTAGAAAATATTATGTCAGTTTATATTGAAAGATTTGGCTCTCTACCCTTTTAACCCTGTAGCCAGTACGATGGCCAGAACAGTTGTTGGTGCTGCTGTGAGTAAGACAGATTGTTACTTGTGACAATCAGTTGTCCTCTCCCAAAACTTTGTGGCCAAATCAGGAATCCTTAATTAGGAGCATAAAGCTATCGAAGAAAGTTTGGCTGTTTTCCCTTCCAGGCTTTTGCAGCAAAAAAAAAAAGTGAGCAAAGTGAAGTGTGGGAGATGAAACATGTTAGAGATCCTTTTCTAGACTTTTTTTCCTTGCTCGGGAAGGTACTGGATCCCAGGTTTGTTGTATCCTATGTAAGCAGTTGGGCCAAGCAAGTGGACGAGCTGTAGGTAGATGTTACTGCATTGCTATCAAGTGGCCAAGAGAAGAGTTAGATCTTTAAAAAGTAATTTTGACATTGCTGTCACCATAGCATTTGCCAAGCAGGTTGGGGCTTTGTTGGACCAGGCATGAAACATGCAGCAAATGACAATTCCTGTGCTAAAGAGCTCACGGGCTGGAAGTTGTTACTAATCCTGCATACTAACCATACAGAAGTGCATATTTACTGTAAAGAAAGATGCTCAGCTGCAGAATGAAACAACATTTAACTTCGTATATTTTGCTCCCCTTCCTCACACTGGCCCTCTCTCATCCTGGGCCGAAACACACCTCCATCCTTACGTTTTTTCATATCAGGTATTTCCAGAAAAGATACTAACTAATTAAACCAATAATAGTTGGTGACTTAAGTGATTAACTTAAAGAAATTTACTGTATGCTATAGGTTTCCAGATGTGCTTTTGCACAGCGTGGTACTGCAAGGTCCAGATGTGCTTCTACCTGCCCCGAATCATCTGGGACCCAGATGTGGAGGGCTGTTATTTTCAAGTACAGATGTTCCTTTTTCACCACGTGAGACTCTAGACCTTCCCTGAAAATGGACATAACCAAAAACCTAGTCTGGTAACAAATCTCTGCTAGGTACAGTGAAACTCTGTTTAAAATGTGGGACTTGCTGCTCCTCTGAATTAAACACTGAATTTCTCACTGACTTCAGTGAGAAATAAAGGGCACTTGATCTGGAAAGATGAACATGTGTAAGGACCCTGTGTATTTATAAGCCAGAGGTAGAAGAAGGGGAAACCTCTTAAGGTGATGTGTTTGCCCCCAAAACAAGCCACCCATACCCCTGCAACAGAGTTTCTCTGACTCCAGCGCAAATGTAGTTAGCTGAGTTCTGACACCACATCCTCCCTGTGAAGCTCCAAGACATAAAAGCCTTTTTTTTATTGCAGCGAGCTGAATGCAATGGCATTTTTGGTGATCTCAGTATAAACAAGTGAGCTCCGATGGGATATTTGCCTCATACTCCTCAAACCGCCGCCACTCTTGAGCAGCTGTTGGGGAAGTCACAGCTGCCGTTCCCAGCTCTGAAAAGAAGGCGGCAGATTTTTGGATGATGATAGTATAGAAGCTGAACAAAAAGAGGGGACTGAAAAACACTATTAGGAACTTTAGGGAACTTTATCGTCCAAATGAGCATATGGAAGTCCTGCTTTAATCCTCAATTAGCAAAGGTTTACTCAAAAGAAAAAACATTTCTCTGTGAGCACAGTGTATAAGCAGGTCTGCCTCAGTCTGTCTCTGCAGTTATTCTGAAAGATAGCAGTCAAGCTTGCTAGGGAAAAAAAAGCATGCACGTTTAATGTCTCCTATTTTCATGGCAGAGAAGGAAAAGGTGACAGAGGCCAGATCTCTCACCTAGCTGAAAGGTTTCATATATCATATTCTTCCCTCTCTGCAGCCATGAACCAGTGGCACATTTTTCACTGTCCAAAGGCAGACATAAAGTTTTGGCCTGGCTGAGATCTTCCATACATCAACATCTGCACCACAGGGAACCGATAACCCGCACATCGCACATCTTTGAAACCCAAGCTTTGCTCCGTGAGACACCTCTGGCAAACACTAGAGTCACTGCTAACGCTGTTCTTGGTGTGTCCCTCCTAAAAGCCACTGGGTCTGACTGTAGACTTGGTGAATATCAGTGCAGTGTCTTCTGCTTTATCTCTGGGCAAAAAAAAAAAAAAGAAAAAAGAAAGATAAAAACGGCTTACTTAGTCCAGCCATACTTCGGTTTGATAAGGGCCTCAGGAGACAATAGATGTGGTCCAGAGCTCAAGGCATGGGGAAGAGAAAGGCAGAGGTCCACAGCAAGTGAAGGTGGAGGAAGTTACGGACCAACTAGACATTGGTAGAGAACTTTCATGGCATCTCAATGCTGTAGGAGTCTGGCCTTGTGCAAAGCTCCTGCTGAAATCTGCGAAGTTAAGAACTGTATCCTGTGGGCAGCCCAACCCAGAGGTGAAGCGAAGTTGAAAAGGTTTTTCCCAGCTGTAAAAATTCCTAATATTTCTTTTCTTCTTCCTGAGGTTGTTTAAAAAAATTGGAATCTCAAACACTGATACTTGACAAAACACAAGAGGAAATTAGGCTGCACAAGTCAAAGTATCATGTGTTGAATTTTTAATGCACTTATTTCAGCTTCTACATCTTTGCAGTGTAAAATAGGCAACTCTGAAACACAGTAATTTCTAATAAAAAATAGTAACTTCTTGAAATAAGTCAACAACTGGAAGTTCTTTCACTGTAACAATTTGAATAGCGGACTTTGAACCATCCTTTTCCTGCAAGCAGTTCCGATTCTCGTAGCTTGTCTTTTTACAATGGGGGAAAAAAGTAATAGGAGGAAACTACAGAAATAGCATAAAACTGGTAGATGTATTGTACATGGACAGAGTATTTGTGTTGAGGGACACCATCACAGCAGAACTGAGGTTACTTTGCGGGGCTGTTTAGTTCTTCCAACAGCCTTTCTCCTTATGGCTTTTTAACCTCATCTCCCATTTCTTTCCCACCCCAGGTAACAGGCTGGATGAAGGCTCTGACGTCGAATCCGAACCAGACCTGCCTTTGAAGCGCAAGCAACGCCGCAGTCGAACCACGTTCACCGCTGAGCAGCTGGAGGAGCTGGAGAAGGCCTTTGAGAGAACCCACTACCCAGACATCTACACACGAGAGGAGCTAGCTCAGAGAACCAAGCTCACCGAGGCCCGAGTTCAGGTAAGGACTAGAGCCAGCACGTGGCAAGTCAGCCTGGTGGCACAGCTTCTTGTTTACCTTGGGGAAGGAGATGGCAGTGCCAGGGAGGAGGGTGTCAGAAAGCAGTAATACGGATGCGCCTTTTTTCTGGGGCCACGTTCACAAGGATCTGAGCCTTAAATCCAGTTCTGCAGGTTCCCACGTTCCCATGAATTTGCAGATACGCCATTTGGATTTGGCCCATTGCAGAGGTGCCATCTGGAGGGCTTCCATCCAGGTTGGGACCAGGAGCCAAACCTTCCCTAACTTGGCAAGGCATTTAGGTCTCTGTTTTCTGTTGGAGGAAATTCCTCCATTTGCCTAGGAGGAAACAGTGTGTGTGTATGTTTGTATTTGGTGTTTTAGGAGAAATCACACCATTTACCAACCTTGCCCAGGGGAGCAGATCATATTTTGCAAAGTTTGCAAGTTCTGTGTGTGAATTTTCATAAAACTTTTTTTCCCTCGATCTCCAGAGAGCACAAAAAAGGGCGGGGGGAGGGAAGAAGAGGGGAGGAGCAGGAAGGGAGGGTTTGGAGCCGGGGGACTCTGACATCTACACGATTAATAGCCCTTGTGGGAACTCCACACAGAGACCCTTATGTCTTCCAGATAAAGGCTGGGTCAGCAGTGTGTGCAAACACGCAGAGGGATAAGGAGTGTGAACAGATCGGGGGGTATAATAGAGTCCCTTGGGGAACAGGAAGGAAAGGGGGAGGGATTGGGGATTGTGCTGGGTTAAAGAAGTGAAATGGAGACCCCAGCAGTCCATCCTCCGTGTGGCCAGTGCGATTAGGTTTCAGGCTAAGCACAGGGGTCTCAGTGCATGCAGCCGAGAGTTGAATCGCATGCACTGAGAGAAGAGGGAAAGAGTACTCCAGGCTTGTGACAGGGAACCAGTCAGTCAGCTAACCAGCTCTCCCAAAACAAAACAGGCTTATTTTTTGTTCTGTGGTTCTCAGGATAATGAGCTTGATGTGCTCAGAAGCCAAAACCACCAAAAGCTTTTGCTGTTTTCCCCAGATGTCTGGGAGTGGAATTTCCCCCCCACACACCTGGGACATTCACTGGTTAAAGACTTCCCATTAGCCTTCTTTCCCAAAGAACCGCTAAGCCAGTTGCAGCACTGCAGCAGATGCCCTCTCACCTCCCTTCAGCTTTCTCCTGAGAGGTACTGTATTTTCCTGAATCCATCATCCTGCAAGATGTGGCTACAGAGAGCACAAAAAAGGAAATCTAAGAAACTTTAAACTCATTCTAGTTTTGATCTTAGCCAAAAGATTGTGCCAGAGTGTTCAACAGTAACAGCGTTAATTTGCTAGCCATGTAGGTTCCTAGACAGATGGGGCCTGGAAAGTGGCTAATTTAGGTGACTAAGCTACCAAAAATTGGGAAGTATAAATTCCCACCTTTTTGTTTTGCATATTCTGTTTCTAATTGGTCTTGCTTGCTGTAGATGGATGTGACATGTTAAGGAGGAAATAAAAAGAGATGTTTCTGTGGCAAACAGATGAAAAAAAAGGAGTTTCAGGGGAGCACAGAGTTTAGGTAACACCTTTTTATGAGGCGAGAGAAACCTGTGCTGCATGAGCTGGGATGTGGGAATGCTGGGGAGAAGGGGAAAAGCTCTGAAGCACCAGGGAGTGCAAAAACCAGAGGCAGTTTCTCCCTTTTCCAAGCCCCTCTGACCTCACTGTGACAAGGCTTGGGAGAAAGGAGGGAGGTGAAAACAGAAAGGGAAAGCTAAATAAATAAATAAAGAGAACCTTTCCCTTGTCTCAAGCTGTGATCTCTGAATCCCTCTATTTGCTCCCAGGCAGCTTGCGTGGAGGTTCCTGCCAGGGCTCTAGTAGCAGCTGTTCTCCGAAGCACATTCCTGATGGCTTTCTCATTCCGACATCCTGGCAAAGTCAGCTTCTTCCCACCACTTTTAAGCCTGCCGCCCCTTGTAAAATTTTCTGGATATCAGAGCAGATCTTTTACTGGCTCTCGGGACCTACAAACATTAGTCAATCAATTTCTTGTGGAAAAAAAAAAAAGCCACACACACATCCACACATGTACCCATCCAGCAGGGAATCTTCTACTACATTATAGTCTTAGTCCTGTCTCAACAGAGTTTTTAAGGCCAAGAGACGTGCTTTGGATTAAAGATGCCTGTAATAACAGTAGGGCCAGCTGAGATCAGGGTTTCTGGATGTTAAGGGCCATGCCAACATTTACCCATCTATCATGTCGCAGCCATGGCTGGACAATCCCTGGATCACACCCAAGTCTCTGAGTCACAGCTCAGGTGCTGCTAGCGGGCTTTATTACTGTATCGTATATACACAACCTCCCTGCACTAGAAGCTAGTTTTGCTAATCGCCTTACAGGCACTGAACAAAAACAAGCAGGCCTGTCTGTCTCTTTGCTGCTTCTTCCTCCTCACCTCTTTGCTTTACCATGTGAAAGGTGAACTCGCCTAAGTGCCATTCGTTCTCTCCAATACCTGAGTATTCACCTACCATAATCTCTTCCACGTGAAAAGCTGATAGCTCTGTTAAACTTTATTGGCAGGCCTCAGAGTCTGGCTGGTCACGCAGCTGTCCAGCTAAGTGGAAGTTTGACACGTTGACAGCTAATAAAATTCACAAGCTGAACAACGAGAGGGGGTGGTGGTGGTGGGGAGCAGTTCCAAGCTCCGGTTTCTCATCTGCTAGGAAGATCATGGGAGGGTGAGCAATATTTTTGCAAGGTCACTGCAGTGCTTGTGTGGTTGAGACGCAGGATTCCAGCATTCAGACCTCAACATGCCCAAAGGTACGAGCCATTAAAAGGTTAATCCCAGATTGAGCATAGCCAGGGACAAGACTGCCACGGATTTCCGGAAGGATCAGGATTACAGTGCCAAATCCATGCCCAGCGCGGCCACCAGTGGAAATTCCCACTGACTTGTTTTTGTGCAAGGCAATGTCTTGACTCATGTGTCGACACTAATTGTCCAGTACCGAACAAATTCTTGCCCATCTGCAAGCTGCTATTTCCACCCTTCCAGAAAACAAGCTGTTGAATGCCAAGCGTTCATGGCTTTAAAAATTAAGTCTAACAGCTAAGCAATTCACTTAGCTAATTTAATGGAAGCTTTGATTTTGATCTTGAATGTATTTTGGGTTTTTACACCAGCTTCTGCAATTATCTAGCTGATGATGTCAAAATTTTTATATGGTAAAAAAACTGTAAATGGGATTCTGTGATAATTTTGAGACTTTTCTCCCTGGCATTTCTAGAGAAGGAGCATTTTTTGGAACAACCCTTTTCTCACAAACAGTTTAGCTTTGGCAGTTACATTGTTTTTCAACAGGAAAATAGTTTTGTCAGGAAATTCTTGTCTAGGTGTGGAAATGACATCTCAAAGCAACTCTAATGTCAAAAGGGACGCCAGGTACATCAGTCGTGGGTCTAGAGAGTTGAACATAATCCTTCTGCCAAACGATCCCATTTGTGGATCTGTTTTCTTGAATGTGTTGCATTTTTCAGGCTAGTTACCTACAACCTCCTGTGCTTATCTCCATTTTTCACTTGAACAATACCAACAGAAAGAAATGGGAGGTAGAACAAAGCAGTGCATACAGCCAAATTGTCCTCGGCTCAGCACTGCAATCCCAAGTCACTTAGCAATTTGTGCGCTGAAAATGTTTTTCACAAAGAGACTTCGGTGCCTGGGTTCCCACACAAGCAGCTCATCTCCATTTTTCCTGGTGCTCTAATGATGTGGCAGGCTCCAAAGAATTATCTCAAAAAGCTTTCCCAAAAATCTACCAAAATTTATTCCCAAAACATAGATGGCAGCTTTTGCTTCTCAGCATCACCTGAAGGTGATTCAGATGGTCACACCACAAGCAGCTGGTCCAAGCACGCAATACTGCTAGCAAGTAAGCTAATCCTAGTTCCTGTGGTCTGGGCAGTGGGTGCTTTCTGCAAATAAATAAGTGCGAAGGGGTGGGTGGGTTGTGATGCTGATGACTGGTATTAATCCCCAGGAAATTCCAGGCACTGAGAAACGGTTATTTCAATAACAAAATTAAACTAGGCAGCAGGAGTCGCAACCCAATGCTTTATTGATCATTTTTATGATGGATACCATTGTGGTTTCTGCCTGGGAGAAAATGGATATTTCATTTAATAAAAAGGCTCAGAGCAATTCTGTCTCTGAAATCTTGGTGCATTTCTAGGCTACTCACATAATATGTATTTTATGACACAGTTTCAAACTGTAGTAAACAAACAGCCGTATTCTAGATCATGCTGCAGGGGCTCAGACGTGCCAAATGGAGCACCAGAAAAGAAACTCCTTTCAATTTTGCTTGAAAATTTTCACAAAGCAATTCTGTTCTCTGGGCGAAGAAGCTGAAAACCACCATATGCCAGCAGTACTGTGCAGTCTAGTTTCCAAAAAAAAAATGGATTTCTCAGGAACTTCTCAAATATCTGTTGTGTGCTAGTGGGGACCCTGGTGCTCCTTCAGCAGCTGTTGCTGTGGCCAAAGGTCTGTCCTGTTCCTTGAGATGTGCTCTTTGAAGAGGAGGGTATTATACGGAGGGACGGTGTGGTGGTAAGCAGGTCTCCCCCAGCTCTGAGCATTAACTTGAGTCATGCAAAGCTGCTGGAGCCTAATGCTGTTTGCCCGGTGTTTTGCTTCCCAAACTCTTTGAGATGTGTCCAAACTGGCTCTTCTGAGGCAATCCCCCTCCCTTAGAGGTCAGCTGAGAATGTTTTCTTTCTTCCTGAGGGTCTGACTAGTTTACATTTCTTGTGAAGAGGGCTGCGATGAGGTTATGACACAACAGCTGCCCTGTGTTTTTGGCAGCAGCCGGGGCACTGAGAGGCTGTGCAGAGGAGCCGGCAGTTGGGGCTCTCGTTGGCAGAGGCTGGCTTGGCACACTCATTTTCCACGGCACGGGGCCAGCCGTGCTCTAGCACACCGGAGCGTCCAGATAGATGGCCCGCGGCGAGAACAACCCCTGGCACTGCGGCAGCCGGTCCATGGGAACCGTGGTGGTGCTACCGCTGTGAGTGCCCAGGCATGTTGAGAGAACAGCGGTGTGATGCCAAGCGGCATCCAGCTCCCCGGAGAGGCCGGGACCAGGGTGGCATGCTGTTTCAGCCAGCTTTAAAGAAGCGGCTCTGCAAGGTAAAGCCAGCAAGGGCTGAATGCAGCTGAGATGGTGAGGAGGGTCCAGATGCTCCCCTCTCATGTCTCATGGAGATCTTGCTGCAGAAGGATGTTGCTAATGAGACAGAGATTGGTTGCAGTCTTGTAGCATCACTTTCTCTTTGCTTAGCGCATCGGTGCTTGATGTGTCACTGCATTGCTGCTGTTCTTTCACTTCTTCAGCCTGAATTAGAAAGAGAAATGCAACTGGAATAAAGAAAAGAGTAACCCATTGCATGCTTGCCCCAGCTAATATGCTCAGGATAAGCCCTCAGCCAACCTACTAGTCAATAATAACACTAAGAATAAACAAAAACAGAGAAGTGAATTACCAGGTGTCCAAATCACAGCAGCAAGTAATTTTCCACCTGAACCCTGGAAAAGCCAGAGATGATGTCTTAAAATTGCAAGCACGTCCTATGTCCATATCTAAGGGTTTGCTTAGAAAAGCATCAGCACTTTTAGTATTCGTTGTAGAATTACAGTAACCAGCCCCCTTGGAAATAGAAATGTCCCACTGACAGAGGACATAGTCCCAGCTGCGTAAGCCTCAGGGCATCTTGCTGGAGAGAGTCAGCGCTATTTCATTAAGTATATTATACTTTACTGAAGATGAAAATGATAAGCCTAATCCTGTAGTCCTTCTTGCAGAGCATTGGTTGAAATCAACACGAATTAATATAAACTTCAGGACTTGCAGCATAATTTGACAAGACCAGCTTGGTTTGTACATGTGGGGCAGGGAATCGGTATGAAACAAATGGAGGCATTTATGACAGAAAGTGCTCCTTTTAGTTTGCTGGCTTCTGCAGATGGAGGAATCCATTCAGTTCAGTCAAAGATGGTTTTTAGATAAAATTGTGGATTTTTGTGATGAGATGCAAAACCTGGACCTGACTTTTTTTGATTGTTTGTCCTATTCTGCTTTCCTTGGTCTGCTTTGGACCAAGGAGCAGAACTGCCAGCCTCATGGTCACCAGCTGAAAATGGGATCCCCTAAACAATGTGGCAATTTGATTTTCTTACAAAGGAAAGAGGACCCAGAGGCCAAAGCAATGAACGAGATCCCGGTTCCCGGGATGAAGCGGTTGCGTATAACACTGTGCACTCAGCTGGTCTAAATGGAAGTCAGTGAAGTTGCACTGATTTATAGCAGCAGAGTGTCTGTCCCATTGTATTAAAAACAAATAGGACCTCCCAGAGGTTTTATGAGGAGAACCTTTATCACAAAATTTCCAGTCCAACGAGGGTGTGGAGCAAAATATTTCTCCTAACACATTGCCTCTATGCTGAATCTCTGATTCTAGCAGAGCCGCCAGCCAGTGTGTGCCCAGTAAAGTGAGCAAGCGTGCCGTTGCTCTGAGCAGCCGGCCTGCTCTCAACCTCCCCAGCTAAGGAGGCTTTCTGTTTACTGGGACACCAATTAAATAGATTCTGTTTGGTCAACAATAGAAAACATTTATAACAATCAGGAGGAGGGTTTGCTAGGGTGTTTTAATCTTTGAGCCACTTCCCGTAGTGCTTAAGCTATTTTTAAAAGCTCATAGCTTTTTCTTTCGCAAAGAAAATTTTGATAGTGGGAATCAATGTGCTGCTGGTTTGTTGTTAAAGCCCAGCCTATCTCTAGCCAAACGACAACAGTAAGAAATCTACCTCCCAACATCTCATTCACCTCCATGAGGTGTCAACATCAAAGCCTGTTCTGAAATGTTTAAATGCAGCTCTAACACCATTAAGACTTGGCCGTCTAAGAAGCAAGTGTTGAAGTGGGGAGAAAGCACTTCATAAAATATACTACCTTGCAGCTGCTTTCTGACAGCAGTGAACTCATCCTAATGTCTTTCAGCTTCCACAAGTCCCGTTCATCCTCAGACACAGGGTTTATAAAGAGATAAACAGGTAAGTAAAACAGAGGGTTTACTTTAAATTTTATTTTAACAGAACTTCCTCTGACAACTGAAACAATCACTGAGAAGCAGTTTGTGAAATGTAGAGCCAGAAAACGCAACATTTGCAAACAATCATTCAGTATCCAATAGCTATTTCATTCAATGATATCTTTAAAAATTATTTGTAAATATTAGTAACTTTGTTACAGTAAGGGGTAAAGCTGCATCACTGGGCAGGGCTGGATTTGGAGCTGTGAAGCCATGAGTTCAAACCTGGGCTTAGGATGTCTCAGTGTGAAAGTGGACAGATCTACCCCATTTCTCCTGCCTCCTGCTTCTCTGTCTGGAGTATGAAATCCATTAGCAGTTATGAAGTGTTCTTACTGTGATGATAAGGTAGAGATGGCCTTTTGGTTGAGGAAGTGTTTGTGAAATTATTAATTCTTTGACAGCCACTCAAAGGTTAGAAAGAATATTGCAAGAGTACAGTGATCAATATCACGATCAAATATTTCACTGCTAACAATGGTTTGGTTAAGAAAACAAAAGTGGTTTGCAAAACAATCCACATACCACAAACTGTGTGTTGAAATTCTTCAATAGATTGTTATAAATAGCTAACACCTTCAGGAACTGGGGTATGCCAGGAGAAATACAGGCTAAATTTGTTGGATAATCTCATTTGTGAAGAGTCATTTGTTCTGCTCCACTAACCTTGTTTAATATTTATCTTAGCCGTATCACCCACAAGTGACAGAGGCTCGGTGTTGTAGGCACTGAACCCAAGTGTCAGTAGATGCAGCCACAGCCCTACATGTGCAGATAAGCATCTACGTGCCTAAAATCTGTGTGTTCTCATGGGCTTTTTTCCTTATTGTGAAGGAATTCTCTCAGTAGCCTCAGTGATGCTTCTCTGCCTCTGATGCCTGTTTTTGTGCTCTTCAGCACCTGGCAGAGGAAGCATAATCATCACTAAACTGTTGCACGGACTTACAGGATCCCATCTTGTTGTAACATCTCAGCCCTTTCCTGTCTGGGAGGGCTGACTCTCAGCCCCATCTGAAAGAAGGCATTCGGGTGGAGCAGTAACTATCCCTGGTCTCTCATCACTGTTGCTGCTAAACTTCTTCCCCTAAAGCCTTCTGCGTCAGCCTCCGGGGAAGCCCAGGATTTGCACCATTTATGACTAGTGAGGACAAGGCAAGGCACTGCAGGGGTCTGCTCTGGTTCAGAGGAGAACCTGGAGAGGACCTGATCCTGCAGAGTTACCTCTGTGCAACCTGGGAAGGGACCTCATCTGACTTTGGTGGAATGTTTTTGGTGTGCTTGGGTCATAAATGGCCACATGACACCTCTTCCACCCGGTTTCTGCAACCTCTTGGGCCTATGAAAGCAAACACACGTTACATCTCTTCCATTCTGCTGGAAAGCAAAGGCACGACTTGGCTTTTCCATCCCTGTTTCCATTTATGAGCTCATTTATCCCATCTATCTTTCTCCAACATCAAGTCCTGATTAGGCTGAGCAGGAACACAACAGGCTTTCTTTCCCACAGGAGGCTCTTTTTGACCTTCCTTTCCTCTCCTTGTCTGACAAATTGTGGGAGCTGACCCATATCTCAGCGGCTGCGGGGATAATTCAGTCCAGCCCCATTCTGGCAGGCAGCTGTCGCTGCAGCCCTTCTCTGCTGCTCTGCTGCTTGCGAACAAGTGGCTGGGACAACTTGGGCTGGCAGTTGGCAGGGTTGGGTGCAGGCGTTCAGGTTAAATAAGAACCAGCGCTAACCTTTGCCCCAAACCCAATCTGGCTGGGAGGATGGGCTCTTCTGAAATCAGCTGGTTCTGCAAGGCAGACAGTGATTAATTGGAGAGGTTTCTTAGTCTCGCCATGCCTCCCTCTCCAGTCTGTGAAGGTGATGGTGAAAGTGACTGATTGAGTGATGCTCTGTGGTCAACATCTAGCATTCAGGATCCCTGTAGCAGCATACTCACTCACTGAGCAAGGTGCACATGGGACAATGAGGGACTCTGGTCTTATCTGGACCCTGGGCATGACCAGGACATGCAGAACCAGCTTGGATACATTCTTTTAAGTTCTTTTCCATGAGGGCTTTCCTGTATCTATGTCCTTCCCCTCAGTAGAGCTGAGCAGTTTCTATAACACATTTGCTATCTATTTAATACATTCTTTGGAAGAGAATTCACAAGGACGAAAGCCCCAAATGTCTTTAGCAGGTACAAACTGTTGTCTTCAGAAGCCTATATTATACTTCCATACCCTTGGAAAGCAGCACATTTACACAGGGCAGGTATCTCTTTGATATGCACAGACAAATGATCACAAAGAATTTGTCTTTTTAAGAAAAAGCAGGTTTCTGGCATGCTGTTTTTTCTGCTCTTGTGTTCTTCACGCAACCCTTTTCCCAAGTGCTGGCTGTGTTTGTCCCAGCATAAAACTCCACTCATATGTTCCAGCCCCAGCAGCCTCTAGAACATCTCCACAGGCAGACCAGAGGCTTCAAAACTTCTTCCTCTTCCACATCTTCTTCCCACCAGTCTGGTTTTAGCAGCCGTAGCCTTCACCCCAGGCTTAACATGGTGTAACAGGATCCTCTGGCAGGGGGAATCTTTAGTGGCTGATAAAACCTTAACTGTTGTGAAATGAAAGCAGGTTCCCTTTGAAGTGCGCCTCGCGTTACAGTTAGATGCTCTAGCCTCTATATTTTAACTACCAATAAAATGATTTATAAGCATAAAGGCCTGAGCCACCTTTAAGGCGGGGGAAGGGAAAGAATTGCTAACGTCATTAGCTGGAATGTATCTTCTTTATTTCTGTGGGTTATAAATAAGGGGCAGAATCAACCTGTTTGGGCCATGAAATGTCCCTTCCTCTGCACGGGAAGATAAATCCTATCAATTTCTTTGTGGAAGGTTTCAGTGTATTTGTGGTTGGATTCTCCAGCCAGGCTCTGTTAGGAAGCACTATGTTTAAGCATGTAGTAGTGAGTCTCATTTGGTGCATGTGTATTTACTACTATTATCGTTTGTTATTTATTTTGCTATGATCGCAGAATCACAGGATGGTGGGGGTTGGAAGGGCCCTCTGGAGATCACCCCGTCCCACCCCTGCTGGAGCAGGCACCCCCAGAGCAGGGGCACAGGGCCGCGTCCAGGCGGGGGGTGAATGTCTCCAGGGAAGGGACCCCACAGCCTCTCTGGGCAGCCTGTGCCCCTGCTCTGGCACCCGCACAGGGAAGGGGTTTGTCCTCATGTTCAGGGGGAACTTCCCGTGTTCCAGCTTGTGCCCGTTGCCCCTTGGCCTGGCGTTGGGCATCCGGC
Source organism: Phalacrocorax carbo (assembly GCF_963921805.1). Classification (NCBI taxonomy): domain Eukaryota; kingdom Metazoa; phylum Chordata; class Aves; order Suliformes; family Phalacrocoracidae; genus Phalacrocorax; species Phalacrocorax carbo. The sequence continues at coordinate 7,862,366 of NC_087532.1, read as the reverse complement.
CCCATCCTCTTGACACCCACCCTTCAGATGTTTATAAGCATTGATAAGATCCGCCCCCTCGGTCTTCTCTTCTCCAGGCTGAACAACCCCAGGTCTCTCAGCCTTTCCTCATAAGGGAGATGTTCCAGTCCTCTGATCATCTCCATAGCTCTCCACTGGACTCTCTCCAGCAGTTCTCTGTCTATCTTGAACTGGGGAGCCCAGAACTGGACGCAGCACCCCAGATGTGGCCTCACTAGGGCAGAGCAGAGGGAGAGGATAACCTCCCTCGCCCTGCTGGCCACACTCCTTTCCATGCACCCCAGGACACCGTTGGCCCCCTTGGCTCCAAGGGCCCGGTGCTGGCTCAGAGTCACCTCGCTGCCCCCCAGCACCCCCAGGGCCTCTCAGCAGAGCCGCTCTCCAGCAGGTCCCCCCCAGCCTGTGCTGGTACAGGGGGTTGTTCCTCCCCAGGGGCAGGACCTGGCACTTGCTCTTGCTGAATCCCATGAGGTTCCCCTGGGCCCAGCTCTCCAGCCTGGCCAGCTCTCGCTGGATGCCAGCACAGCCTCTGGTGCGTCAGCCGCTCCTCCCAGCTCGGTATCGTCAGCGAACTTGCTGAGGGGACGCTCTGTCCCTTCGTCCAGGTCATTGATGAACACGTTGAACAGGACTGGACCCAGCACAGACCCCTGGGGAACACCGCTAGTTACGGGCCTCTAACCAGACTCTGTGCTGTTGATCATGACCCTCTGAGCTCTGCCGTTCAGCCAGTTCCCAATCCACCTCACTGTCCTCTCAACTAACCCACACTCCCTAAGCTCACCTGTGAGGGTGTTATGGGAGACAGTGTCAAAAGCGTTGCTGAAGTTGAGGTAAACAACACCCACTGCTCTCCTTTCATCTCCCCAGCCAGTCTCACCATCATAGAAGGCTGTCAGGTTGCTCAAGCATGATCTCCCCTTGGCGAATCCATGTTGACTGCTTCTGATAAACTTGTTTTCCTCTGTGTGCCTGGAGATGACCTCCAGAATGAGCTGTTCCATCACCTTTCCAGGGTTGGAGGTGAGGCTCACAGGCTGATAGCTTCCTGGGTCTTCCTTTCCTTTTTTGAAGACTGGAGTGACATTTGCTTTCCTCCAGTCCTCAGGCACCTCTCCTGTTCTCCATGACCTTTCAAAGATGATGGAGAGTGGCTTAGTGACAGTACCCACCAGCACCTTCAGCACTAATGGGTGCATCCTGTTGGGGCCCATGGATTTGTGAGGATCCAGTTTGCCCAGGTGATCTCTGACCCAATCCTCCTCAACCAAGGGAAGTCCTCCTTTCTCCAGCTTTTCTCTCTGCTCTGAGGGCTGGGATGCCTGAGGGCGAGCCTTAGCAGTAAAGACCAAAGCAAAGAAGACATTCAGTAATTCTGCTTTCTCTGCGTCCTCTGTCATCAAGGCACCCACCTCGTTCAGCAGTGGGCACTGTTTCCCCAGTCTTTCTTTTACTACTGATGTATTTGAAGAAGCCCTCCTTGTTATCCTTGACATATCTCACCAGATTTAGTTCCAGGTGGGCCTTGGCCTTCCTCGTCACATCTCTGCATACCCTGACAACACTCCTATATTCCTCTCAAGTGGCCAGTCCCTTTTTCCACATATCGCAAACTTCTTTCTTCCATTTGAGTTTTTCTAGAAGCTCTTTGCTCATCCATGCAGGTCTCCAGGCTCCTCTGCCTGACTTCTTCCTCACAGGGATGATCTTGACCTTGAGCTTGGATCTTGAGCTTAGAGGAAGTGGTACTGGAATATGGACCAGCTCTCTTGGACACCCCAACCTTCTAGAGCCCTAGCGCATGGGATTCCTCCAAGCAGGTCTTTGAAGAGGCCAAAGTTGGCTCTCACGAAGCCCAAGGTTTTAATCCTTCTTGTCGCCCTGCTTCTACGACGCAGGATCTTGAACTCCGCCACCTCATGGTCACTGCAGCCAAGGGCATCCCCACCCCTCACAACCCTCTTGATGGTCCAGCCAAGGCAGAGATCTTGTGGCGCTGGGGATGGTGCCTACTGACAGTTACAGAGAGCCTCTATCTCAGATGGCTGATTGTTGAAATAGACTTAAATATAAGAAAATGTGGGTTTAACTTCAATTTAGAGGTGGTGATCTGATGCGTGGATTGTGTAAGGAACAACATTTGCTGAATGCAGCAATGTTTCAATTGACTTCAAATGAGAAAAGCAATATCTTTCCCAAAGTCACAGAAGGACCCTGTAGCATAATTAAGAACTGACTTTTCTTCTCCAGTGATAGTCCACTGTCCTGAAAGTTAGCTTTCCTTTTGTCACCAGCCATGTGTATTGTAGACCAAAGTATGCAAGGCACCTCAAGAATGGCCCATGCCAAGGCCTTTTTGGTCGACTCTATCTGGTTGTAAAAGAATCCAGAGTGTCCTTTTATCTTCCTTAAAAAATAAAAGAACTACACATCCTTAACTGCATGTGGAGAAACAAGGCGGGAGGAGTTGTGCCCGCGTGTGTGAATTTTAATTCTGAACAATGGATGCAAATGTGCATGTTGGTGCATGGACAACGATAACCCCACGTGGTGTAACATAAGACAACATGAATCTTTCCAAAGTTGTGTTTTGATCGTATGTCAGCCAAGCCAAGTGAGAAACCACCACAGGGGAGCCGAGCACTTGTGGGGATGTTGTTGGAGAAACGCATCCTGTACTAGACCATCTCACTCCACATGTTTCTTCTGAACTTCTAATCCAGAGCGGATTTGCCAGCATCTGGCTCTTGGTTATAAAAAAGGAACTTTCCCACCCTTTGTGATGTCGGGAAAGTGTCAGAAATCATGGGAGTGGCTTTTACATTCTTGGAGTTGAATTTCTCTTTCCCTCTCGATTCCTGGGTTCATAGCTGCTTTGGTTATGTTTTCCCTTCATGTATTTGAATGTTCTACGTTACTGTCAGCATTAAGAGATTTTGGGGTTTTTTTTGAGTGGAAGGTCTTCCAGCCTGGGACACAGCCTTTTTCTCTGCAGAGAGAAGGTTTATTTATCTCCTTATGTTCAGCTAACAGAAATATTCGGAGTTTTTACGTCCTTAACTGTGAAAGCGGAAGCAAATGATATGAGAGTCCCATATCCCTAATTCAAAGCGTGAATAACACATACATGCATGAGAAAAGGACAGGACTGTCCTTTTCACATGTCCAGGGCAAACAGAAGCTTATTTATTCATTTGTGTTGCTCACTGCTCCTAGAAACTGTGCCGTGAATTGGACTGTACAAAAGAGTTGTAAAGTGCTGCAGACCTAAATGTTCCTTCATTTCTCTCTCCTTAACTCTGTCCTAGATTTTACTAGCGACTTTTGGTGCCAAAAATGGGCACAGAGATTCTGACCTGCACGGACTTTGTTGATCAATGCAGATCGGATGTAAGCTGACCTATTTCTGTCACGCTTTTGGAAGGTGCTAAGAGGTTGTGCTGCTTCAGCCAGTAGTGCAGTGTAGTAGGAACAGGTCTGTAAAAAGACACGTTCGATGCCAAGGACCTGACATCAGCACTGTACACATCTCAGGGGCTTTAATTTAGACCAGCTCTTCCAAAGAAAATGGGGCTGCTTTTGTTTTCACTGTAGATGGATGTAAATAACAGTGTGAAGTGAAGGACTGCCCACGACTAGGTCCTTCCCAGCCATCATCAGCAGGTCACACACAACGATCATTAGCAGGTTTTAATCGAACTGTTTCCACAGTGCAGTAGTAGATGAGTAACTTGTAGAAAGAACGATAAGAGACTGTGATCCAGAGAACCTCACAGAAATTTGTGTGTGAAGCTCGGTGTTCGCTTGTTTTTGCAGCAAGCACCACTGCAGTGCATGTGGACTAAGAGCCAACGCTCCGTTAAACAAGCAGGTCTCAGTGAAAACACATTGTCTTGTCATGCTGAGTGAATTATACACACCCACAGATGCCAGTAAGAAAATGGCAAACTAACAAGTGACCATTTACTGGGCAACTCAATTAAAGGCAGGGGAAACACACCCACTTCGACATTGGATCGTGTCGAAGTGCAGAGTATATCGGACTAAGGTTCTGCTCTGTTTTGGGGCAGAGAGTTTTGTTTTGGTTCACAAGATGTGGGGACAGTTTGGACTGCAGTGCCTCAAACCCTTGTAACCCCAGCTTCTGATCTGACGTTGAGCAGCTTGGAAGCCTGATGGAGGATTTTTTTTTCCCCTGGAATGCTTTACACTCTTGATTTTTGCTCCATTTTTTTCTTGTTGCTGTGAAATTTAATCGTGTTTTCTAGCCCTCTAGGCCTCACAAAGTCCAGCAGCTGCATTCTCATCTGGCTTGAAAGCTTATCCGCATACTTCTGAACCCCAAACAGGGATCGGGCCTGAGAGCCTCTCTGATTAAACGAAGTAAACCAAGCCCAAGAGACAGCTTGAGAAGCCCTTTCACTATGCAGAAGGGAGATTGCCCATGATAAAACACATCAGGGCAGACACATGCATTTAGAAAAATCTCCCCTTGAGTCTTACAGGTAAACTAGCACTGTAGGAAACACGAGCCCAGCTTTGCACATGCATTAATACTGGGTTTATTTTAACGCACAGAGATTTAAATTGGCTGCAGTACAATTCTAGTGCACACTGCAGTGCCTCTTGCAAGGAGAGCATGTCTTAGCATACAGACAACAGTGATTTGCTGCAGTACAGAGAAGCTAAGAAAACCCTGTATTCCCTCCGGTCTGGTTCTATCTATTTAGCTTGTCTAACATAGAAACCATGATGCTAATCTGTCTATTTATCCCTCCTAACAGTGCAGCCATGTTGCTATTATGGTACTTAATCCTTTAGCATAATTCACATAGTTGTCAGATAACAAGGCAGAATGGCCAGGTGGTAGCAGTGCATCTATTTGGAATGGACTCTCTTGGAATACACAATCTAAATTATTCCTCTTCATCTCACCCTACTGCTGATGGCACACTCCCATGCTCTTTGTAGTATCTTTCACAATTTTAAATGTATGTATCTTCACCCAGGAGACAGGGTGGTAGTAGTATTGTCATTTGGGGGAAGGGAAACTGAGGAATGGAGACAAATACTCACAAAGTCTGTGTCAGGCAGCAACTTGAACTTATTTTTAGCCAGTGCTGTAATTCAGGATGTGTTTCTAGCAGCAGCCTGGGTGAGATGGGACAGCAGCTCAGAGTAAGTCACGCGTGGTCTTTCCTTTCCCCATCAGGTGTGGTTCAGCAATAGAAGAGCACGATGGCGCAAACAGGCGGGAGCGAACCAACTTGCGGCTTTCAATCACCTGCTGCCAGGGGGCTTCCCACCGACAGGAATGCCAACTCTCCCCCCATACCAGCTGCCAGACTCCACCTACCCAACCACCACCATCTCCCAAGGTGAGCCCCCGTTTGCCTGCGCTGCTCCCCTTCTCTGGCCCTACATCACCCCATGTCCCTTCCCTTTCTGACTCGTGATATCCCACTAAGGCCATTATAGTACATAGTTGGTTTTCCTTTAGCTGGGAAGACCAGGCTTTTCCTCAAGTCAATGGCAACTCCACAGTTTTCTCCTCTGTCTCATGGTCCTTTCTGCTGTGTCAGCCTCACAACTCTAGTTGTTCTGCTCACCTTTGAAATGGAGAGCACGTCAGACCAAAGTGAGTATCATATAGGTGATCCCGTATTCTGGATAAAACTCCATACCGAGGCTCAGTGGAAGCAGTATTGCTAATTCCAGTTGGCTTTGGCTTTGGCCTTGGCCTTTACAAAGGAATTGATGGCTTCAGTCTGGGAGAAAACTAAGTTCAGATATTTCATCCCATAAGTACTCTGCATAAACTGTTACGTGATATGTTTGTGTTCACATGGAACACAGAGATGGTGAGACCCAGAAGCTGAGGTCAGCATAGCCAAACCATCAGCCCATGCTTTGCAGAGTCCTAGCTGTAACACCCCATGACTCTTTACTTCTGAACGCTCTGTCCACAGATGGGGGAAGCACTGTACACAGACCCCAGCCCCTGCCGCCATCCACCATGCACCAGGGAGGGCTCGCTGCAGCCGCCGCTGCTGACACTGGCTCTGCCTACGGGGCCCGACACAGCTTCTCCAGCTACTCGGACAGTTTCATGAATGCTGCAGCTCCTGCCAACCACATGAATCCTGTTAGCAATGGCCTCTCTCCACAGGTATGTGACCCGCTTCTGTTCTCTTTCTTTGGCTGAGAGTATTTGGCTGGTCCAGATCCTCTGAGAGCAGGGCAAGCTTCAGGCTATCACAGTGTATTGTGGTTAACAAGGGAGTTATTGTTACTGTCACGAATTCTTGGAGGCAGCCTACTTAAAGCCATTAGTTAATTTGTTTATCGGCAGTATCTCTATCCTGAGCTCAGCACCGTACTGCCAGGGCATTTGATTTCTGTAGTTCCCATACTCAGGTTAGCAAACTGTAATTGCAAACACCAGGACATAGAGCATCGGTGTTCATCTTCTCAGCCCTCCAAAAAAAATTCCAGTGCAGGTGCGGGCCCTTCGATTGCGGATGTCGGCCTAATGACAGCACGCTTGACATTTTTAGTTAATTTTTGCAGGCACACTTTAGAAGTAGTCCATGACTTGTGGGCGACTGAATTAGAGATTAGCTGAAGCCAGCTTGGCCAAATCTGGTTGAAACATGGGAAGCCCTTACTTATGAAAGTGCCACGGATCTGAGCTGCCTCAAAACACAGGGATGGAGATCCAGGGTATAGTTTTGAGAAACTAATTGTCATGTAAACAGTTCTGTTAATGCTTTCCACAAGGTTAGAATAAGAGGCATAGGTAAGCTTTAAAGGGGGAAAGATACATTTCACACGCATCTGTTTGTGTAAAAGAATGGAGCATGTGTGTTTTAAGTTTACCAGGCAACAGCCACGACCTTCCCATGTAATACACCCTTGATTTTAAAACCCCTGCCTGAGCTCAGAATAGAGCGCCTGTGACCTGACTCTGGGATCTGTGCTCCAGGCCTCAGCCCAGCTGCCTTCCAAAGAGCCCCAGCCCAGGTTTGATCAGATTGCTGCCAGTTGTGTGTGAGACTTTTCAGTGCTACGTGTGACAGAGAAGCAAGCCTCAGCAGCTGTAGAGAGGTTAAAGCCTCCATCATCAGTGGGTCTAGAGAGAGCAGAGCTTGTGCTATTTGTGTGTTATGGGAGTAGACTTATGTTCTCAGCTGGTGAGCTCCGCTGAAGTCAGTGGAGACGCCAGGCTGTACACCACCAGAGAGTACAGCCCGCTCTCTATCACTGTCCTGGGATAATAACTCTAATTTTCTGTCACCTCATTAGATAGAGCCTCTAACCTTCTCTTTGGTTCAGTTGGTATAATCTATTTTCCAACTGCACATTTGCTTTTAAATGGAACAAGGCACATATTGTATGCTGAAAATTAACAGCAAGGACTTGTATTCATGTGGTGCCTGCCATCCTGGAGGGGTACCAAATGCATTTTACTTTTGCTCTCAGTCACTTGTGAAATACAGAGACATATGAAGTGCACTATAACAGTCGTTTCAGAGTGGCCAGTAACACTATTTAAGGCAGGAAGTGCAAAATAATTTGAAACTACAGGGAGAAATTAGGTAGGCATCTGAATGAAAAGGCTACAACTGTTTAGAGAGGAGTCCAATAAATGGGGACATCAGAGACATATATAGAGTTTAAGGTCCAATAGCTTGTGATCTGTCGAGTGTGAAAACAAACATTGAGTGTCAATGGAAAGAGGGAAACTTTGCAGCATCTCTGAAATGGTATAAAATGCCACTTCTAGCTCTGAATGCTTATGAGATGGAAAATGTAAAAGTGTGACTGGCATGAGGCTGAATATTGCCTCAAACAGTGTAATTTGTGGGGGAAATAAGGAGATGACTTTCTGCAAGGGATTTCTAATAGCACTGGGCTTGGGAGATGAGTGTATAGGATGGAATTCAAAGGCAGGCTGCAGGTTAGATGGTCCAGGGCACATGATTAATTCAAATTATCACAAGTGCAATTTAGCACCATAGAATAAGTTAAGGATGAGATCCATCCGATAAGCTGCACAAGCACTAGACACATACAAGTCCATCATGCGATTTCCATTTCTGTAGCTTCATCATCTACTTACTAGTCCCGCTCACTAAATCAGAGGCTCATTGAAATGACCAGACCAACGCTTTTTCTGTGCTTATCCCTACCCCAAATTACCCTGCCCCCAGGCTCAGGCTAGGGGAAGATAGAGTCCTGAGCCAATAAGCCCTTTGTACGGGAAAGAGAGGATACATTATCTGGCAGACCTGAAGAAAAGAGAGCTTTGCACCCCCAAGAAGGGGACATTCCCATTTTCCTAATGCTTTTAATGATGTGAGGGCCAAGATATCAGTATATAAATTCTTCTATTTCTTTTGTGCCTAGAAAGTCTAACCCAGGTTATTTTATGACTGCTTTATATTTACTTATCTTGCTACCTTCCTGCCTTTCTAAGCCCTCTGCTGTTCCTAGTGGGAGGATGCAAGAAATACTCCTAACAGCATGAAGGAGAACTCGCAGAAGTGTGCTCTGTTATGTAGCGGGGTGCGTAAAACTTTTGTGAGGGCTCAATGTGGGATGCTCCGAGTAACTTCTCTGTGCATAATTCAGCCAGTCCATGGCCTTACAGGTAAAACCCACTGCACCTCAACCCTCTCATCCTCCTGTCCAGCTATCTGCAGTATCTGGTTACTCTCTGCAGGGGTAAATATCAACTACAAGGAAGGAGGGAGTTCAGGAGATAGAAAAAAAAAAGGGAGCTTAAAATGATGGCAATTTGTCTGAGATGCAAACAGACCGTTCTCTGGTTTCATCCCTTAGCAGCAGCAGGAGGGAGATTTCTTTGCAGTTTAGACAAGGAGGTGGGGGCCAGCCTGACCGAGAGCTCCCAGCATTTGCTGCTGCTCGGCACGCTATCCAGTTACCCCGGGATTGGGTGTCCCGGCCAGAATCCACCAGACGGGTTCGGTGCTGGCAGCTGAAATTCTAGAGGAGAAGCATGGCATTTCCATTCTCACAACAGAGGAAAGGGGATTACGTTGGCCTCTGCGGGCTCAGTCCCACCACGCACACACGCACTTTAGTCCTCCCTCTCCTGAGAGAAGGAGCAGACACTGCTGAAAGTTTTACCCAGACTTCACGTGGGAAATGGCCGCATTTTTTGCTTGTTTTCCAGCCTGTAGTACACAAAGCCTTGGGCCTGTCCAGCTCTGCTGCTGGATCCCCAAAGCGTGTCCCGTGCGGTTTCCCCAGTTTAATGGTCATTCTGCCTCTATTCCAGGCCTGAGACTGCCGAGGAGTGAGAGGTCAGCTGGGAAGTTTTGTCTTCAGCTACTTCATCCCATGATGACAGTTTTTGTGACACTTATACAAAAACACCAACTTGGTTGTGCAAAGGATAGTCCTATATGATTAAACAACTACCTAGCATGATCTCTCATGTCATACTCCTTCCTAGACCTTAGTGAGAGACCTCAGGGTAACCCAAGCAGTGATTTGTGATGGTTTCGTGCTGCAACAGACTTTGTAGGAGGGAGATCTTGCTCTGAGTGTTGCCTGTTTGAGAAAGCGAACTTCACAGGCTGGCCAGCTGCAGCCAGATGAGTCACCTTGCATCTGTTGGATGCACTCGGTGGCTGCAGCAGTCACGGATTATCAGAAAGTAGCTCAGTACCGGGGAGCAGGAACACGCAGCAGCAAGGTCACCATCGCTCCCCAGAGGTTGCGTGGGTTAGCAGCAGCTGTCACAGATTCAGCTGGGCTGATTCAGGGGATTGTAACTGCCTCCAGGCTGGCATTAATGCCTGTGCCAAAACTTAGTGAACATATAGAGACCTGAAGCAAAGTTAAATATGAAGGGTGAGTAACCAGTTAGCAGTCATACAGAGTGTGATTTCTGGCCCTGGAGCTTCTGTCACATCATTTCTTAACAAGAGTGGGTTGTAAACCAAGCGCATGGGTGGGTGGGTGAGATTTCATAAATACATTGTAAACATTTCCAACTCATTTTCAGCCCACAGAGGAATCCTTTCCCGTTTCTTTGAGAATACTTGTCAACCTCGACCAGAACAAGGCCGGGCACGAAGCCATCCTTAGCCAGGTTGTGCTTCACAGTGGCAGCAGGAACAAACTTTGCATCTGTCTGTTCTGAAGTTCAGACCTGTGCTAGCTGAGTGTTGCCCCTCGCTGTGGCTGGGGTAAGGCTTGTGACAAATAGCTCAATACAGTGGTAAACTCAGTGTTAAGTCCAGTTACATCCTGATCAGCATCTGACAGTCCTTCAAGAAATGTGTACGCTGCAGTGTGGGCTGAGGTGGGAGGAAATGAAGTGAATTAAGCAGTACAAGTCAACATAAAGAGAAAAGTGAGGGTCACATTTGACTGTTCTTCTGTCATTTGTGATGATGAGATATTCCCTGGATGCCTTTCAAACAGCAAAGAAGCAGGTTCATATTGTATTCTGGGCTGCTTTCATCTCTAGCACATCTCTTCTGCCTTTTAAAATGTCTTCATGGTTTTTTTAGGAGGATTTTGTCCACTGCTTTGCCCCCTAAAATTTCTGCTGCCCTTTTAGATCCAGGCCTGTACCTTAAATGTGTCTGACCATTCATTGTAGCATGTTGGGGTCTTGCAAGTGGTTATTCTAAAGCAAAAGATCATTAGTTTGTTGCAGATGGCCCCTGTCTAGCTGGAGAACATAGGAAGGTATAGTTAAGAATCAGGCGTTTCCTATGGTTCTATAACACGTTATTTCTGAGACCTCTGAATCTTTTAACAAACCCACAGGATCACCCAGAGATTAAGACAATTCCAGAAATGTGAAGAGCCAAGAGAAACTTGTTCACCATCTCATATTTGTTGCTTTAATTTTCTCAGGGCTTTCAGTGGCTTTTTTGTTCCATGAGCAAATTCATTCCCAGTGTAATGGCAGTATCTGAAGGTTGGAGTCAGATTCTACAATTTCTGGAGTACCACCATTTCTTGATAGTGTTCCTGGAGGGACATCTGAGGCACAGGTCAGGCTCTGCCCACAAATTTACACTCAGGGACCTCCTTAGTCTGCACAACCATAGCAGTTTTGTTTTTCCTGACATCGTCCCAGGGCTCCGTTCTCTTCCACTGCCCAGGGTTACGTTTTCCTCAGCCTCACTGGGGGGGGATTAGGGATCATCTGAATCCCTGTCAGGAGCACACTGATCCTGGCAGAAGCGTGAGAAGAGCCAGCTGAGCCCTTTTTTGGGGGGGAAGCCTGGCAATTGGGAAGGATGCGATGTTAGCTGGCGAGAGGGGAGCAGGCATCGCAGTGTCTGGCTCCAGTGAGACAGCGCTCCTTCCTTCAGTGACACGGATCCCTTCTGTCTGGTTCCTTTTTTTCTTTTTTTTCCTTCCTTTTTTTTTTTTTTTTTTTTTTTTGTCGGAGACACTGTGTCTATAATAAGCATTCAAAATGAGTCTTGCTGGGCCAGGAGAAGGGGAGGGGAAGGAAGAGGGGGAGGAGAGGGTGAGATTTGGGGGGGAGGGGGAAAGGGAGGAGGGGGTTTAAATAGCAAAGAATTAGAAAAAAAAAAATCTGATGCAAATCACTAGTAGAGAGAAAATTATGTGCAATTACCCAAGCGATACTGGGCAGCCGTGCCCACCCCAACCAACAAGATCTCATTAACAAGCAGAAAATAAGATTGAAATGGTGTGTAAAAGAGCTGAAAAATGAATTTGAATGCTGCATTTGTCCACAATTACCCCCTCGTTCACACATATTTTATTGCAATTTTTTTATTATTCTTAATCTTTCCATCCCTCAAAGCAGATTGGGAACATCCTGGCATTACAGTTGCTGAGGGAGGAAGCATTAAGGATTCCCTGTTTCCCTGAAAGGAGACCCTTCTCTCGCTCGAATTTTAAAGGGTTGGGTTTGGACGGATAAGGATTCATTTCACCAGCTTATCTTAGTGTAGGAACATGTTCTACTAATATTCTTTAACCTCCAACGCTCTCGGGTGCCACCCCACACGAGAGGTTTTCTTTAACCTTGCCTCCTGGGTTCCTCGACCTCCCTTTTCCATCTCTCCTTCCCCTTTCTCCTACCCTCCTTTTCCACTCTGCTTTTTTTTCCACGTGGTCTCTGCTGTGTTCCCCCCACACTGCCTCCTTTGCGTTCCCCCTGCAGCCCCATCTCTCTAGAGGCCCGTGATTCCCTCAAACAAAGTGTCTGCCCTTCAGAAAGCGGCTGCTGTCCCTTTTCTGAGTCACAATGATTCCTTGCACCCAGTTCCTTCAGCCTCCCCACGACCTTGCGGCAGATTGTACACAGGATTTTTGGAGAGGGAAGTGAACACATGCTAAAACCCATGTCCTTTTTTTGCCAGGGGGATGGGAAGGGGGCATGGTTGCTCCAGGTTTCTCTCTGGGAGAAACTGGCTCTGCTGAGACTGCGTTGTTGTTTTCCCTTGCTCGGTGTCAAATGCAGCTCCATCTCTCTAAACTTTTAACCTACGTGTCCCGGGAAATCTGGTAGTTTTTCCACTAAAGTTTCTTTCTTTCTTTCTTTTTTTTTTTATTTAACCAAACAAAGCCCATCTGCTCTTGTCAATTAGACGCCTCTGCTCCCAGCAACGGGAAAAGGGGAGAATGGAACATTTTTCTCGTGTGAAAATACATACGTATTTATTTGCCTGATTCTTAATGACTCTGTTTCTGTGAGTGAAGAAGTAGGGTGGGAGGGGGAAATTCATACCTGAGGGGCCAAATCATTTTCTGTCAATCTTGAGGTTTCATGAGTTTCCTTGATTGATTTGGATGCTCAGGTCCCATTGCAAACTGATTAGAAACAAATAAGGCAGCATCTTCTTACCTTAACCCTAACTCTAATGCTCTGGGTGGCACTGATCATGTTTATTCCTGTGTGATTTCCACTCCAGAAATTGTCCTCTGTATGTGTTACTTAGACGTTAAAATAATGAAGGCTTTCAGAGCAAACAGTTCCGTAGCCTTGAATTCGATAGGAGCCTCGTTGTTACCTTCCGTGGGTCCAGGATCAGCCCCTGTGGCACTGCACTATTTGTCTACTCAAGTATCAGGAGCAGACAAACTGGGGAGAAAGGGGAACAAGGAGTAAATAGGAGAAGAAATACAGGAAAAAGAAAGCTGAGGAGAATGACAAGACCAATGTCAGAAGGAAGAAGAAATCAGGGAGGTGTGAAAGGCTCTGATAAGCCCCCAGACCTCAGAGCAGGGAGCACATATTTAAGACACCCAGGGCTAAGACAAGGAAATCTGTACACCAAAATCTTTAAATATCAGTTCCCACCCAGACCCTGCTACCCGCTTACAGGGTGGTGGGAGCAAAGCCGGAGCTGGGGGTGTGGAACAGGCATCGCAGGCTGTAATTCCTGCTGAAATCCGGACAGGACTGGTGGGGCTTTCAGCTCTGCTGAAACACCCTCCTCTGGGTCCTGTCTCTTTTCCACATCAGGAAGGGTAAGAGGGACTTGGCCGGGAGACACACACTTGGAGAATTCAAATGCAGGATTTGCCCTGCTTTGTGATTAATAAGGGAACTCGAGACAAGGCAGGCAGGGCAGATAGAGAAAATGAGAGATTAGCAATTAATACAGCATCCAGCCTGGTGATGGGCATTTCTGAGCGACCTCTGGCATTCAGAGGCGAGCGTTTCGCTGCATGGCTTGAAGGGCTGCAATAACCCAGGGACCAGGGAGCTGGTGCTGAGCTGCAAGAGGAATCAAGGGACCGCAGCGGGAAAAGGCAGCCCTGGAATGAGGGATGTGAGAGAGAGGGGAAGCTTAACAGGGAGGAATGCAATAAGAGGAATAATTAGGGTATGTGCGCGCGCTCTTTCACACCCGCGTGCACAGGGACATCGATGTCCTGCGTGCACATTCTGTGTGTGCACACCAGTGTATGTGGCCATGCGTTGTGCGTGCCTGTTAAAATTTAGCAACAGTGTAACAGCTGTGCTCCAGCTGTGCCCTGGCTGTGAAAAGCCGTCTATGATAGGAAAAATCTACAGCAACATCCTGCGCGGTGGATCAGGCGCTAACCCCAACCTGCCCCCCTCTTTTCTTCCACAAAGAGGGGTTGTGGAAAGTGTATTAACTTCAGTAGGTGTGACGGAACAGCAGAGATACTGTGCTGGGAGAGGAGATGGGAGGTATTGCAGGTATCCGAGGGGTCTCCTTGTGAGCCTCAAGCCTGCCCCAGCTCAGGAAACGCTGAAGGTGGATGCAGGATTGTGCGTCGCTCACATAGTGCCGTGTGAGGGGGATGTGCCGTGACCTCCAGCTTCCCCAAAGCTGATGGATGCACTTTGAAAGGGGTCATTGTTCAGTAAGGTTTATTTTCTGTTCGCTTCATCATCTATGTGTGCTAGCAGTGCAGGAAGCTTGCATTTGCCCCCATCCCAGAGGCAGCCAGCTGCTGGAATCACTGATGGACAGGTTGCAGTGTCTTGGGGCAAAGGTTGTAACAGGACGTTTGGGGCTGAGAGGACAGGGAGGACTTTGGGGGCTGTATTTGTCTCTGGAGCATCCTGGAGGGCTGCTTGGAAGAGCTGTTAGACCCCAAAGCATCAGGAGGGCTGTATGGGGGAAACACCCTAAAGGGATGCTGTGCTGTTCTTTTGTGTGAGATGGAAGGGAGTTTGGGTATTGTGTCAACTTGCAGTGTGTTCGTCTTGCTGGCTCTCCTGAAGCACCGTGTGCGGAGGGGGAAGAAGTATATGGCTGTGCAATACATGCTTTGGCAGTTTGGGGTTACAGGACTGTGCAGGGGCTTCTGTAGTATGCGAAGAGCGTAAGGAGAGGAGAGACAGCCGTGTGTGCAACAAATAAATAATGGGGGGCTGTCATGTTGTGGGGTGCGTGCCATGCGGGGGTTTCCACCTTGCACAGTGGTGGATGCAAGGGAAGATGGCTTGGATGCGGCAAGGCCTCTTGTTGCAAGAAGCGGCTTCTTGCCTCCATCAGACAGGCGTGCACAAGATCAATTTACAGCAGGGGCTGAAGATCAGAAATCCTAGCGGGGTCTGGGGTGTGTGAGCAGTAAATTGATCAAAGGTGCAGAGGGTCTTAGCTCGCCGCAGTAAGCTGGAGTCAGCCCTTAAGCCTATCCAGTTTGGAGATGAGGGGGATCTTATTTCAGGGAATAAGTACCTGAAAGGGAATCGTGAGCCACATAGGGGAAAGGGTGGGGAGCTGCTTGCCAAGCAGATACAGGAAAATCACAGGGATTGGCTTGAGGGATTGAAGGGAAAGAGGCAAGGCTGACACCGAGGGGGTTGTTTTGGGGTAGGAATTCACCCACCAAGCTAGGGCAGAGCTGAAACAGGGATGCCTGAGTGGCCCACATGGGTGGGAACTCTCACCATGACTCTTGCTTCAGTGCAAAGCTTGGTCTGCGACCCACCGATGTATGGGGCCAAGCCTGGGTTGAGGCAGGCCCTGTGGGGAGCTCACCTGTTAGTCTGGGGGAAATATCTGTGGTGCTGCATGCCCCACACCTCCCTCCGGCTGCCCTTTTGGAGGGACACTGGTGGCGGGAATGCTCCCAACGGGGAGCGGGGAAGAGGGAAAGAGAAGGCTGCTGTTGTCTTTCCCCTGAGATCCGAAGCGGCAGAGCGAGCCCCTCACAGCCTCTTCTCTCTCTGTCTCTCTCCCAGCTTTTCTTCTCCCTCTCCCTTCCCTTCTTCCTCTCTCTCCTCTCTCCTTCCATTTGATGTGGAGGAGAGCTGTCTGCCATTCGCGCGTCTGTACCGAGAAGGGATCAGAAGTTTCAGCGAGCGCTCGGCGCCTCTCCTTTGATCCATGTCCTGAGGCCTGCTTGACAGTGAAAAAAAGCATGGAGACAAAACGACTCAGTCAAAGTGATTCCTGACAACTGTCTCCATGAGATAAGGAAGCTCTCTGTGTCTTGGTTTTTTTTTTTTTTAATACCGCCTCTCCGTTTCCATAAGAAGCGGAGTCACTTTAAACCAGAGGAGCCAGCCAACAGCCAAGCTACACAGAGAACAGCCGAGCAGGGAGCGCCTGGCTGAGCTTTATCATGTTTCCTGTCTCCCTGTCCATTCCTTTCCCCTCTTTTTTTTTTTTTTTTTTTTAAAAAAAAAACCAAACTCTTTTTCCCATTTTTCTTTCCCTCCTTTCTACATGCTGTGTTACCCTGCCACGTTACCCCAATGCCGCCTCTAATTATGCAGTGGCAGAGAAAGCCCGGCGCATTTGCAGGTGGCCGGGACATTATTCAGCTCAATCCCAACCAGAGGGAAATGCCTGCCTTCCCCACGAGGGGCTGAGGGGGGGAGAGAAAGCCCTGTGCATTATCTGACAATAACCAATCCTTTTAGGGATCGGCAGCCGGCCTCATTAATAGCAAGGCATTATGCACCGCTGGCCACTTAAGTGGTCCTTAGAGCTGTTCCCCTGCTGCTGAGCCCCAGATTTTTTTATCATAGTTTTATTTTTCTTGCCTAGTTCATGTCACTTACGCAGGTAAGTGTTCCCCCCTTTCCCTTCTCGCCTCTGGCTTGCTTGCAAGAATGAGTTTGCAAGGGCTCAGCGACACTAATCCTCACTGGAGGATGCGGGACTTGGCATGCGTATTGGCATATGGGGGAGCAGGATACATGCCTTGGAAGGGGACTGTGCTTGCAGCTGGGCTCTCAGGGGTGTCCCCAAACAGATAGTCTCCCTCTAGGACAAACACGATGTGGAAGGGACAGGGAGGTGGCTTCACAGACCATGGTGCTGAGGACCACCTGGCTTGGACACACCAGACAGGACCATTTAGTCCAGGTGATGAGCTGGAGGAAGGCAGATGTGGTGTGGCTCACCGTGTTCCTGTGCTTCCCCATCAACTTTGTAAAGCTGGAGGGGACCTGGTGTCCGCCTGAGGTGACAAAGCTTGGTTTAGTAATGGGCCTACAGAGGGGGACACGGCTTAGTTATCCCTGGCAGGATAAGCCCTGTGCTCCTGCTGGCTCAGGTGATGGGGACAGGGATCAGAGTTCACCCCAGCGACACGGAGCCTCTTTGCCAGGGAGTTCCTCTTCCCCTCCACTCGCCATAATTAGGCTATTGTTGTAGCGTCTGCTCCGAAGTCAAACTCCATTAGCACGCAGGATGGGGGGTGGAGGGGAGCGAGGGGGGACACACGGAGGGGGAGATTCCCTTCCCCCCAGAACTGCGCTGTGCTGCGCTGATAAACAGTAAATATCGGGGAACAGGATTTCCACATTATCTAAGCGCGGCAGAAAATCAAAATTTCAGTCTAAATCCGAGGAGACGAGGCACATAAGCTCCTCCAGCTGATACAGACACCGAGCCCAGCCGGCAAGGCTCAGGAGGCACAAAATAACATTTTTTTTTTGTTAAAAAAAATAAGGGTAGGGGGGGAGGAAAGAAAAGAAAGAAAAAAAAAAGAACGAGAGGGGGAAAGCAAGAAATATTTGGGGGATGACTGCAAGAAGGGGAGAAGAGGTGGTGCAAAGCAGAGCATTGTCTGATGTCGCAACCCTTTTCTGATGAGGAAATAAACACCCGGGTGTATTGGGAAGGGGGCTGGACACTGCCCATCCAATGAACTTTTCAATTGGCAGCTCTGGCTCAGCAGAGTGTTGCTTGGGGATCGACCTGTAGGACACTAACAGCTGCTAGAGGATGATGGCAAACCTTTAATTAGTGATTAGAGTGTGCAGCTGAGCACAAATCCAGCCTCGAATTAGGAGCCACATAGGGTCTCCCCGACCCTAAAAGCCAACACCAGATTCAGCAGCTCTGTCAGAAGCACAGGTCTTCCAGCTCTAATGAAGCTCCGGGCCACGCATGCTGGTAATAGTACCTCTGTGCCCTGCTCTGGCCCAGCAGACAGGGCAGGAGCCACCCTGGGTGGGTGCCAGCTCCTGCCGTGGGACTTGAGTGCTGCAGTGAGAAGGAGGAGATGCCGAGGCTGCCTGGGAACTGCTTCTCGAGGGGGGACAGGGCTCCCTAAAAATGAACAGCACTGGTGAGGGCAGGTCAGCAATGCAGGAGAGCTTTGGCGGTAGGTGGTCAGTGGTACTGCAGTGAAAAAGGGATGTGGTTCTGCTTCTAAAGGAATTTGCTCCCTCTTAGTTTGTGGCATGATTTCACGGTGCTTTCTGCTCTCCTAGGGAGCAAGGTGGTTTCAGCATCAGATAGGACTGGTATTCCTAGGGCGTTCAGTTCAGCTACTTGCTGTGTCCCAGACATTTTTGCATCCTTGGCTGGATCTGTGCTGTTTCCTGATCTTGCCTACATATGAGACTCCATAAAAGCATTGCTTGCTGCAAAATCTGTAGCTCCAGGTTTTTGGCCCAAGGGAATGCACATTTCTGTACAACACCAGAGGCTTTGAGCTCTCCCCAGGGCTTTTACTCATCACTGATTGGAGCAATGGAGAAGGAAAAGCAGGGACCAGTTGCAGAAAATGTTTTCTTGGTTTCTGTAGCAGCCACTTCTGTCCTTCTGCTCCCATCTCTAGGCCACAGGCTCATTATAAGTCAGAAAGCAAATAAATTCCTCACTCTGAGCTGCTTCCTTAGCTCCAGTCTCTGCCCAGCTCCCAAGAATGTTCATTCCCCTTTCCCCACCTCATTTCTATGCCCATCTATAAAGTGGCATCTTTCATGCAAAGAATTTTAGGGTCTACATTCCAGCTCCAGCAGGTTTCTAGTATAAACTCTGTCCATACCATATAGATCCAGGGGCCATTGGTGGAACTGACTCCCCAGTATTTTGGTTTCTCACAGGCAAGACTTCAGGCTCTCAGTAGCTTCAATACTTGAGTAGCTCGGGCCAAGGAAAGGAGGGGGTTTTATTTCAGATGAGGAAGAAACAGGTGTAACGGATGCCTGTTAGAAGCATCAGAGTAATTTGTACTGGCAAACTGCCTTGCACTTGTTGAAGTATGGGAACTGTAGGATGCGGCTGCTGGCGTAAGATGTCCTAACCCCTTTGCACTGTTGGCTCAGGTCTTGTTCTGTACTGTTCTCTCTTCAGCTTTGGGGCAGGTGGAGAGAGCTGGTTTTCCTGAAGTATTTGTCCTTTCCTGTCTCACACGTGTTTACACAGACACCCCAGAAGTCCTAAAACCAAGAATCTGGAAGTTAGAACTAGGGTCTGGTCACATCATCTGCGTCTGAGGTCAATGCTGCCAGGGTGGCTGAGCCATTTTACATCAGCTTACAATCTGTTCATGCATTTTAAAGAGCAAATGCCCCACATCGCTTTAAAAACTAAGATCTTAATCCTGTACCTTAAGACTGGTATTTCAGAATCCCTTGGCATGCATGCAGGGCTTTCTTCTGCTGTTTAGCAGAGTTAGCATTGCCTTAGGTTTCACTGTTTGAACAGTCGTCAGCAAAGAGTTTTGGCCTCCATTAACTACAAGAAAGGCTGATTTAACACTGAAACATGTGCTGGACTGCTAATCAGCACACGCTGACGTATCAAATATATCTCACCCAACACAAAACCCATCCAGGGGATATATAGAAAGTCAGGGGGATATTTGACTCTAAATATCTCCAGTGTCTTTTACTCTCCAGCCTCTTTTACCTACAGCACTGAGCCTCAGACAGCTCTTGTTCTTGGCCTGTTGGCCAGCCCCTTGTGCGCTCTGGTTTTTCCCATCGCATCCATGTCATTACACCAGTTCTCCAGCTACATTCTCCCAGCCATGCGAGAAGATTACCAGTCCCCACCACCTACAGCCTCTTGCTCCTTCCCCCACTGTTCGTAAGCCAGCTCCTGTCTCTCTCCTTGCCTGCTCCCCTTGCTTTATTTCACCTGGGGTCTCAGAGCTGCCGTCCTTGAGAGAGGGTTTCTCAAACCACTCAAGAGCTGCAGGCTTGTCTGGAGGGCGAGAGGTCAAGCACTAGCAAGTGTTTCCATTTAGTTCCAGATACCAGCCTGACAGGTGGGTGCCTCTTGATTAATTCCCAGCTCCCCTAAATGCTGCCGTCGTCATGTGCTGTGGTCCCGTTCAAGCCCAGGCAAAGTTGGGGGGGGGGAAAGAGGAGAATATTGGAATGCATCAGGTTCTCTCCATCCAGGCTCTTGCAATGGGACGATGGCCTGGTACAGTTGCAGATCTTCACCTCTAGCACCCACTGAGCTGGCCGTACTTTCAAAGTAAAGATGCGTGCTTAGAAAGTACAGCCAGAAACCTTCAAAGACCCCAGTTCTAGTTCGGCTGCTGTGGCGCTGTTCTGAACTAACTGCATCTTCTTGCTAATCTACAGTGATGCAAATGTCCAGCTGAGGTTGATATGGTCCAGGAAAATAAGGATTTGGGAGCAAGGGAGCATCCTCATCACCTGAGCTGACTCAAGCCTTGGAGGTGGGCTCTGAAGAGGTTTGTGAGCTCTAGGTGGTGCAAAGTCTGGCTGCTGCTAAGTGCGTCAGGCAGCTTGTGTTGGCCCCTGACCAGTAACAGCTACAGTGGCATGGCTTTGATAATCTTGAAGGCAGCATGGTCACACTATGGTGATTCTCCCTTTCACACTGTTGTCATGGAAAGGTAACAAAGAGAGAATATCACCCAAATCCATTCCTCTTAACTAACACGCTTCTATTAGGGGCTCAGTCACCTTACATGCTCTATATGATGAGTGCAGACAGACAGGGAGATTCGGGAAATGAGTCAGACCTCAGAAAAACTGAATCACTCTTCATTGATGCCACAGATTATGGAGATACTTATTTTGTCTTTATCAGAACAAGCCTTTTGCTAGAGTCCATGTCTAAGGAGTTCTCTTTCCCTCCTTCTCATTCCTTCTTTCACACCTGCTGGTTTATAATGGTGTCCAGAAATACTAGAAATCTCACCAGAACATCTCTGCACACATCCATGCTGGAGAATTTCCAAGGTTTTACATAGCTGAGTGAATTTCAGGGAGTAAGTAAATCCCATTTACGCAGTAAATGTTCTGCCAGGTCCTGCCAAAGGTTTCAGTGGAAATGCTCAAGAGACGGAAGGTGGTTTAATGTTCGTGGCAGCAGAGAACCAGAAGCCATGAGATTCATGTGCCCTGCTGCTAACTTCATTGCCCAACCTTGGCAAACTACTTACTCTTGTCTGCAGTGGTTTCCCCATCCATGTAATGGGGAGAGTCAGCCAGAATCCGCCCTGCAGGAATGCAGAGAGGCTAAAATCACACAGGGCTGCAGAACACCCTGAAGAGCAGGGAAAGGCAAATCCAGCACCCTATAGGTGTTACCACCTCATGAGCAGCAAAGCATCCAGCAGTGCTGAGGTCCTCAGCAAGCAGCCAATGCCTGAGCACTATTTTTTTATTTATAAAAAACCCAACTTATTAAAATTTTGCCCAGCTGCATCTCTTGCTTATTCAAATGCTGCCAATTTCCGTGGATCTGATATCAGCTCCCAGCATCTCCCAGCCTCAGTGCTTGGGTTATATGGAGAGAGAGAGAGAGAGAGAGGAAAAAAAACTGCAAGCAAAATAAAAGCTGCTATCTGACAGAATCTCTCCTGGGGATCTCAGTTATTAAAAAAATAAAAAGGAATAATTTTTCTCTTAGCTGGTGTTTGTTAAATGTGCAGGAGCCATAGGCAAATTTTTGCTAATTTTGTGCATGCTTTTATCATACTGGTGATTCACTGGCAGCTTTATCCTCCGATAAGTGGATTAGTTGTTGAGCTAAACAAAAAGGTGTTTGACAACCAGGAAGCTCTAAAGAACATATTTGTTTTCCAAATAATGGAGCTGTGTTTGTTGCTCACTGCAGTGTGGGGTGTTGTTGTGAATTTCATTAGCCGAAAGGAAAGGCCTCAAAGCTTTTCTCCCTTACGCAAGGCAGTGGTTCAGTAGGAATGTTTCCCCCCTATCGGTGACAGGTTATTTCTTTTTTTCATTTGCTTTGGTCTAGTAGTTTGGCCCCGGAGTGATGCTGATCAGGGAGTGGCTTGTGAGCTGTGCCGGCGTGAGAGCATGGCATCTTTTGGTGGCGGGGCCGGGCACACGCCAGCTCCGTTCGCTTCATTCTGGGGTAAGCACCACAGGGCTGCTGCATGGGTAGCAGAGCCCTATGGTTCACAATTAGACCCTGACTTGTAGGTCTGGGAGCTAAACTGAGGGCACAGAGAGATAAATTGACCAAGTGGAAGAGAATAGGGCTAAAATAATGAGCTTAACTTTATCTAAGACTTTCATCGTAATATCTGAGCATCTCCTCATCCTGGGATGTGTTTCTCCTCACAGTACCACAGGGAAGGTTGTTACCTCCAAGGCTAGAAATGAAGGCACAGGGTTTTTATCCTGCTTAAATGTAAGGCAGAAACCCGAGATTTTGTCAAGGCTCTTTGCTAGCCCAAAAGGCCTTCTCTGTAAAAGTGCTTCCATATTTAGTAATTCCATATTTGTATGCAATTGTATGTTTATTTTCAGTCCTTTGGAGTCCTCCCTTCCGCCCTCCCCACTCAGACGCCCACAGCCCTTTAGCCATATTAGCCGAGCGCCTGGGAGACAGATGATGGGAATTCTTCCCTTGGAGCTGCTGAGAGCTTGTTGACAATGACAGTGGTTGGGGCCAAGCTCTGCCTAGCCCAGTGGGTCCTCTCCGAGAGCAGCCATGGCAGACTCCTTGTGAGGATCAACAACAGGGCACTTTCCTGGCCTCTCATGATTCTCATCTCAGGGGACTTCCTTAAGACAAGTGGTTTGTCTGGTTGTCCTCAGTGGACCTTTCTTCCAAGTACTTATCCAGCCTTCTTGCCGATCCACGCAGCTTAGCATCCATTGCTTCTTGTGGCAAGGAGTCCCACAGGTTGATTCTCCACTGAGTGAAGCACTGCCTCGTTTGTTTTGGATTTCATTCCTACTATATTCATTCGAGGGCTCACACCAGATCTGATGGTAAATAGTGGATAGATTTCACCCACTCTGTGTCATTCGTGATTTCTTAGGCTGCCATCAAATCCCCAGAGCCTGGGGAACCAGGAAAGGTGCCGATTGATTCCAGCCCACCTTCACCAGCAATGCTGATGGCACAGTGGCTTTTTTTTTCCCTTTGCTTGGGCCACAGCAATTTCACGGTGAGGCGCTTGGAAGGAGCAATGTGGGTTTGTGGAAGTGCATTTTGTGCTTGGGCAAGTGTTAGAGGCACCAGCTCAGGCTTATAAATCTCTGTGGATGGTACTGATAGCAGTGGGAGATGCATCTCCTGTGGGAACGAAGCATCATTTTGCATCTGCCAAACCATACGTTCTAAGGTGTCCTTTTGAAATATAGACAGCCTTGGTGATAAGAAGAACATAATCCCAGTGCTTGAAACAGATAGCTCCATCCCTCCTGACATTTTCAGGTGCCCACAGAGATGGAAGGGTAGTCAGCCATGCCATTCCCATCCCCTCAGCTTTACTCGTGCGATGGCCAGAGGTGAATCCAGTAAAGCTTGTTTTCCCCTGGCAAGGGGCTAAAAGCAAGCTACTTCTCCCTGACAGCTGACAGCAGCCCCTGGCTGGGAGGGTGACAGGGAGAGGGAGCGAAGCGGTGCCATGAGAAAGGGGGGAGGGCTGTGAACAGATCTGCAGTCGCTAGCAATTGCTCTCTCAGCTCTGGCATAGATGAAACGGGGGGAGGGAGGGAAGAAAGGGGGGAAAACGGCAGTCGAAGAGCGAAAGGTCCCCAGCTGGCTGTTAGTGGCATCTGCACTCAGAGTACAGACTCCAGCTGAGAGCTATTTCACTATTTATTTACATGTAATTATTGCTATGAGGTGCAGATATTAACACTGTCAAGAGCAATTTGCCCTGACATTTTTCACTTGCTCTGTTCCCTGACGTTTTGGGTTTGGTGGGATTTTTTTTTTTTCTCTCTCTCTCTCTCTTCGTCGCACTGCTTCAGTTTTGGCAGCGCAGAGACCAGGCTTTTTAATCCAGCACCCTTCGCAAGTCATTAAACTTTGAAATTTAATTTTGTCCAGAGAGGAGCCGGGGCGCAGGGAGCGTCTCCCACCCCCCTCTCCCCACGCTTTCGCACCCGCCACCCATCTACAGCAGTTCAAGCATTTCCACTCTAAACCAAATTTACCGGTTGCCGCGTTTTCAATTGGAATGCAATCTCCAGCATTAACCTTTGCTTTCGATGCTGCATTTAAAACACACAGAAAGGTGCCCAACCGTTTATTAGGGGGAGACTTTGAAAGTGCACGTAGAGAAAGCAAATGCAGAACAAATATTCTTTGAACCAGTGCCCAGACCAGCATGGAAATGGCAACCCATTTCCAAAGGTGGGTTAGGACCAGTGGCTGTCTCCTACTTCTTTAGGCCCCAGTTTTTTTCTCTCCCCTTCACTCTGCTTCTGCCTAAACCATCTGATTTCAATAGCTGGTGACACTATAAATTAAGACTTCCGGCCCACGCTCAAGCCCCGATTTAATGAGACAGTTGTTGTATGTCATCTAATAAATACCAATTGTGCATTAGAACTTATTTGCCAAGCCGGAGCGGTGACGTGACAGGCACTACTCACCACAGCCTGCTTTTTTTCTCAGCCAATATGGTGCTTGTAATCATTTAGCATTTAATACACAATAGACCATATTCCTCCCTAGCAGAGCTCCACCGCTCAGTGGTTCACACTCGTGTTCTACAAAGCAGAAGGAAAAAGCCAGGTGTGCACGAGAGTCTGAAGGGCTGTGCCAGGGTGTGTGGGGGTTGTGTTTGTGGAAGGGGGAACTGCTGAGTAGTACTTCAGTGCCTGTGCATGGTTAATTTTTGGAAGGGATTAATCATTAATTCCCATTCCTCCATTTTATCTGCAGCACCTTAGGCTCTTTTTTCATTCTTAGATTTGGACCAGACTTGGCTTCTACTCTCTTGACTTTGCAGGGGAATAGATTCAGGGATCTGGTGCCTTCCCCCTCTTTCTTCTTCCTCTGGGTTTGCTTTCTTGGGATGGGAGTTGAGAGAGAGCCAGGCCCGAGGGGAGCAGCCAGTCCCCAGATCTGAAATATCCAGTGTTTTGGGTCTTTTGGATTTTATTTCTTTTTTTGTGCAGGGTCTCATGCAGTGGGACATCCTCCTTGAAGGCAGCACTTCTGTGTCACTGTAACGCAAATAAATAGCCATAGGAATGGCGTCAGTGATAAACGGCCAAGCCCTGTTGTGTATCTGTAACATGCTCACCCTGCAGGGAAAGGATAACTGGGATCACTGTGGATGAGGGGATGGGTTGTTAGGACACTTTGGAAAGAACAAAATGGTTTCATTTCATTCAACACTCTCTGAAGAGCTTATTTTTCTCTCTTTATAACAAGGGGACAAAAATGTCGCAACTGGATATTTATTTTCAATATCTTTTTGTTACAAATTGCAGTGGTTTACTTCATTTTGATCTTTCGATCAAAAGTTTGTATTTGCACTTGCATCCCTCACCCATTTCCTTTCCATTTTCATTTGTGCTATTTGAAAGGCTTTCTTTCATCTAAAAGAAAATGTTGTTTATCTTTTTCATAACATGTATCTGTCACTTGTCAACTCTTTGTAAACCTTTTATAGAGGGACCTGTAATATAATGCAGAAGCTTAGTAGTCTTTTCATTACTGCAGGCTGCGTGTTTAAGTGCGATCAGAGCCCAGGATGGAAACTCAACATTTTCTATTCGCAGCTCTTCCTCACCATCCCTCTCCACCCATCACCTGTTTTGTGTGTGGCAGTGAAACAGAGCTGATAAAACTGTTCCCACCTGTGTAAAACTTCCTCTGACTTCCAGGGAAAGGCCTATAGATACACTAAACCATTAGCATCATATAGCACCACTGTTGTGAAGTTCCCCTCATTTCTGTGCTTAACTTATTAGAAGAGGAGAGGTAAGGCTGGAATGAGGACATCAACCTTGGCTTTGGGATGTTCAGATTCCTTCTCCCCCATAAATTGCTGCACTGTCTAAAGTTTTAGCCTTTATTGGGCTCGTTTTACCGCTAGTAAGGTGAGAGGTGGCAGCCCGGTTCTGTCCAGTGCTGTTGATAAATACATTAAAGTAGGTCACAAAAATCTTTGAAGAAAGAAGAATGTTGCAGAACTAAGACACATTTCTGCTTTTTACATAGGTGGGACTTTGGATAGCACATGCTCTGTCCTGCTGCTTTCGTGGGGGGTGTCTGAAGGGTTGGGATGCTCAGCTCTCGCTGGAGATCAGGGGGCTCAGCTCCCCAGTGGAGAAAGCTCCAGACCCCTGGGCCTTTTTGTGTGGGCAGGAGGTTTTCCTCTCTGCATAATGACCAGGGAAGAATTAATCAGATGGAGGCTTTATTATTGGTGACCCAAATGCACCCACAAAGCTCAGGCACCAGCTGGTACATACATTAACTCCAGTTTTGCTTAATGTTACACTTTTTAACAGTCTCATAGTGGGGCAGGGACAGGAGACAGCACATGTAGATTTTCTGAGGATCTCTTAGGTGCTAACATTGACACAGTAGTCTGAATCCAGGGCAAGGCTTAGGGCAAATAAGACCCAGGAAGTGTTCTTGGTTTGGGGCTTCGGTCTTTCTGCTTTGCCCATGGCCTGAGCCCTGTGTCCTCCCATGTGCAGCACCCCTTCCCTGGGCTCCTGAACTTCCTGTCAAGGTCTCGATTCCTCTCTAAGCCGGAGGGTGCAGACCAAACAGGGGAGAGCCATGCCCAGGGCTGCTGCTCTGTGCACTAAGCTCTTCCCTCAGCAGTTGTGACTGGAGGTACCAGGGTGCAGCGGGAGTGGGGAACGCAGGAGATAACCACTGATGTTGTCAACGCTGCCTGGACTTAACGTATTGTGAGATATGGCAGCTTGTTTGCACGGGTGTTAACCAGCCTCTCCTGTCCCCTTCTTGTCACTGCCCAGTCCCTGCCACAGCCAATCTGTGTCCTAATCTCCATCAATTAACAAGAAACACTTTCGCCCCCTCACTCCCCCCCACCAATACAGACACCCGCCCCGAAGCCTTGGATAAAGAGGAAAGAGCCCCCCCAGCCTCGACCCTCTCCCCCTTTACTTTCCACTAACTCAGCGCAACCAATTAGGCATCTGACACCCGTACTGGCTGACAAATTGTTTCTGTCATCTGCTTTCTGTCTTTCATTAAATGAGAGGCGGAGGGGGGAATAGGGAAGGGGAGGGGGGGCTGGGAGATGTGATCTCCCATGCTTAGCGAGGCCAGATACATTAATTACAAAACGGCCATTTGCAGCATGAAAATGCATTAATTAAATTTATGCAATCATTATCTTTAAATAGTCATATCTTTAAAATAATCAGCCCTTCCTGAGTCTTCCCTCTCCTCTGCTAAGTATCTCTAATCCCTTTTCCACCATTTATCTCTGGATCAGCAGTGGCTTGTATGCTTTTAAACTTCTGCATGCAGGAGATGCCTTAAAAACTCTGCTCAAGTACTCCAAGGGTGTGGTACCTTCACTCTTCCCCTTGGCCCTGCAGCAAGGAGGACAGGCAAGGGGCACAACTCCACTCAGCAAATTACAGCATGTGCCATTTTTTGGAGGCTTTTGATCAAGATATTTTCATAAAAGAGAGCTTGTAGCTGAGCCAGGAGTTACGGGGTTAATGTATAAAGTTCTTTGCTTGCATTTGTACAGGAGAGCAAGCTACGTGCTGGTTTACATACCCACTTAGTAAATGTATTGCTGTTTTCATTTGGAAGAGGTTTAATTTTAATGAGGTAATGACCCTTCCCTTGGTGCAGACACAGCTTTGCCAGCAGACAGCTACCTGTCATCAGTGTATCTTTTTCTTCTTAAAAATCACTTAGTTCAAGGCAGTAAATGATGTTCATAACAAAAGCAAGGTTTTAAAAATAGGCATTTCGCTACTCTCGTGCTCGAGATTGCTTCTTGGTGGCTTCATATTATAATTCTAAAAAATATTTTATTTTGGAGTATCATCAGACGTAGCCAAAATCAAATTGTGCTAGACAAATAAGGGAGTGCAGTTAATTATGTGTTAGCCCAGAAGCTTCTAGTTTCATACTCATTGTTCAAAGACTTCACCTGTTTGTGATGGCTACTCGAATCATCATTGCAAACTTACTGAGGTTTGAGCGGTTCCCTGGCAGACCCCAGGTGCAGGAGTGCCAAAATACCCAGGGAAGAATTAATCTCATCCCCTGCTTAAGTAAGCACCTATAACACCACAGGAAAACTCCAGTCCAAATAGCTTTTAAAGACCTGGAGGACTCAAAGAGGGATACTTATCTAAACTCAAATCCTTTAGGGCTTTCTTATCGCTTCTGGTTAAAGATTTTGTTCTGCTCTTTGTGTGTCTGCATCATTTTTAATAAATCCTACATGTTTTTTTCCCCTATCTGTAATGCCTGGTGGGCCAATGTCCAATTAGCTGGGAGCCGACGCAGTGGTGTTTGGGTCCAAACCTCATGTTGTGTTCAGCTAGAGTCATGAGTTTGGGTTTAAGACCAGGTAGAATTTGGGGGTGGATCTGAAGGTGACTGAATCCTGCCAGATTTCTCACATCTGAGGGGCAGAAATGAGCTCTGGGGTTTCAGAAATGGAAGCAGGCAGTAGCTTGTCCTGCACAGGAAAGTCCCCTCTACAGTCCAAGTGTCCTCAGCCTCTTCTTCAAGAAGTGCATTATGAAACTCAAAGCTGTTCGGATCCAGCACAGCAAGAACTTAGTGTAAAGGTGATTGCAACTAATGAACACAAAGGGCTGGTTTTTCCCTGGGCAGTCTCTAAGAATGGACGTTTCTGGAGAGAAAGTAAAAGCCTTAATATGGAGCAAAACAGGGGAAGAGGTGGCTGAGCTAGAACATCTTAGCTGTAAGGGTAATTCTCTGTTAAAGCCAGTGTTTTCAGCAAGGATCCCCACTTTCATCTCTTTTCTCCTATTTGTTTACACTAATGCCTCCACACCAGCAGACTCTGCACCTTGGTGGATGCAGATCCGTTATCTCCAAGTTCAGATCCTCTGAGGGTTTTAGGGTTCATGTTTGGCAAAAGCAAGCAGCTCCCTCTCTTTGAAAATACCACAGGGCTCCCTAGCAGCAGAGAGAAGTCAGAAGGAAGAACACATGGCACTGTGTAAGGCTGCAAAATGCACTCCTTGGATTCAGGAGCTGTGATTTTCCTATGGGTGAGGGGAAAAAGAGGTCCTGACTTTAAAAAATCATCCCTGTGGTAGCCTCAAAAGATCGAAACTGAGCTGAGGCACTCCCAGACAGGACCGGGGGTGGGTTGTTCATTCATTAGGGTGAGCTGAAGAGAGAAACCCTCACCTTAAAAAATGCACCGAGCCTCCCCCTCCCGCCCCCCAGCAAAGCAGGGAACTGAGAGAGCAAGCGAACAAGCAGCAGAGGAGGTGGCAATAGGAAGCACTTATGATTTTCCCTTTCTTCCATTCTTTTGCCAGCTCGAGTTATTAAGTGTTTGGGCGAGCCTAGCTAGCACTGCACTTGCTGAACTTATCAGGGTTATTTCATCTCCCCATGACCTCTCCGTATTTATGATGGGAACCCTGGAGGCATTGGCTTTGCTTAACTGGTGTATCTTACAGTGCAGTTAAGCTGGACCTTAACTGATTACAGCCCTTGATTGATCAGAGAAAGAGGGAGGGGAAGAGAAAGAGGAGTCCTAGAGCAGATACGCAGGACTATCAGTGCACCAAGCAGCTTCGCCTGGGGCTGGGATATGCCACTCGGGGGATTCTTTGTAGTGCAGCTCCTTTCACATTTATAGAGGCTCCCCTCCACTCTCCAAAAGGAGAGAGACGGAGAGAGAAAAGCAGGCGAGGGGGGGCATGGAGCGGACTCAAAGGATCTCAGGAAATCTTGTTTCGAAGCAGTAAGTCAGCACCCGCACTCCATTACCAGTGTCCGCGGGGGGTTGTGATAGTGAGTGAGCACAGATCAGCTTAGCCGAGAAATGGGGAAAAAAAAAATAAAATGAGGGAGAGAAATGGAAAGGGAGGAGGGGAAGAGAAGACCCTTCTGTGAATTTTGGTTTGTCTTTGTTAGCCTCTGCTGGCATGGGGCTGCTGAAAAGAGGAATAGCAGAGGTTTAAAAAGCAGTTTTAATTTGCTGGGACTTTGCTGTGCTGCGTGGTGTCCCCACCCTGCATTATTCACATCAGGCAGATGCACAGCAAGCTGATTTAGCAGGAAACCTCAGTATGTGTTTGTTTATCTCTTGGTATTTTGAATCTCTCACCAAACCCCAAAAGCTTTTTGTTCCCCACCTGCCATCTGCATGCCTGAGCTTACCCAAGGATGGACAGATAGGTGCAGAAGAAAAGACAAGCCCAGCCCATTTCCAAAGCCAAATCTAACCATAGTCCTTCTGCCAGTTTGGAAATGTTTAGGAATTCCAGTTTCCCATGGTTGTGCCTTTCTGCTTTCTCATCCCAGGTGACTTTATGAGTTCCAAAATACCGCAAGCAAGAGTCGCCTTCCTGCAGTTAATACCCTCTGTAAGGTTGCCCAGAGATGCTCCATATCTCAGCAAAGGGATGGACACTCTCCTTTCCGATGTATTCACTTGGCCTTCACAGAGAAATGTATTCTCAGGGAAAAACAGCATCAGGGTGGAGTTTGCTTGTGGTAACTTCTGTTAATGCAGTCTATTGCCTAGAAATAAGGAGGATGGGGTGGCTCAGTTTGCCAACCAGCATGCTTGGGAAGCATTGGCCTTCTTTTGGTTATTCTCTATAATATGTCTTAGCAATTCCAATTTAATCAGGAAAAACACTTCATGCTTAGGTAACACAAGATGAATAATGATGTTGATGGTCAGTAAAGCACAAACTGCCCATTTTCAGAGGGGAGATACTCAGCAGTGCATGAAAATCAACGCCCTTCGACAGTTTCAAGATGGCAAGGTGCTTGTTAGCCTTTTGGCTTGTGTCTCTCCCCTTTCTGGAAGGGCTGAGCTCATGTCCCTTGATTTTGCTTGTTAGTCAAACTGATGCCCATAGAACTGGCACTCCCCTTTACCTTAAACAGCCCCCACTAGCACAGCATGTCTTTTTGTTTCCTCTCTGGTTATCCAGACTACTAAAAAACTTTCCCATCTGCTTTTATCTAAGTGATAGTTGAGTCTGGTGCCCTAATGCCAGGGCTAGTGGTTCATGTTACTAGTTCAAGCAGTTTTTAATGTAATTGCCATTCACAGTGAAGCCTCCCCCCAAGCTCCCCTCCAAATTACAGATGTATAACCCTGTGGTGCTTCTGATGTCCTTACGGTATTTCCATTGCAAGAAGAGCCTGCTCCTCTTTCACGCACCATCAAGACTTAAGCGATTTCCCTAATCCTTATAGCTAAGACCTTCCCATTCTTTTGTATAGCTTAGAAACTTAATTCTTTAGACCTTCTCCATAATTTGTACATCTCTACAGAAGCAGGGTGCCCAAAACAAGATGCAGTGCTCCAGGTGGAACCTCACCATAGCCTTGAACAATCAGGTAATAACTTCCCATCGCCTTTTTTTTCTAATCCTCCCCTTGTGCAGCCTGCATTGGTCTGCTTTGCTGCAGCTCACCATTGCATCCCCAGCTCCATCTCATCCCCAGCATCTCCCCGAGCCCTCTCCATCATGAGTGTGTGGCAGTTCTTCATCCGTCAAGTGAACAGGGTCATCTTAGGACACAAACGCTCATCTCCATTTCACCCGCTGTGTCCTAGACCACTCCCCTATGGCGCTGAAACATCCTTCAGATGTTTCAAGTCGCTGAAAGGCATTGATGATATTTCTGGGTTTATTGTTCACTGTCCCACGGCTCAAGCACAGGCCTACAGTAACCGTTTCTCACCACTTTGAAGGGATCTGGTATGGTCTGTCCCATACACACCAGAAAGAATTCAGGCACACTGCATTTTGTTCCCGGCTTTGCTTCTGACACACTTCGTGTGGCCTTGGGAAAGGCATTTCACTGGCCTCCACATATTTTCCGATGGAGTGGGGAAGGTTAGGAAAATGAGACACTACCACTATACAGCAGCAACCACGTCAGCCCTGGACTCCTTCTATAGCAGGAAGGACTTGTGAAATTGTGTTATCTCATATTTGTAACACTGTTCTCATTAGCACTAGTAACGTGCTAATAGATGGATTATGAATACCTGGCTAGGTGAGGTAAAGCTGGGGCAGTGGAGTGTCAGGTTTGTTAAACTTTACCCCACAACAAAACAGAAGCAGAGAGTTAAGTCCCCTGCTCATTTAGGCCAGTGTGAATCAGGACTGGGCTTGAAGTCAGTGAAGTTACACTTAAGGAAGGCTGATGTGAAGTTTGCTCCCCGGGCTCCAAAATTTAGTTGGAAGTGACATTAGGTGGAAGGGACTGCAGTTACCCAGATCAGACATTTTCTAGGTGCAAGAAGTGTGAAGCACTGCCTGGATCCTTGGCCTGACTGCAAAATCACATTTAATGGGTGAACTTACTGGATTGGTATGGCATATTGGGTTACAGCTCAGCTGGGTCTAGTGATTTAGAAAATACTCAAAATTAATTGCTTGGTTTTGTGAGTGCAGTGTTAGTGATTGCTACATAAGTCATTTTAGTCCTACCTAGGGGCATATTTGCATATATTTATCCTCCTTTCAAGTGGAGATCTTTGGGGAAACTGTATTTATCTCCTCCCAACTCTTTCGTCAGCTTTCAGTAGTCCTACAGTCACCTCTTCATTTTGTTTCCATTTAACGTATGTATAGAATAATCGACTCTTCCTCTTCCCACCAAGCGAAAATGAATCCACAGAGATCAAAAAGCATTAATGTGAGGAAGGGTTGCCTTCTGCAAGAGAGAAGGAAAAGATTAGCTGAACAGGATGCAAAATAAAGATGGAAAAGATTAAGCTGGGTCCCCACCAAGTAGCTAAAACAGTCTTGGAGGACAGAGCATGACCTACCCAAAGCAGAAGCTGAATCAACCGCAAACGGCAGAGAAACCAAGCCCTCATGGAGGAACGCAGAGTGACTCGTTAGCTTGGTCCCTGTCAGTAGTAAATCCGTAAGATCCAGCATGTTTCCCAGCACAGCCACCAGGCCCCTGTCAGATTTCCCATGCCCTAGGAAGTCATGTCAATGTTAACACCTCAGAAGCTGAAACAAAGAGAGATTTCCGCCTACAAACACTCTTCACAACAGAGAATTTCCTAGTGCTTTTTGCCTGATGTAGTATCAAATATCCCAACTGATCACATTTCCAGACTTTCCCAAAGAAAGATGATTTCTACCCATTCCTAGGAAGGCAGCACCACAGCCTCAGAAATACTGCCAGGAGATCCTTCCTCTGGTTTTCCCTTTTTGGTTTCTGCCTGGTATCCAGTTTGCATTCCTTTGGGACCTCCCGGCTGCTCCTCTGGACTTAACACCCTTCAGCTAGCTGCAGATCATTACGTCTTCCATTTATTCAGAACTTAGCCAGGCTCAGCAGTTTCTAAATGCAGCATTTTTCTAAGGCAACCTCTGATTTTGGACGCTTTGCGGTGTGTCAAATTGGGTGTCCAGAAACAGAGGCACCACAGAATCAGGGGTCACTCGGGAAAATGCTCTCTGCAGGCTCCTGCCTCCCCATCATTTTGTTTGCTTGAGTTTGATCTCCTTACACCACCTCTGTGCCTTCCTGGTGGTGGGGCAGTGTAGCATCACTGAGTGTAGATATAAAACCCGCTGTGTCCAGGGCCTGATGTCTCTTATCGGCTGGGTATCTTAGCAAGCCTAAAGCAAACTGATAATGCAGGGCAGGAGGTGTGGGGACTCCGAGGATGTATAGGCTGTCCGGCACGGCCTGGACTGCCCTGGTATTTCCCGTAGCGCTCCTGACCGCAGAGAGCAGGGAGGTGCAGTAGCCAGATCTGCAGCTGCAAGGTTTGGTTACGAAACTTATCTTCTACCTCCCTCTCCCCTCCCTGATGTGCTCACACCCTTCTCTACCTAAGCGGTATCTCTCCCTATCACTTGTCTGTCCCTTGAGCCCCTCCTGCCCCCCCAACACACCCAACTGCCCCCCCAAGCCCCAAACCTAAAATCTGAAGGCCTGATTGCACAGATTGAAGGCCCTAATTGCACTTCCCTTTCCAAAGCCGCATTCGTTTATCATAAAGGGTGCACATTTCCCCTGCTACAGTTTCCACGGCCAGAGGCCCTGAGGGCCAGCTCAGAAATGGAGGGAATTAATTACATTTTTTTAACTCCCCTTCTTTTAAAGTATGGGAGAGAGTGATGAAACGTCCCGGGGGGGGAACAGGGGGGAGCTGCAGAGATGAGGGTGGGGAGGGCGGCAGCGGCAGGAGGCTGAGGGGGCTGGCTCTTTCATCCAGGAGGGTCTTTGTGGATTAACCTTGGTCTCCCCAACACATCAAGACCCCTACCCCCTCTTCCCCATGACAAATGACCTCCGGAAAGGGTAGAAACAGGGCCAAAGGCTCCTAGCACCATGGCTGTTATTGACTTACCCCGAAGTGCAAGCCCACGCCATGCCTGTGACTGATTTGGGACAGCAGCGAAGGGAAAGGAGATGGGGAAAGGGAGAGAGACAACTGATGAGAGGGAGGGGAAAGGGAAGGCTGTCAATCACTGTGATGGACAGGTAGCAGATTTCCCTCCAGATAAAACCTTACAGATGTGAAGTGGGTATTGATTTTTAGTTAGTGATGATAATGCACCAAGAAGTAATAAATTATAAGAAAGCAAGGTCAAAAAGAAAAGGTAAAAGGACTTTGCATTCTTGAGGAGGGGATTTCTCCAGATGCTCCAGACTTTCCTAAGTTCAAAAGTTGCCTGGAAAATGAGTTTATCCAGCTGAAACAAGAAGCCAGATAACACAGGCCTGCCAAGGCTGGAGGGCTCATGTAGGGTTATCCTTGCTGGGTGGCTGCGTAGCAAAGAGGGAATAGAAATCTCTGGTTCTCTCTTGTTATTTCTAATACCTTCGTGTCCTGGGGTGGGCAAGATTGGATGCTGTCCTCAGATAAACCTGTGTGAACAGAGTCTCAGGGGAGCTCAGCCCCAAACTGCTCTCAGCGTGCCTGGAAAAGGCAGACGCTTCCCACGGTCAGTGTTGCTGAAGAAGGAATGGAGATCTTTGGGGTTCCTGGCTCCGTTGAGCTCCACAGCCTCTGTCAGGGCTCATCTGCAGCACTCAGTCCATGGGAGCATCCAGGAGAGACATGTGCCTTGTAGCCTCCTTCCAGCATCTCCCCTCTCCAACCTCCATTCAGTTACATATCCGTTCACCACCCTGGTATCGTTGTGATGAAATATAGGCATCCTTATGTTTCACCACGGATTTGCAGAGGGATATTCAGCCCGTCTTTTTCAGAAAGGGGTCTTAGGATGGGATGAATTGTCCTTCAGAAGTGTCAGTCTCTCTGCAGAGGGATTCTAGAGGATTAGCAGAGACTAGAAACTTAACTTCACATGGCTAAGGTTAGTTGAGTTGAGTCCTAGCTTAAGTGACTTGCACAAGCCCTTGTGAGTGAGTAGCAGAGCTGGATTAGAAATCAGTCCTGATTCTGACTGATTAAAGCCAATTACTGCCTTTAGTAGGATTTGCGCAAGTGTCTTCTTCAGTCTCAACTCCTCTGAATTGGAAGAGTGTGAATCTGGGTTTCATTTACCAACTTTGCTTTACATCCCCCTTTCCTTTTTAAAAGGGCCTTAGCGGAAGTGTTAATACAACTTCTGCTTGCTTTAAGAGCCTTTTATTTTCTCTGAGTAATACAAAGCAGCTGACTCTTTTGGGGAGATGGCCAGGAGGGAGAGCACTAGAAAACCCTCTGGTCTGTGAGTGGTTCCAGTTGCCCTTCATTGTATAGCGCACAATTTCTTTTCTGCACCGGCAGGGCTTGGCGCTGCAGGCAGCATGTCCACAGTCCGGCAGCACTGCCAGACCTGGACAGCTCAGGCAGGGAGAGGCGAAACGGCCTGGCTTTGCGCTGCCCGAGGTGGAGCTTTCCAAAAATAACTCATAATTCATATGTCTGTGGTTTTGTGCATGCAAGAAGGATGTTTATTGTTTTAAACATCTGATTCTGCTTGTGAATGAAATCCAATAATGTCTCGTGGCTGCTGTATATGCGACTGTCCTAGATATCCATTAGGGCAAAGAGGTGCAGGCTGTAACACCTACAGCTAAGACGATGCTGAAGGTATGAGGTCTGTCTGCAGCCGGCGGGATCGAGGGGCAGAGGGGGAGGATTCGTAGCTGAGCCAGATCAAAGTTCATGACCCAGCTTAGTGGAAGGTTGCAAATAACTTTGCAGCTGGAAAACCTGCCTCCAGGCTGCACTCCCATGATTTCCCTGCTGCATAAGCCTTGGGGCAGAGAGGTTTACGTTACATCCACACAGAAAAGCATCTCGTATTAATCCACTCTCTTGCATATTTAAATGCAATTTCCTTTCTTCATCCCCCTGCCTTTCAGTCTTTGGGCTGTCATGGGGCAGGGAGTGCCACGGGCACATTTTGCACAACGTTATGGCTAAACAACTTCATCTAGGTACCTCGAGGCTTCATCACTGTGGTTAAGAAGCTGTGGCCAGAGGGTCTGGAGAGCTGGAGGTAATTTAGGCTCTGTCTGGAGTGCCGTCTGCCCTGCAGTGTAGTGGCAGCTAAGCTAGGTTTAACTTTTAGGGACCAGTACCAAACTCCAAGCTCAGTGCAGTAGGAGAGGCTAAATGAACCCTGTCGGAGCTCCATGCTGCTGCCACTGCGCTGCTTTTACTTAGCTTGTTCAAACCTCGTTCCCATGTCTCTGTACCACACTGCAGACAAACCCGGTGGTCAGGACAGATTGATTTTCCAGGCTTTTTAAGTAACCCCCTCCCCAGTATCTCCCCACTGCCTTGCCCTCCCCAGGGGTCCAGCCAACCCTGCTCCCAAATTCTCCTCCCCGACAAATGCCTGGGAATAATCTCAGGCCAACTGAGTCGGGAGGTAGCATCACATAAAGAGAAAGCGTCTTTGCAGGACTCCTGAGTCCTTCCGGGGGGAGGAGAAGCTTTAGAAAGCAAAGGCCAGCGCGTAGCTGGTCATTCAGCCTAAGCCCCCGCTCCAGCAGGAAGGTGAGGGAGGAGGGGATGGGGAAGGTGTCGGGGTGAGCAGGAAGGGGAGACGCCGCTCTATACAACCCCTCTTGTGTCCTTCCAGAGAATGTATCCTCCACACAATAGCTCACCAGGCCGCTGGTGGGGGATAAAGGACTCATTTTACCACTTGCCAGGCTCCAAATATTTCCAATTTGCCACTTTAATTGATGTCAATAAGGTTATGCTAAATTCGGAGATTTTCAGCCGCTCGGCATCTGAGCGCTGGCCTGGCCCCCCGAGGTGACTGGCTGTCCCCTCTCCCCCCGCCCTTCCCCAGCACAAATACGGCAAGGCACGCCTGCGGCGGCTGCGGAGATCAACCAAGCGGCATCAGGAGTTCCCTTCCTTCCCTCGCCACGGCCCCGCTTCTGCAAACTCTTTACACTTTTAACTTGGCAGCCTGGGGGTAATTTTGCTGATTGCAGAAGGCAATTGCATTAAAGCGCTAGCGGGATCAGGGTCCTCGTGTGAAGGCCTGTAGGCAGCAGCTTACCCCAAACTCACCCACAGGAACAAATCTGGCATTTTTGTTGCAAAAGAAGAAAAAAAAAGATCGTAAGTTCATCTGTTT
The DNA here is from genome assembly GCF_963921805.1 of Phalacrocorax carbo. Lineage (NCBI taxonomy): Eukaryota > Metazoa > Chordata > Aves > Suliformes > Phalacrocoracidae > Phalacrocorax > Phalacrocorax carbo. Next base: position 7,824,667 of record NC_087532.1, on the reverse strand, counting down.
CAGGTCTCAAAGCAAGAAGATCTCTTGTGTGCAAATTTAATTACATTTTCAAATCAAGCACTACATTGAAATGAGCCGAACCAGGACTTGTTATCCTTTAACATTGGAGGGTAAAGAGAACTTTGACATGTCAGTCCCCAAAGCTGAATCTGCATCAAAGCCAGAAAGGGCTTTGCGTCCAGTTTGGTCAGGAACCTTCGCAAACCAAACCCCACTCAGACTTCCAAAGAAAGGGGTTGTCTTCAGCGTCCCTTTTTGAAAATATGCATTTTTCCTCGCTTTCTCATGTGTCTCCTCTTCTGTGAGGGCTGTGCGTAGGAAGGGAGGGAGTGCTAGTGCATGGCAGTGCGTGTTGGGCAGGTTAGTCCCAGGTTTATTCCTTTCACCAGCATTCATTCTGAGCAGCACAACTGACATTGTTGGCAGGTCAGCAAAGAAAGGCCAAAGATGGAGCGTGCTGTGAATTAATTTCTCACTTATCCCTATTAAGGTCTTTCAAGTAAAGCTTTAGAATCAGAGGAGCCAACTGTGGGGTGTGTCTGTTGTTATTTGGTGGAAGCAGGCTTTCATTCTCCAGCCTGTCCAAACCTATATTGATATTGTATGTTGTACTGATAGACCACCACTATAGGTAGACTGTTTCTCCCTGGTGTGCATGAAAGCAGCTGCACGTGTACCCTTTCTTCTCCAGACATTGACCTGCTGTCTCCTGTGTTCCTCCAGGTGATGAGCATCCTGAGCAACCCCAGCGGGGTTCCTCCGCAACCCCAGGCTGACTTCTCCATCTCTCCCCTTCACGGTGGCTTGGACACGACCAACTCCATCTCTGCCAGCTGCAGCCAGCGAAGCGACTCCATCAAGTCTGTGGACAGCCTCCCGACTTCCCAGTCCTACTGTCCTCCCACCTACAGCACCACCAGTTACAGTGTGGACCCAGTGGCTGGCTACCAATATGGACAGTACGGACAAAGTAAGTGTGCTGATTGTATTCCCCCTGCACAGGGAACAGGAGGAGGGAGGGAGGGGATGTAAGAAGGTATGGATATTGTATTGGAAGGGATTCCCATGGAAATCTGTCCACCAAGAGAGAAAAAAGGAATCTACGCAGCAGACATGGATGGAGATTGCTCCACACAGCCTTGCAGTCCAATTCAAAAGTCCCAATTAAAATATTTTAGGTAAAACACTTCTATTAGAAAGGAAGGACAACTTCCAGACCTCTTTCCTTCCCCCTTTCCAAGCCTTGCTTCTCCAAAAGCCCTACAACACATTCACCCTGCTCAGCCAAAGGAAAGCTGGGATTTTAATGCCACCACTTAGTGATGCAGAACTATATGTGTTGCTTCCCCCCCTGCCCTCCAGAAGGTAAGGGCTGGGTCCATGCCCAGAGATTTTGCTACTAAAGATGTTAAGCCAATGCCTGTCAACTGGGCTGTGGTTCTATGAAAGCTGAAGCGAGGCTGGAGTTGTAATCCTGAACCAAAAGCTCAGAGCCGAAAGGCAGAGGGACCCTGGGAGGGTCTGTTTCTCCTCCAGAATGGTTGGGTCACAAAAACACCAGCGAGCCTGGCAAAGGGCTCACCTGCCGGTGTTAAACTAATAATAAGTGTGGTGTTGTGAGAGAGTGATCCGCGGAGGGTTAAAGGTGCATCCTCTTCCTCCGGGAGCGCTCCTGCTTGCCCATAGCTTGTCCTCAGTGACCTTTCCTTCCATTTGGCTGTGGCTTTTTATTCCCCTCTCCGTCACAGCCCTTTAATGTCTTTAACTTCTACAGCTAAATGAGAACCGGCTGTGGCGGCAGACGGGATCAATAGCAGCTTCCCCCGACCCCTCCTTTTTTTGTTTTTCGGGAGTTTGATCTGTGACCCCTTGACCTTCCCCTCGCTTCTGGATGTGAGGCTGGACACACGTGCTATTGATAAAAATCTTAAACAAATTCCAATACCATGTATTTCCAATAAAGATTCCCTTGGGCAAGACGTTAGTCACACCCATGTGTGTAAAAAATAAAATAAGGAGGACGAGCTACGTTTTCTGAGAGAGAGAGACCAGCAAAGGCGAAGGAAAGAGAAAGAAGGGTTTGTCTTGGTTTGCTGCAGGAATTTTTGCTTGGGCCTCTCCTTGTGTGGATGAAAAACTGCTCATGCAGCCCTATTTATGTCCTTTTATTAGCCGCCCCTTCCTGATTTCTGTCCCACGGCTCTCTCTTTTCTGCTGGACACCCATTCAATTTACAAGTCCAGTTTAGAGCCCACTGGGCTCAGTTCAGAACAGGAACATTTTCCTGTTAATAGTCATGAGAGTCCAGGCTGCCACCAGGTCTGTGCTCAGCAGCAGGTTTTCCGTGGTCGAAAGAGTTAGTCCAGATGTGTGCCATGCCCAGAGACATGCAGGTAGCTTGTCACGAAGGCATTCTTGCTGCTGAGACAAGGAAGGTAGGTGAGAAACCATCACACACCATCCACAGTGCCGCTGGTTCCCAGTGCTGGGAGCTGGAGTCACACCCAGCGTGATGGCATGTCTTACAGCCAAAGCCAGTGCCCTGCTGCATGGCAGATGCAGCACAAACCAGCTGTAGCTCTTCTAAGGTGAGATCTACATTAAGCAGCAAGTTATCCATATGTGCACATATATGTATCAGTATTTGTATTTACAGGCAATATGTAAGTCCACTTCACTATAAACCTTTCTTATAATGACCCCCATTTATAATAATCTCTGTGTGAGGAAAGAGTTTTCATTGGTAATTAGTCCTGTTAGAGCAATCACTTACATGAAGTTGACCTTGGTATAACAACACTTTTTCTTGTCCTTCTCCGTGCATGTTGTTTTTAGCAGATACTTCTAATCCCTCCTGCTTTTTAATTCTTTGCTGCTTCTTTTCAAATGCTGTTTGAATGCCACTCAGTGTGAGGTGACCTCCACAAGATCATTTACTGATGTTCAGTTCAGATACTATCTTTCTTCCTTCTATGATGCGGCAAAAAAGTATCGAAACTCTTTTTAGTGAACACTGCAATATAATAAAAATGGGGGGTTGTTATGGTGGGGGCAGGCTCTGTATAACAGGGGGCATAAGCAGCGCTTGTAGAGATGAGCTCTGTAGCTTCGGTAGGCTTTGGACCTGGCCTGCAGAGAATTTCTCCCTCCCCACTTCTCTCCTTGTTCTCTGTTTTAGAAACACAAAACCAGACACACTTTCTCTCTCATAGCAAATAAACAGCCAGCGCACTTTTGGCAAGTTTCTGGTTTTATTTTGGCTTCTGATGTATTAAAGCAACAAACCATGTCTTTGACTTCGGGCGTGGGATACCTTGGTGCCTCTGAGCTCTTCCCACTGGCACAAAAAGCAATGGTGGGAGTTTAGTGTGGTTTTTTTAGAAGGATGGGATTGCTACCAAATTTCCATTTTGCTGGGTGCTGCCCAGAGCAGGATGACTGGCTCCGACCGCTCACCTCCCTCCTTCCCCAAGCACCCATCTGAATTCTCCCAAAGCGCCGGTGTCAACAGGAACAGAGGCACAGCCACACACACACAGCGTGCCTGAGGAGTGAATCTCCTCTTTCCCTACAGCCTCTCAAAGACATTATTTAATGTGGTTACTTGAAATACCAGGGGACCAAGCTGATAAGGTCTGGACAAGAGCCATGGCTTGGGGTCAAATCCTATGTACACTCCCCTTGAAGCTAGAGACTCCGTAATGCATTACAGAGCCCAGCGCCCGAGTCAAGCTACTCCAGGATCCCAGTCCCCGAGGAGTGCCAGCCAGCGTGCCAGCGCCACTTGCCTAACTCCGCTCCTCTCAGCCTGTGCCGCCTGCAGAAGCAGTGCTCCCCAGCAGGCCTCGCTTCGGCCCCGGGTAACTCACCCTGTGCCGAGCCTGCTTGCTTCCAGCACGCCAGCGCTTGCACAGGCTGCGCTGTCCCAGCCGGTGAGGAGCAGAGACGCCAGATTAATGTGGTCCTTGCGGTTCCCAAAGGCCGGAGCTGTGTTAATGATGCCGGTGATGGAACGCAGAAGCGTGAAAGGAATTCTAATAGATATGACAAGTCTAATAAGAATTTGTGTCTGGAAGGGACCTCCTCTGGGGCAGGCGTCTGACAAGACGTTGATGGCTGAAATTTGTTTACTCATTGGCACCGATTGTACATCTCCTGCCAGCTCCTTATTAATCTAATTTGAGACATTAAAGCTAGTGAAAGGGAGAGACTTTGACTGAAGCTCAGCTAATGAGCAATGTCACCATCCTGCCCCGGTCCTCTTCCCCCTCAGACCATGGGGCAGTCAGGCGAGCTGGGATACAGGTTCCCGCATCGCCTCAGGAGTTGTGGCTGCGCTTCTCACCCAGGTGGAGATAAGCAAAGTGGTTTCCCTTAGGAAGGGCAGATGAAGGCAGGCAGCAGAGCTCGCAGAGATGAGTCAGCACGCAGAGGATGAGTCAGATTCAAGCCCTGTCCAGACTTGGTGAGCTTCCACTGACATCTCTGGAATCATTTACACCAGCATCACTGAGTGCAGGAGTTGGCTTTGCCACCATGAGATGATACAGGGAGGTGAGGCTGGAAGGTTTATCCCCCTGGCTTTCTGCTCAGGCTCACTTTCAGGCAAACACCACTGGAAACACCATTTTCCGTGGTAGAAGTAGAATTTTAGCTCTTTTCAGTAGGTGCCCCGAGATATTCAAGGAACTGCAGCAACACACGCAGAGTGCACTCTGCACAGCGCAGCTGCGCCTAAGCCCAGCAACACCTGTCCTGTCAGGTGTTTCTGGCAGGACCATCACCTGTTTGCTCTCTTTCCTAGGAGCGCAGCAGGACCCTCGTGACTGTGATAGCCACTGCACCGCGCCTCTCTTTGTAAGAGAGGGTCTGTCTGCGGGGTCTGTTTGTTACACGGCCTTTGACGCCGAAAGCCTCATTTCCACTAAATGCTAATATTGTGCTGTTTTCTCACCCTCCTATTTTTCCCCCTCCTCTCCAGCTGCTGTTGATTACTTGGCCAAGAACGTGAGTCTGTCTACACAGCGTAGGATGAAGCTGGGAGAACATTCAGCCGTACTGGGCCTCCTACCAGTAGAGACAGGCCAAGCTTACTGAAGAGTCCGACTGTGCCAACAACCCACTCCAGCAACTTGGTACCACTGGAGAAAACACCACCAGCCTTCCAGGGATCTACCTGTACCCGGACCCTACTCCTTCCCAATTCCCTTCCACCTCGCACCAACCTGAGCTGTGAAGGAGACGGGAAAGAGGGGGAGGGCTGTCCAAGTATCCAGCTCCTCCCAGAGCACTCTTCTCAGAGGAGAGCCTGGCCTCTGTGACCTGACTCCTCCTGTGGCCAGAGACAATGGGTTGGGTACATTTATTAACCCTGAGTTCATGCCCTCCCTCTAACCTACCTGGCCATGGCATTTTGCCCACACTTAAGGACTTTCCATTGATCTAGGTAGTTGGCATAGTCAAAGCCAAATTGATCTTTTTTCCATTGTAAAAAGAAAAAGAAATGTTTCGTTTTGTTTCCTTTTCTTTCCATTGCTGTAAATTTGGTGAATGTTGCATAGGAACGAATAACCAAGCCGATCATTAAGGGTGATGTAATTCGGGACCACAGAAGACCTATGGACCAAATACAAGAACTTGTTTAACAAAAAAAAAACAAAACACAAAGACAAACAAAACCAGAAAAACATATATTAAAGTGACAGCAAATTTCCCCCCCCGCCTCTACCCTTCCGTTCCCACTGATAGCTTCCCAAAGCAGGGCCAAAGCAGGCCAGATTGCTGCTAAGCAGGGGCAGGATGTAAGTCCGTCCAGCCTGGGACCTTTGGAAAGTGTAAATGTAAATTGCTGCACGAGGACTGGAGATTACGGGCACAGGCACAAGCAACATTTACGTTTCCTCTTAGGGACCAATTTAGACCTGATTATCACTGAAAAGACACGGGCATCAAATAGCAGCAGGAGATGTGACAGCGAAGGCTGGCCTTGCGTGCACAGAGGAAGGGCATCAGATACACCTGACCATGTTGGAGCTTTTGCCCATCCAGTGGAGAAGGGTGAGGACTGTCAGTGGTCCTTCTTTCATTCGGTGGGAGAGAAGCTGGCCATGAGAGCAAAGACAAGAGAGGGAAGAGTCAGAGGTGTTCATTAGCTGCCTGCTTGGAGGGGTCAGTATGCAAAGCCAGGGTCTTCTATGAGTAAAGGGCCACCTGAAAGAAAACGGTGCCTGTTCTGAAGGCACGTTCCCGCAGCTGCCTCTCGCTGAGGGATGGGTGTGGCTGTGGAGTCGGAGGGGAGATGACCTGAAGAGTCTTTCTAACAGCAGCTAGGAAGGAAAGGTGCTCTCAGCTGCAGCATTGCACCTATTTGTATAGCAGGAAAAGATTTACCTTGCCAACGGCATTTTTTATCCTCTAGCTGCCAGGGGAAGTGCTTGCTCCTGCCCATCCTCCTGGCTCTTCCCCCACCCCTCTCATTTCATGTACTATTCTCTACAAGTCAATCTCTCAGTCCCTTCCCTCAGCTTTTCATTTTGGTGGTGGAGCCTCTTTCTCTGTAAGCCAGATCTTGGATTTAGCACCCCACTTTTCTGGAGCAGCCAGTGCTCTCGCTTTTTATCGGCTCACAGTTCTGCTCATCACACTGCTCAGACAAAAGCAGCCAACAATAAGAGGTTATTGCTAAGTCGTGACCCACATGGGGTTTTTCAATAGTTTCCCTTTTGCATGCGGTGATGATCCTTGATGATTCTTAAGCAGATGTCTAATATTATAGACTTTTTCTCTGTCACCTTCCTGTGTTGAGAGGGCTCGCTTCAAGAATGCGCTGAAATTTGACCTGGAGAGGGCAAGAAAAGCTGCCCCTGAGATAACCGCCGTGAGGCACAGAATCCGTGCCAGCCAGTAGCTGATGTGTAAAGTCCAATGGCAAGAGGCAATACTTAAAACCACCTACAGACTGTTAGGATTTATAATACACTTACTATTTTATATGTCTGCTTTAGGATAACCAATGTCTGCTATTGTCCACTGGCGATAACAGGGGACCATGGGGTCGGATGAGTTCTGGTCTGGCATATGCTCCTAGGTTGTTAAAGGAGATACTTCCCTTGTGCTCTCTTCTGTTGCTGCTCCTTCTTCCATTCTTCTCAAATAATCTGATATTGGTTTTGCCGCTTAAAAAACATTTTTCCAGGGAACTATCCCCTGCCTTGCCCCAACATCATGAACCACGAAACCACTTTTTCTCTTGAGCCATATGGACAAGCACCTGTTCTGACCAAGGCAGAGCTGTGCTTCTTACATTGCTCAGCATCCTATCAGAGCCACATACGGCTTCCATCAGCTTTGCTTTACAGCTGTGGCAGACCCTGCTCTACATTCCTAAAAGCACATCATTACACCAGCTTGGCCACTCTGCCTCTCACACACTCTCATGCATGTTTCTGTGCGGGGTGACATCTCCATCCAGATCATTCGTGCTCCAGAGGTCCCAGCTCGGCCACTGCTTGCCCAGCTATATCACACATAAAGCTTTCCTCTAGTTGTGAAAGACCTTCCTTGGATCACAAAGCTTTAGAAGCACTCGAAGCTTGCATTCTTTGCTTCCTTTCTCAGGGCAATATGTAGCACCTATAGCCGGACGAATAGGTGAGGCCAGAGGCACCGATTTCCTTGAGGTGACTGGATGGCCAAAACGCCTTGGGCCAGGGGCATTATCTGAAGCGCTCTCCCTGCTCTGCACCAGTTTGAGATCTTGGAAAGCAACAAAAGATGCTGGTTTGTGCTGTTTATGCTTTAGAGCTGATCTAAGGAAGGAATCCCTTTTGAATTCCAGTCCTGGCTTAAATGTCATTCCCAACAACAGTAACCTTCAGCCACGCCTGAACTGGGGGACCGAGGGTGAGAGCAAGGGTGTCTCTGTGACAGGCACCGGCGTGGGGATTAATGACTGAAGCGCCTGTTTTGAATTTGCTTCTCTGTCTCTATCATTCTGCCAAAACAACAGAGCACACGGTTTTCTTGTGTGCCACATTTCATAGGATTTAAGAGGCCAAATGCTGATAATCACCCCACCTGGGAGCACCTTCAACTCTACAGCCTCCTTGCCACTGGAAGGGGGAGTTTGTAGGTGGTGATTGTTGGCCCCGTATCTGCCCCCAACAGTTGCAATCCCTTGTTCTTCATACCCAAATGTCTGACCAAATGCATTCCTAGCTGCCTGCTAAACTAGAAGGAAAGTTTCAGTTTGCCATGAGAATCGCTTGTCCGCTGCTCCTGCTCACAAAGACCTGTCAGCTCTCTTCTCCCTGCCGTTGTCTCTTCTCCCGTGCGTGCGTGCGTACACGTCTCCCGAGCACCCGTCAACAGCCGACAGCCGGTCCTCGCTGCGAGTGTGTTGGCAAGGAGGACTTCAGCTGAGTGCAGGACCCCGAAAGTAAAAAGTACAGAAAAAGAGGGAGCACTGTAGAAACCTATTTGCCAATTACCTTCACCAGAAAGTCCGTGAACACCCGGGCACTGCTGTAAATAGAGTTCTTAGAGGAATATGACAAACGCCCCGTGCTAGCGCAAATAGCTGTTCTCTGACCTTTCCCTCGTGGTCGCACTTTGTACATTAGTTGGAAATTTGGTCATGTGCTGTATGTTTATAGAAAGTTGACATTTTTTTATACTAAAAACACAGTGAGTGCCGTGCTAGTTAAAAAACAAAGGGGGGGTGGGCGGGGAGGGGGGATGAACTGTAGAAATTTGCCTATCGTGTGTTTTCAAAATACATTCCAGAATCTTTGGGGTGGGATGGGTTTGATTTGGGGAATTTTTTTTTTTTGTTTCTTTGTTTTGTTTTAAGGTACGTTCATGTATGAAAGTCCAAGTATTTTGTTTTGTTTTGTTTTGTTTTATGGATTGCCAGCCTCAGTTCTGCTGAAAAGAGACAAACTCAGGGGATGGGGTGGGCCGGGGAGGGGGGACAGGACAGGGGGAGGTGCCTTGAAGGTGAAACAAGACCGAGCATGGAAGAGTAGCAATCGGCAGCAGACAAGTGTTGGCCAGCGGGACCCTGGAGAACGTGGGGTCGCAGTCGCTCGAGCCAGACCAAACAGGGACTGAGCAGATACTCAACTACCGGTGACTCTGAGCGTGCCTGGGAATCCAAAAAGCGTTCTGCACCTCATCCAAACACAGCACCAAGCGAAGGGACACCCCCCGGAGACGTTCTCTCAGGTCAACGTTTCTTCCATGCCTGCAGGCGAGAACTGACATCCCAGGGGAAAGGCAAAACGCCGAGTGGATTTCTTTTACCTCCCCACGCCCCCCCCCCCCGCGCCCCTGCCGTCACCTCTCAGCGCCGTCCTGAGACCGCAAATGGACATTTCCTCACTGTGTCCAGTAACTCAGCAGATTGGCTCCTGTCGCTCAGAGACTTTGTGTATTTAATGCTTCTAACCCGTCATCCCTAACACCTCCATATACCCACCTGGGGAATATCTACATAGCACTATAGGACATTCCTTATTCCTAGTAACTGCGGATATGTTGCTTCTGTGTTTGACTCATAGCCATCTTGCTCCATGTGTATGCCTGCGTGTGAGTATGTGTGCGTGCGCCTGTGTGCCTGCGTGCGTGCGTGTGTATATATATAATCGCACCATAATTTATTCAGCTATATGGAGTAGTATAGTAGAAAGAGAAACTGGTATTTGCTTTAACTACCTGCTGCCTGTAGGTGTCTCTCTGTAACTCAGGCATAACTGTTATACATTAAAAAAAAAAAAAAAAGGATTAAAAGTGTCTTTGGGTGGCTTGTTTGCTTAACTCGCTCTGCAGCGTGCCAGGCACAAGGGGGAAAGCTGGTAAATCGAAAATAGTCACACACACATACGAACTGCAGATGTTTTTGCTAAAAAGCAAAACCGTGGGCTTCATTCGCTAACGAAAACGCGGAAAAGCTACGTAAATAAATAAAACATTTAATCTCACTGTGACTTTTCACAAGGGAAGAACAATTACCTGGCCTGTTCTAAATACAACCGTTTCTTTATGCATTCATTTTCAGCAAGCTATTGCCCGGGCAGAGGAAGGCAGGCTGCGCGGGCCAGGGCGGGACCGCGCCGCCGTGCTCACTCCGAGCTCTGCAGGCACCTGGCTTTCGTTAAAGGCCAAAGCGCAGCATCAAGAAGCGGAAAAATATTTTGAAAGTCTACGAAGGAATACATGGCTCGGGGCTTCGGCAATCGGTAATAAAGCATTTTGCCTTTAAACAAAGCACTGAATTCAAAAAGCCGTTCCCATCTGAAGACGTTTTGGCTCTCCATAAAATAAGTTGATCTTCATCCAACTCGTGCCGGACGAATATCCGCACGCAGAAACTAGCCTAATCAGTCGCTGGGGTTTTTTTTCTGGTTGCCTCTCACCAGAGGGATCAGTCCACAGGAGCTAACTGGCTTCCCAAACCTAGCCGAGATCACCGTTAGATAACACACAGCAACTGTGGGAGGAGATGCTGCCCATGTGCTTACCTTTCGTGAGCAAAAGAGGCAGCAATCTGCAAGCCTGGACTCTCCTGCCGGCACGAGAAAGACCAGCGGAGGAACAAGGGCTTTAGCACTTGCAAACTCTGCTAGCACAGGCGTTCCTCGCCTCACACGCACGCCGCTGGTCGTGGCTAGCTTCAGAGTTAGTCCCTCATCAAGCACTCGCTGACATCTTTTCTTAACATTGTCCTGCCCCCCTTGGTACTATGGCTTTGACGAAATACTGAGCCAGTGCCCAGAGCCCTGGGTTTAGGCAGAGACCTTCGCTGGAAGTTGTGCAGTGTCGTCTGGGCACAGCGGGACTCTGACGCTGTTCTTAGTGCCCGGCAAAGCTACCTTCAGGTTGGGTGGGATGCTGAAACCCTGGCCACAGCTCTCCTTTCCTTCAGGGTGAGGGAAAGCTTCTTTGCTAAGAAAATCAGCTTCCCTCAGTGGGACAGAGAAGCCTCCTCCTGTTGTAGAAAAAGAGACCCTGGGCAATGGAGCCTGACCCAGCGCAGGTAAAACGTGGGTGCGACTCCGCTCCACGCTGCTCCCACTGCCTGGATAATTCACTTTCGGGAGGAAAATGGGAAAACGGGGTACACGCAAGCCAAGGGCTGGCCACCCCAGCAGATGGGTTTGCAGCAGGGCAGTGGGCCGGGGGGCTGCGGGGTGCCTAGCCCAGGGCTGGGGCAGCTCTGGGCATGCAGGGGCTGCACAGGCTGAAGCTTTTGTGGGCTCTGAGGTCCTCGAAGGGGACCCCTGGAAATACTACTGGTCTGCAAATGGGGAAAAGGCTGGAAATGACTGCTCTTGCATGATGCTAAGGGCACCGTGATGTCAGAAACCTCCTTTTTTGTGATAACTGTGAAAGGGAGAGGCTTGCCTTTGTGTAAAAACCATAACCAACCTCAGCTAGAGCAGGAGCGCTAGCACCAGCTTCCTAGCTGCATCCTAGGGGAATTATATTTGGCGTCAGCAAATTTTACCCACACCAAAACCCTGCTTCCCACCTTAGATCTGCACTTACTGGCAGCACTTGCTTTTTACCCCGCAGCCAGCATGTTTCGGCCATGGCCAAGCCAGCCACCCTGTGCATTCGCATGTGGAGGGGTTTGTAGAGGAAGGGACCGTCATTTTCCAGGAGCCCTAAAACAAGACAACATTATTTCTAGCCACGTCCCTGTTTTTAAATCTGTGCTGGCCTGCTGCTGAAAAGTAACAGCTTTGTGCTTCCTTGGCAGCCCTCCCAGAAATGACTTTGCTCCAGCAATGGTCACGTTCAGGCTCTGTTGCCGCCAGCCCTGCCGTCGCAAGCGTTTCAACACTGCCCTCAACTGTTCCCTGAGCTCCTCGTCCTCTCTCCTAGTGACTCAAACCTTATCTGAGGAGCGCAGGATATTTCCCAGGCCTTGCTAGAGTCGATCCGTTGCCCTCTGAAAGACATCAAGGGCGCAAGCTGGCCCACAAGGGAGCTGCTCAGGCCGATACAGCTCCCGCTACAAGTATCACCGGTCAATTATGGCTCTAAGCTGTCGTCAACTTTAATCTGCCGATAAGCCAGTGATAAATCAAAATCAAGTCAATTTGACACCAGCTGCCAACTTTTGCAAAGGCGTTGCATCCTGCAGCCTGGGGAGAGGGTGCTGACCCCAGACCCCGCGCCGCGCCCGTCGCGGTCCCGTGCTGTTGGGCTTGGCCCTCCGTGCTGGGTACGGCTGCCTGCGCTTCGCGTGAGAGGGGCTGGTCGTGCGCCCTGCGCCGCCTAACTCTGCGCCTTTCCAGCTCTGCTTTCCAGTTCGGGTTTTGTTGTTTTATTTGGGTTTCACATGTCGTCCCTCCGGCTTCCAGCAAACCCCTCGGCAGCCCTCTGGGCCTGGGCCGTCGCCCACGCGCTTACCGCAGGCTCCCCTCACCCCCGCAGCCGCACGTCCCCCTGGAGCCGTGCAGTCAGCGTTAGCAGCTGGGGAAAGCACAGGACACTGCGACTCCAAGCGAGCAGAGACACAGAGCACACATATATATCTCTATATCTCTATATATCTCAGTGCTATTTAGTTTTGGAGGGCAGAAGCTCTTGGCAGCGTAACTAGCACTTTTCTTTTGAATTACTCAAAAAAATTTTGTGTGTATTTACATTATTTTCCTGGACTTTCTCACAAATATTTTTTTCTCAGAGGTAATATGAGGAATAGATAAAAATATTTTAAATACTGAGGTTGTTTCCACTTTTCTGTTTCTTTTTCATTCTAAAAGGTGTGCAAGAAGAGAGAACCATCTGGAAGAGAAACAAAACATTTTTGCATTTCTAACCGGGGATTTAAAAACCTTTTTTTTTTTTGCTAAAACAAAACAAACTGAAAATTTTCTTCCCCTCTCTTTATTAAAAACTGAACAATTAAAATAACTTGGGAGAGATCTTCATTATAAAAACAAAATGATTTGGGAAAAGTTGTTTACCCCAGCTTTAACCTTCCCACTTTTCCTTCTCGCTACCTTTTCCAGCATTGCTGTAACTTAATGGTTTCAAAAGCTGTTTTACAGACGGGTGAAGGTTGAGCGGCTGTTGCAGGACCACGCCGGTTTAAGTGCCTGAATTTCGTTTGTGCTTCAGCTGACCAGTCCCCAAATCATGACCGGGGTGTGATAGATATCAGAAAAAAAGGGAGGCAGAAAGCCTAGCCCTGCAAGGTGTGAATGCTATGAGAGGTTTTGGAGGGTTTTAGTATTTTGTCTAGTATTTTTTTTTACATTTATGCTGAAAATATGTTCTGAATGTACAATCCAGGGACCATGAAAGTGTGCAGGTGAAAGTGTGCTTAATTTAGGAAAGTCCCGAGGGAAACTCAGAAGATGTGCCCATCCCTTGCTCTGTCTCACTCTCCAAACACCAGCCCCTCTGTAAAGCCACTCCCCAAGACTTTTAGAACTTGCTTGTGACTTTTGCTCAGCTCCAAATGGCATCAGCGGCCCGAGTTTCGGGGAAGTGCAGAGCACTCATCCTGCACATCCTACTTACAGCAGGGACTCGAACCACTGAGAATATCGGCCTTTCCCGTCTGGCTCAAACACCGCCGTAAGTCCCCAGTGACAGTAACTCAGATGCCTCGTGTAGAGCAGGTGCAACCTGTTGGATAGGAGGGCAGAGGGGGGGCTGAGCACGCTGACACCTCTTTTTTGGGAGGACCATTCCTCCATGCTTCTTTCAGCTCCATCACTTTTCGCGAGCAGTGCCTCCTGCTCTACACTGTCCCCTTGGACGCAGCGTCCACCTTGGATTTTAGCTACAGGTATTTAGGCTGTTTCCGTCTGCTAAATCTCTTTGATGAACTGGGGAGATTACGAACGAAGCTGCAAAAGGCGTGACTGCAGACGTCCTAAGGCACCCGTGTGCACGCAAAGCACGCCTGACCGAGTGCACCCCTGCACGAGCCGCCGTGCTAACAGCGTTTTGGTACCCTCCTTTCCAAGTCCTAATCCTCGGGGGATGGCTGCCTGGCTCAGAGGTCAGACCCATCTCACGGCCTGTGTTTAGAGCCGCTGTTGCTCATCTCAGTGGTTACAGCTACTGTCAGACAGCGACTGTGCCGTCAAATTTGGCTCAGCAGCCTTTAGCTTTGCAGCATTTCATGAGCAATTTCTTTTCAGAATAGGTGTAGAGAAGTTTATTATAATGGGCTGTGGACCTGCATAAAATCAGGGTATTCTGAGCAGGGAGAGGTGTATGAAAGGGAATTAAATGACTCAAAAAGGATTTCCTTGTGAGGCCGATTTCTTTCTTTTTTAAGGATTAATATAATTAATATCCTGTCCCGGGCAGGCCACATTCTCACCTGGCACAAACCAGCCCAGAATTTTAACTGGTTTTGCTGATTTACACTAGCCAGCGAGCTCATCCTGCATTCCTGTAACATTCCTGTCAGTCCATCCCCTAATGCTGTGCTTCCTTGGGCCAGTATTTGCAGTGTTTCTACTCCAAGACAACTTTTTAAAATAGATTTCCTAGAATTTCCTAGACTAGCTGCGTGCTGGGAGGTGGAGTGTCCTTGGCTCGTCGGCTGAAGCAGGGGTGGAAGGCGAGGAGGCTGAGATGCAGGTGCATCCATCTCCGCCTTCCCAGGAACAGTCGGAGTAGGGGAGGATTGCTCTCCGTGGAGGGCTGCGTGGGTGCAGCAGAGCCCAGCTGAGGGTACCCAGAAGGGTGGCTGCGATTCCCTCTGTCGGAGCTCCCTCTTGCAAAACAGCCAGGAAGCTCAAATATGCAGTGAGCATTGCAGAAGACAGGAGATTAGGAGATCTGGCATTTTACCAGTGCTTCAGGGGATCTTGGACACCACGGTTAACTTCTCAGGCTCTATTTCCCCTCCAGCAGCCTCTGGGCATCCCTAAATCACGCTGGGGATCAAACCAGACACCAGGAGAGACAAGGCTGCAATTCACTGTAGGATAGGATGTGTCACAATATAAAATATTAGGGCTTTCTCAAAACCAGGGGCTGGAAACAAAGTGACCTTCTACCTCCCTTCCACCATGGGCCCAACTCTCCGAAACACCAAAGCGACTTAAACCTCTCCCTTAGGTCAGTGCGAGTCTCCCTCTGCCCCTGCCTGCCCCTGCCGTCCTTTGGGGCTGAGTCTTATTTACAGGAGCTGCCTCACAAAACCTCACCCCTTGTCTTATTGCCTTCCTTTATCTTGTCCTTTCTCTTCTCCCGTCCCTTATTCCCCAGCAATATGCAACCCTGAGGTGGCTCACTTCGAAATAAATAAATAAGCGGGAATCCTGAAGGCTTTCTGCACGTCCCTTGCCCTATTCCACACAGAATTGTCTTTTGTATATACCCAGGCTAATTATTATTAATAGTAGATATGGGTTTATTTCAACTGGGGAAAAAAAAAGACTAAGGGGAAAGGGGAGGGAGGACGAGAATGGGAGGGAAGAGGGGGAAATAGAAAAAAAGAGAGAGAAGAAACCCACTAGAAACTGTTCACATTTCCCGAGACGTCGACAAAGCTTTTATGAATATAACTGGATTTGTAACAAGCATTGCAGCTGCATATAAGGCATTCAGACATGGAGACAATTTTACTAGATAATAGACTATCACGCAGGATACAATTTAAATTAAAAAATGCAATTTTCACCTTGAAATGAACAAATGATTACAATTTCTATACAAATTAAGGCATTCAGGCTCTCTTTCAGTAGTGGCATCAGTCCATGAAATATGACATAATTACCATGAAATACATTTTCAAATATTTTGATTTTTGTCCGCCGCTTTTAAAAAACATAGCCCCAGCTTCTGTGTGCATGTGCGTGTGTGTGTGTGTATGTGCGCGGGGGGGAGCGTGGCTCGCATTATCCCACCTTCTGGGGAAAAACACATTAAAAAGAAAAGAAAAACTACCCAAAGATTAAGCTTCCCCCCCCCTCCCTCCTTCTCTCTCCCCCTCCTCTTGACTTGCGAGATAAAATTGAAAAAAAAATCAGACAGAAAGAAAAGGAACGCAAGCGAAAGGCTCTAAAGCCTCCAGATTTATCTAAATTACTACGCTTATCTGCAAAAATCACATCTGCTGGTTATCTACTAGCTCTGCAGATCTCCTGGCCCCCCTCCCCTTTCTCCCTTAAAATGATGTTTTTTATTCCTCTCTTTTATTTTTAAATTATTTTTCCATTATGTTTCCTTTTTATAGCTGGAGATACAAGGCGAGTCAGAGAAATTGTGACCCGCGCGCTTGCCCGTGGAGGGGGAGGGAGAAGAAAAGAAATGCAAACGGGGAAGTTTGCAGGAGTAGGTGGACTTTGGTGGGGAGAGAAGGGTGGGCGAGAGCGGCCCCGACGCCTGCCTGGTTGCAAGGAGCCTTTGCAAGGGAGCGATGCCAAATACTCTGCTCCCCAGCTGCTTTCCCTCGCCCAGGTTTACCCAGGCTGAACGCTTTTTGTGCCGAGGCGATGCCGTGATTTCTCACACACGCACACACTATTCAAGAAAACCCACTGCGGGAACCAGAACAGGAGCGGGGCGCCCGGCTCTGAAACACTAGGACAAATATTTTGGGTAAAATTTCATGCTGAAGTAGTTAGAGGTAGGGTGTCTCCATCGAAATTTCACCAAACCGTCCTGATTTCTGGCGATGATGACTGCTTGGGGCTTGTAGCACCACTCCTCGACAGCTCCGTGTGGCGTGTGGGGTGGGTGTCGGGCTGTAACTGGTCTCAAGCGCTGTCCCTTCGTCCTCCCGCCTAACCCCCGCTCCTCTTTAGGAGTATATTAGAGTATACACTTAAATTAAAGGCCATTAGTGGATCGGGAGAACAAACCATGCCTGAAAATTAGTGATGTTTTCCGGTGCTTTGGGAGATCTGTATCAGCCCGGTCCTTTTTAAATTCCTCTATAAAATGGGTCATAGGAATATTTTACCAGATGGGTGGTTAAATTGTTACCTAGAATGCAACAGCATGTCTTTAGACAGTAAATGTAAAATACATTTATGCACGTTCTGCAGCTGAGAAGGGAAGCAGAGTCCTTTAGAAATGCCTTTGCAGCCTGCTGATGGAAACACCTGTATTGCACAGGTGAAAGTCATTGCCATTAAGCCCAAAGCTTTGGCACCGCTCTTTGTTAGCTGAGGAGGAGTGAAAAAAGCTGGTCTTGTGCTAGAAGAACCATCATCAGGTTTGCAGCACTTATCTAAGGTGCCCTGAAATTAGCTGGTACAGCCTTTGCAGCAGCACCCCATTGATGGAGATGCATGTTTTTTCTGAGGTATTGGTGATATCGGGGTAGAAAGCTGGGGGGCGGGCGGGCTGGGAGGTGTCCTGTTTGCTTTGTTGTGTGGCCTGAATGTAAAACCTGCCTCAGTTTAAAAGTTTGCATGGAGACTTGGTGTGAGGTGGGATAATGCTGACTATTGGCCTTGTGGTGGGCTAAAATGTTTGTGGCTTCTCGGGTGTGGTGGTGTTGTGGAGAGCATTCCTGAGAAACCTCGTGCACCGAGGTTGTCCTGCTTCCTCGGTCCTCCCCTGGTAAGTCCCACCGATCTCCAAGAAGCCAAGCTCCGGGACAGGCAGGCTTCTCACCCAACACCTCTGCAGCACGTAATCATCGGTTTGGGTGCAATGGAATAACTTTTCTCTGTGATTCCCATCCCTCCCTCTCCAGAGCTGTGTCTCTGCCTGCAGCGTGTCTATGGGGAGCTCACTGTGATATTTCCAGCCTTCGTTGCTTCAAGTTTGTTGACCTTGATTTGTGTTTCTGAGACTTTATCCCCAAAACCATGAGTGCCGGCAGTATGGGTTTCTTCCAGAAAAATTCACGCTCTGTGGTCTCTGTTCAGCATGTCAGGAAGGGGGTGGAAAATAATCTCCTATCAATCAAAATTCAGATAAGCTTGTGGCAAAACAAACAAACCCAAAATTGCAGACGGCTGAGGTGAGCATCCCCCGCGGCTGCTCACGTCACACCACGGGGGCTTGGGCGGTCTGAGGCTGTGCGGCTCGTTAGTCATCTAAGCGAATATTTAGCCAAATTTCAGAAGTCTTGTAAATTGTCCATGAGGCAATTATGGTGTTCAGTGTTTTGGGTGCTCATGAATATGTAAGAGCTGAGGCTTGTTTAGTTGAAGTCTCTAAATGCAGCTACCTGTGGCAGAGGATATTAGGGCTGACCAGGAAATTATTTCCCCCCTATTAAATATGTTTTCATTTTTTATTAGCATGGTCTTTTAAATGTTCCCATTTTAATCTAGAAATATCTAACAAGTCTTTATATTTAACAGCAAAAATTTATTTTAGTTGAGAAAAATACATAAGCAGAAAAAATGCCATGTATTTTTCTTTTTAATGTCATCAATAATTTAATCTGAGGAATTATTAATAACTTGGCAAGGAAAAGCATTTTAACAGAAGTTGGACCTGCTTGTTTTACACTCCAGCAACAAAACGTCGTGTGCTGAGGGCATCATTTGCAATAGCTCCTCGGGGCTGGGGGAGGACCAGCTTTGCTGTCCTGCTGGGACTGAGGTTCAGGCTGGGGTCACAGCCGAACTGAGTTTGTACGGCCTCAGCTCAGCCCCAACCACCCACCAGCTCTGGTGATCTCCACTGCACACCAGCCACAAGATCACCTTCCACTGTCATCTGAAATATGAAGAAGAGGTGGGTTCTGATCTCTTATTAACTGTCCAGGTGAAAACAAAACATTGAATACTCTGACTTTGGAGAAGATGCTCTGGATTTCAAGGTCAGCTTGGACGGGGCTCTGAGCAACCTGATCTAGTTAAAGATCCTTCACTGCAGGGGGCTGGGCTAGATGACCTCTAAAGGTCCCTTCCAACCCAAACCCTTCCAACCCCAACTGTCTTATGATTTAGAGGCATCCCAAAGAGCCTGGTCTGGTTTTGCCAAGCCCAGTGTCTGCAGAGGTGCTGCAGGGCAGCACAGAGGGAGTGTGACCATAAATTAAAAAACAAAACCATAAATGAGTTCAAGAGACATCTTGCTTTTTCTTCTTTCCTCCCCATCTCCTAAAGGAGGAGAGGACAGGAGGGGTCTGGCAGGGGAAGTAAAAGAAAGCAGGATGCTGGGATGAGGATGGGCCACACGGGGCTGGGCACGCCCTTCCTGCTCTTAGCAGGAATTAGGAAATGATCTCTAGGAAAAGCTCCAGCACACAAACCAGAGAGTCCCCCTTGATAGCTCTGCTTCCGCGTGCACAAGCGCAGCCCTCGCGCGGGCTGGCTTAGGGCTTGGGTTTGCTCTTTTATCCCCTTTGCACAGTCCTGTGTGTTTATTTCACCAGGAATTTGTTCTTTTAATGAAAGCTGCAGAGAAATGGGTCTCTCCAGTCCCAGGCTATAGGTTCAAATCTATATGAAGAAGAATACTTCACATATGTCTTTTCACTTGCCTTTTAACCCAAGTAAAGCCAACGTGTGTCTCTAGAGGTGCAGCTGGTCCTGGGGAGCCAGCATGCACCTTGTGATCAGGATGCAGGCAAGCAGGTCCCCATCCAGCTCCAGATGTTGGAAGAGAGCAGTTATTCATTACCAGTCCCCAAAGCTGCCATCACCCAGCCAGCTTTTCCCACACCCAACCTACGCCTCAGCCCTACCTTGTCGTGGAAAGGTGACACCTCTGCAGAGCTCAGTGCTCAACTTAAATGCAAATTCCCAAACCTTGCAAGAGCATTGCCACTGCTGGAAGGGGTCCAGCCTGGCCCTGCTGACCCCGCGAGGTCTGACGACACCAGGAAATGACGGGTTTCAGTTCATTTTTCAGGTGAAGCCCCTGGTTACTAGTGGTTTGTTCTGCAGAACCATGCCTAGCCTGGCAACGGTCTAATGCTGTCTAGAGCCAATGTCTTCTCAAACCCTCAACTTAACTGGATGGCTTAAGCTCACTGGTGGCTTCAGCTCACTGCTGTTGTAGGTCCACTGGACACCTGAACATCTAATATTTTCCCAGCACCTTATTTCTACCTAGGAGTGTACCCACACAGCAGCTGGTACCTTGTTAGAGAAACAGCTTTGAAGGAATGCTCTTGAGCTCCACTTGTCATCTAGCCGTGGCAGGAGGGAGGTCAGCGGGGCTCTCTGCGAGTAGACATCGTGCAGGTCTGGCCTCGGCTGGCTTTGCTGGGTGCTCGAGGAGGTTTTGGCTTAATTTGTTCTCCAGCCGCGCTGAACAGGAGCCTTCACTTGGCTGGGGAATCCTTCTTCCCTCGCAGCCACCTCTTGCTGTCACTGCTCGACAGCTCCTGCAGCAGGGCTTTGCAGCCGTGGCCCTGAAGGGTTGTTGCAGAGACCCAAAACCATGAGAGTTTTACTATTATTATTATTAAAATTGCAAAGCAATTAATTGTAATTAAGAAAGATAAAACTTCAGAAGGGGAAGCACAGCAATTACGCTGGGGGAGAGCTGGCAGCAGTTCCTCGCCTGCAGAACAAGGGTGTTAACGCAGCCGGAATTCATGGCTACAAGTTCCTAATTTCAGGAAAGACCCAGCTACCTGCAATCCCAGGCATCGGCTCCATCCTCCCAGGGTGAGGAAGGGAGAATTCCTTTTAACCAAAGCATGAGACACACAGGCTAGCTCCATCCTTTACATGTTACAGAAGTATGCACCCACCGTTGCCCCAAAGAGGCAAACTTCTGGCTGAACTCAAGCACATCCCTTCCTCTGCGTTGAAACAAAGGACGCCCCATCTCTAGGAAGACCACCAGGGAATGGAGCAAGCTCCAAAGCATCTCCAAGCAAATCCTCACCTCTGAGCCTAGATTTTACTTAGTTTTTTTGAAAACCTCCCTGTGCCTTTAAGGCTGGCTCCAGCTGGGTTTGCTACCCTACTGAAGAGGATGCGAAATTAAGTTATGTGAGGCTCCTGCAGCTGAACCAGATGCGACTAAAACCAGCCTCTTTATGTATTCATGAGCTGTGTGGAAGAGAAATAAAAGGATTCATTACCACGCAAACTGTTACTAATGACATGTACCTGGTGCCGAGCACCTCTGGAAATCTAATGCGACACACTGGAGGAGAAAATGTATTCGCTTTTCAGAGGCCGGCGCTGAATGGAAAATTTCCCCTCCTTGGCCCTTCCTCATTCTGCATTCACTAAAAGCAACATTTACAATTCTTCTGCCATTATGTCCTACCAGGGCCTCTGCGCTTTCTGTCACGACCTTGATATTAGCTGAAAATTGGAAATTCGCTGGCATAGCAGAGGTGGGGAGTGGTGGGAATCAACTTGCTCTGCCTCCTGGTTTGCCACGCACTGAAGAAAGAAAGAAGAAAAAGAATGAAAAAAGCAACGCTTAACTCTTTTTAAGTAGCCCGCAGGAAAAGGTGGAGGGTGCGTGAGCGAGAAGGGATGGGAGACAGGGATAAATGTGAGCGGATACAGTTCGGCATTATTTCAGAGCCCTCCGTGGACATCGCCCCTCTGCACCAGCTCTTCTGATGGTAGACAAGGTGTTAGGAAAGAAACTACTTTAACTTATCTTCCCCCAAATCCCTTTCCCAGCCTCTGGGCAAGGAAGGCAGCTTATGGGACACCTGCTCAGCGTGGGCTGTGCTCTGTCCCTGGTGACGTGGGGTAACTTACCCCAAGCTAATTCCAGACCGTTGCGCCTCTTCTTTCCCTGGTCCGGCTGCTCCTTTTCTCACTCCCAGATGTACTCAGGCAGTTTCTCAGGGGCTTTCTACAAGGTTGCATCGTAGCTGGGTGGTACTTCTTCAGATAAGGTTTGCCCTGGATGCCGGGGAGTGTGGGGAGGGACGAGGGTCTCAGCAATGTTTATATTTTTCCTTATGTCTGGGTGCGGAGTGTAAATGCTCCTAAAATGGAAGAGGGGTCTCGGTGCATTCTGTTCTTGCATCTCTTGACACTGATGCATCTCCAGTGCCTTCAGTCAGGTCACTCCTCGTTTACCCCAGAGCTGTTCCCATAATATTCATCCTAATTAAATGAGACATACTGCTTATGAGGGAGTTCGGAGGGTCTACGCGTAAGGGACAGGGTGGCGGGGAGAAGCAGCACATGAAACCATTGATGGGCTGTGCCCAGGGAGGGAGCCTGGCATTGCCAGGCGAGCAAAGCCACCTGCCTGTTTGCAAAATTACAGATACTACATTCTAACTAACCTCTCAGTCACGCGCAGCCTGTCGGCACCAGTTTTGACCCCTCTAAAACTACAACAGGTCTAGAGCTGGCTGTAGGGGAGCAGGCAGAGTCGTGCTGGTTTGGAGTGCAGCTGAATCGCAGCCTCGAGGCTTTCCTACGCCTTTGGATGGGCACCTGTACGGTGGAAAGGGGCTGCACTAGTGCCGGTGACTTTTGATTCTCCAATGCTTACATCTCTTTTAGCAGAAAAGAGATCCTTTCTTTTTGTGTTGGCTTTTTAGAATGACGTTTTGGGAGGAAATTGCCTTTCCTTTTTTCCCTTCATCCCTCTCTTCTCCCCATTTCTGGCTATCTGTGCCTCCCTCCTCCCTTTTCTCCTTAATAAATCTCTGGCCCTGCCTTATTCCCTCCCCTCCTCTCCCTTAGCAGCCCCGTCACTTGTCAAGTTGCTTCTTATCCACTTCATTAGCCCCCGTTCCCTTGTTTACCGAGGGGTGTTTGTATTAGTTGGAGAGCTTTCTAATTTAATCAAGGTTAGAGACGCAATTCCAGGTCTTGTTTGCCCAGCATGCTGGCCCTGCTCTCTGATTAATTCACAGGGCGTCAGATGTGCTGTTCTGCTTTGTCTGTCATTTTTCCCACCGCGTCCTACTCCATCCTCCCTACGCCAGGTGCCCAGGGCTGGGAAAACATGCTGCTGGGGATGGAGAGACCAAGCTGCACCCAAATAGGCAGGGACAGGGCTGCTTGATTTCTGCCTTCCTTGGGGTTAATGTGCAACAGCTATTGGAGTCACCCTGAGATTAATTTGGTGTAACAGAGGGGAACATGGGACCCCAAGGTCTCATGATTAGGAGCAAACTTGCCTGAAGTTCATGGTGTCTTCATGGGAGCTAAGCCCTCTCTTCATGTCCCTCCATCTCCGAGAGGTCAATCCAAAACAGGTAACTGGGTGCTATCTAATGTGGGCAACCAAGCTGGGGAAAGCCGTGGCCGACCTGAGCTAGTGCTGGCCAAGGGCCTGCTTCACGTGGGAGGCCAAAAAACTGTGAGAGGAACAGCAACATTTGCTCTGATGCTCTCTGCAAATCACAAGCGCAACCCTTTGGTTCTGTCTCCCCGAGCCGGCAATTTCCCTTTTCTAACCTGACGTCTCTCCCTTGTCCGCAGGGAGAAGCACTGGCTGCGGGACAAAGCGTGGTCTCTGTCATTGAGGACTCCTCTGGGAAAACCATCCGCTCTCCCTGTGCCTGGTGTAAAGGCTTCTCCTCTGACAAGAGAAGGGGATGGGCTTCAGGTCATCGGTGGCTGCTTCCATCTCTGCCACTGCTGCGGTGTAAATTCAATTAAATGCAATGAAGAGGAACGTAGACCTCCAAACCACCTCTCGCAAGCCGAGCTCAGCCTACTGGCCTTCACAGCACCCTGCTACCTTTTTCACACCTCACCTCGCTAGCAGGTAAGCTGTGGAGGGGAAAGGGGGATAAACTGGTCAGCTGGGGCTTTGTGTGTGGAACATGTCAAAAGTGTGAGCAGATTCCTCCTTTCCAGGGCGGTTCCATGGTGGTTCGGGGGCACAACCCCCTCGGTCTTGTCCCCTTTCTGCCTACCCCCAGCATCAGGCAGACAGAAGGAAGGCAAGGGGAGAAGTTAATAAATAAATGACTTGTGTCAGGGGTGGAAGAGGGAGCTGGCGAAAGCATCGCCGCTTCGATCCCTGTAGCATTTCACAGCTGTTAAAAGCTGCCTCCTCCTATTGCAGTGATTAGGCAGAACGGCAGCCTCCCAGACAGGGTACCACCAATGCTGCCCTGCCCTCGGTAGCCCTGCCAGAAGATGGGAGATGGAGGCATCCAGCCCAGCCTGGGTGTTTTGGAAGCGCTGGCATCCTCCCTTTGGAGAAAAAAGTACAAGATCTCATTTTCCCCAAATCCCTGAAACTCATCCGACTGCACTAAGCAGGGGAGAGAACAGAAACCAGCTCCACTGCAACATCTGTGAGCCTCTCACGCCTGGTTTTTCAGGCCAGGTGTTTTGGTTTGCGTGGTGGTTGGCAAATGGAGACAGAGTGTGTTGCTAGGCTCTCTGAGGAGCTCAGGCTTCATCTCAAAGTTTAGATTTGCTGGTCTGAAAATCTTCCTGCCTGTTTCTGTCCCCACCACCAAATTCATTGATTGTCTTGGGTCACAATTGTGCGGTAACGGCTCCGAGAGGGGTCTGAACCTGAATCAAAACCCACGCTTCACACAGTTGTCAGTCCAACCTCGAATCAAAGCCAAACAAGTGGGATTTTACATCTGTGTGTCTTTCCCATCGTTGAAACCCAGTGAGTTGTGGGGGTTAATCCAAATCACCCGCTGCACGGGACCGAGATGCACATCCAAAGCTTCTACCAGCAGTCCCTGCTGGAGGGAAGGCTCAGACCTGGAGACACCCCTGGCCTCTTGAGCTGCCACCTCCCTCCTGTAGAACAAAAAAAGGAGGAAACCAGAGGAAGAAGAGGTACGTTATCTCAGTAAGACTTGTGTGGTTAGCACTCACACTTCTTTCCCAAACTGCGCGAGCGATACCTTCTGTTCAACTGTCCCCACGGTGGGATGCAGCCACCCTTCTTTCTTCGTGCTAGGTGCACCCTGGGCAGGAATTAATGCCGTGCCCACACGAAGAGGCTCGATTTCCATATGCTGGCTATTGACTGCATCTTGTGCTACAGCTTTCTGTAGTGCAAAATGGGTGTAAACCATCACTACTCGGATTCGGTGGCATTTTGCAGAAGTATCGACAGCCTCAGGAGAGGACTGGGTCCTGTGTTTGCCAAGTAGCATTAAAGTACTATTTAGCATAAAGATGGGTATAGCAAGGCATCGCCTGGAGGTGCTGACAGATGTTTCAGAGGTCTCCACTGTCTATTTGTATGGCCTTTTTTCTTTTGCACACAAGCATCCATCACCTGGGTGTGATGCCAAATATTTGTAAAACTGGGGAATCCAGTTTGAAAACAGCAGCCCTGGCTGCCACTCGACTCCCTGCTGGGGAAATGGGTGGCTTTGCACCATGGTTTCATGCCTGAACTACAGAAACCACTGTCTGTGATGTCTTGGGGGAGTTCCTCAGTGGTAAAACAGGGGCAAGCTCACTGGAAAGGTGGTCCTGGGTAGCTGTAGGAATTAGTTCATGTCCATTGGCCCTATTCTATTACACTGGGAAGCTGCGAAATCCCGTTGCACCTTGATTCCTCATCTACAAAACAGGGATAAATAGTGTTTTCATCTGTCATGGGGGAACAGCATGATACTGCTTAAGACTGAGATACATTGATAGACTTAATGATTAATTGGGAGGTTTCATAGGTTCATAAATGTGGGCTCTTTGCCTGGGAGTTGCAAACCTGAAGAGGTATAGGAATGTATGCCCAGCAGCAGTAATGCCCTCAACCTCACCATATGGGTGGAATAGAAAAGGAGAGTAATTTTAAGGACTATCTGGGAATGGTTGGAATTACTGTCCCCACAATAATGGAGTGGAGAACGAATGGGTTAATATTGCTAGGGAAAATAGCTGTGGGATGTACAGGGCACTGAGGCTCTTTGTAAGGTATGGGCTGGGTGGCCTGATCTCACCCCTAATGAGGGAGGAAGAGTGCTTAATTTTAAACAAGGTCTGTAGGTTAGGGTGAGAAAAGGGGAGGGAAAATGAAGGGGAGAAGGAGGGAGGGGGGAGTGAAAGTGCTGGCCACTCGAATTTCAGGGCTCTCAGGGAAAAGCAGAGCCCTGAACTATTTTCCCAGGCTGTGAGAAGGCACCACAGCTGGCTTCCCCCTCACCCCGGGACAGGAGGGAGAGTCTGAAGTGGTGCCAAAGTCTTAGCGTTCGTAATGAAAATGGGAGGTGGAGAGGTTACAGGCGGGCTCTCCCTGGCTGGAGCAGAAAGATGAGACTTTCCCCGCAGCAGCTGCTCACCACATTGCCCGGCTCAGGGAAAAACAATGTCAAGAGCCTCTGACAAGTTATCAGCTGCGGTTAAAAGGAGCTGACAAGTGGGGGAGGCAGCCTGGCCCGGCAGACTGTAAATGCAGGTGTTACCAAGGAATTATCGCCTTCCCCGCAGCCTGGGCAGTAGTAAATCAGCCCTGCTACCATATTGTTTGGGGCCAAGGATGCTCAGAGCCAGCAGGGAATTTTGGTTCAGGAATGGGCTTAGGGAGCAGATCCCAAGCTAGTTTGCTTGACATGGATCACATCCTAGTCAGGATCTGGGGGTTTGATGGGTACCTACATCCTCTGAGGGGCTCAAAATACGCCAGCTGCAAAAAAACTCTGGGCAGTTCCCATTTTATTAGCAAAAGCAGAAGGAAAAGACAATGATTTCGCCTCCTTCCTTCTTTTCTCCTTCCATATTGAGTTAGTCTCTGCCCCTCAACAGGAAAGAAGAAATTCTGCTCCAAGAGCCATCTATCTACTTGATGTTAAACCCCTCTGTTCAGTCCTATGCAAGGGTGGAGAGCAGGACGGCACCCAGAAGGTGTGGGACAGGGCAGGGACCAGCAGCTTGGCTGTAACCGACAATATTTTATTGTTGGTGTAGACTAAACCCCTCAGTTCTTGGCTCCTCCAAGTCATGAGTAGGTCAGGGTCCTAGCTGTTTCCCCCCACCATCTCTTCACCCCTCAGCTCCCCAGGCCACAAACCTGTGACTTTGCAAGCCCTTGGCATGTTTGGGCACAAGGCTGCTCAGTCCTGGAGTCAACTTCTTGGAAATCAGGCCTGATTTAGTCAGCCAGTTCCTATTTTTGATAGCGTGGAAACTGCTTCCAGCTCTTCTCCTCGGTGTGCGTTCAATTTCTTCCTTCGACAGATTTATTCATTTATAATTCACCATTTGCTAGCGAGATCTCGTTGCGAATACAGCACCCTCACGGGCTGGCACGCGCAGGGCTTGCAAATCTCAGATGCCTTTGGCGTCTCCAGAAGGGCGGGCAGGGCTGTGCCAAGAGACCTTGGTACCCTCGAGCATCACAGTTCAGGGATCCTTGTGCTGAGGGAGGGTCCATGTGGCAGGGTTTGTTCTCCCCCTCAGCCCAGTCACCCCATCAAAAATTCATTTTAGCTAATTACTGCGCACCCAGTGTATATGTGTGTATACTTCAGGCTCTGCTTTCGATCACTGTAGCTGCTCTGTGTTCTTGAACTACCCCAGAGCCGGGTGCTGGGTGCGGAAGAGCTGGCGATCGCCCATTGCATCTCTGCCTCCGGGACGCAGAGATCCTGCGCCAGGTGGAGCAGGTGCCCGGCATCTCTGCGTGTAGCTGTCCCAAATCATTCCCAGGGACTTGTCTCCACCTCAGCCGTGCCCTCCCTTTGCATGCATTCATTCCCTGTGGGATCTGTCGTTTCTCCAACACTTAACGACTGCTTCCAGCTTTGGAAGTCTAACTTCCAATCAGCAATCCATCAGCCTGGCATGGCTGGGCTGTAAAAACGTCCTTGAGGCCTCCCGAATGCCCCTCGGCTCAATAGCAAGGCTCCTCTTCCCCCTGCAGGGAGGATGCTCGCCCGTTGGGGAGAGCCGCTTTGTTCCTGGGCAGGCGTAACCGAAGCCACCAGAGCAATTCCCAGAGAACAGCATCGCACAGTGGGACGATGGCCAGGAACAAGCCCCCCAAGGAGAGGGGAAACAAAAGGACCGCGACACCGGGATAAACTTTCTGAAGCCTGAGCTGGGCTATCTGGCCAGAGCAGTGCTTTGATTTGATCTTAATAGCAGCAGCATGGCTGAGAGGAATTTCACAAAGAGCAGCATTTCCAGGGTAGAGATTTGCTTGTATTTGTGCACAGAGAAGGGGTGACTCGTGCGATACCTATCTCAGCTGCAAGTCTGCAAATGCACTGGGAATATCTTGGGCCCTGCAGTCAGGGTTGTGGGAGGTGAGGAGAATGTGCGGACCTGCTTGTCTTTTATGCCATCGTCTGTTTTTAGCAAGTCCGGGGGAATGTGTAGCTGTGGGCTGTAAATAGTGCGGGA
Organism: Phalacrocorax carbo; assembly: GCF_963921805.1. Classification (NCBI taxonomy): domain Eukaryota; kingdom Metazoa; phylum Chordata; class Aves; order Suliformes; family Phalacrocoracidae; genus Phalacrocorax; species Phalacrocorax carbo. The sequence continues at coordinate 7,796,498 of NC_087532.1, read as the reverse complement.
CAGAGCGTCCCTGTGCGTCTGTGCTTCTCTGCGGGTCACCTGCTTGTGTTGCGGAGCTTCTCGGGAGCGTGAGGAGAGTTTGCAGTCGTGTTAAACAATGCCCTGTGCTGCATCTGCAGCGTCACATGCTGAGGATAGAGGAGGGAAGAAATCACACAAGCAGAGTAGCCGAGGCTGCTGCAGAATTGCAGCTCAAAAGACCCATCACAAGGGGTTAAAGACGCTCCAGGCTTTGCCTTCCCTTTCCAAGCGAGCAGAGCAGTGCCTGCCATGCCGAGCTTGAGTTTCACAAGCAACCCTGGCTATAAAATATGATCGTGTCTCCTGCACTGATTGATGGTTCCAGTGAAAACATCAGGCAGATCGGCCCAGAGGGGATCACGTTTTCAAGGGTGCAGCCGGCTGACATCCTATCCCCCTTTGCGAGCCCAGCAGCAAGTTGGGACCAGTTATGGTCATCCCACTTGTTACCCATCCAGGGATGGAGGACAAAAGAGGAGCGGAGGGGAAGCAGCATCTCTCTGGGGCTTGAACATCATGCCTGGGTGGGTCACTTCTTCTGGCCAGCCTCAAGCCATTAGCAGCAACTTAGGGGAAGGTTTTGTAATATCCAGCCCTGGGTCATAGGAAATGCCGAAGGAAACTCCCTTCTCCAATATACATTGCAGCAAATTTGGGGTGCCAGGCAGCCTGCTATGGAAAGCTGCCTTCCCATTTAACTCCAGGACTATCCCAGTGGCGTTCTCAGTAGCTGTATGGGTAGCTGCACCCTGGTGTTTAATCTAAAAGCTCTTAGCAAACCCATCGACTGTGCAGGAAAACACTGAAGGTAACCAGCCGCAGAGGTGCTAATGTACAAACCTAGAGGAGTTACCATGAGCGGGGGAATTAGCTGCTAGATGAAGCAGAGGATACAAGCACAGCTCCCTTGATGCTGGCATCCTTTTTAGGTATAGCCAGACCATCCTGGGTCTCATTTTGCTGGATGGTATTGATGACCCCTAAGCTGCAGCAACCACAGAGGTAAGAGCAGCAAAGGAAACAGAGGTGAGGGGAGCAGGCTCGTTTCTGGGTCTCCATCTGGTGCAGCCAGCTGGAGCTTGCTTGCTTCCTTCCCTTCTTCCACCTATTTTTGTTCCCTGCTTTGAGGCACCAGCAGCAGGGACTTGGGGCTGAGAAAGCAAAGCTCACAGCTGGATTCTGGGCAGCTGGGGAGGAAACACTGGGGCTATTCCATCATACCGGTCGGCTGGGACCTTTTCTTTGTCCATATTTACAGATCGCAGCACTCGGTTACAGCAGCCTAATGCCACGCGGCCTTTGTCCCAGCAGCAGGGTTTGCATGCAGGAACGACCCTGCTTTGCACGTTTGCAAAAGCGTTTCTCCTCAGGAGCGAAGTGCTACCTGGAGCGGCTTTGCAAGCGGAGGGTCGATGCTCCTCCTCTGCAAGCAGAGGGTTAAGGGGAGCGTGGGCCTCTCTTGCCCCCCCCCCCGCTGCAAATACTTGGAGAAGGACCCCTTGGCCAAGGCAAGCGCCTTCATAGCCGGTGGGTGATGTCAGGGCCGCGGGGGGCAGGCACAGCTGTCTCCAGACATCCCGCTGCCACCCCCGGATTAGGGCCAGGAGGAGAGGGAGGGGGACACGCATTCTTGGAGGATGGGCGTCACTCTGGCACTCCCCTCCCTGCCTGTGTGTTTCCCCCATGGACCGATGTGCGTGGGGTTTATCTGAAGCCATGGGCTCCCTGCAACTGCTGCCTCTGCCCCCCACAACTTGGGACCCCGAGGAGTTTGTCCAGGTGCAGAGGAACAGCAGGAACAAGCCTGGGGAACATGCAAGGAAGAAACAGCACATCGTCGGGGTGCCATCAATGTGTAGCAATCTCACCCCCAGCTTTTAGGCTCTTATCCCCTCCCCAGAGCCCCCCTTCATGCCCACCACCATCCATGGGCCAGCGGTGGGAGCAGAATACTGGGAAGCCCCATCGCTCCTTCACTGTTTGCGATGGGGGTTAGTTATTTCCCAGGCTTGTTCCTGCCACTGTGCCTCAACATCCCCGGTCACTAAATGGGATGGCAACTCCTCTGTGCCTGCATGTCCCTGCATAAGAAGGGATTCCCTGCAGGAAGAGTTTCAGGGTGCACCTGTGAATGCGGAGCCCGCTATAGATGCATTCACTGCACCCAGCCTGGTGGCAGAGACCTCATCTGAGCACCCAGCTCTGGCACCTAAGGACAAGGCTGCACCCTCTGGGAAATTTTGGCCCAGCAAATCTCTCTGAGAGCCCAAAATCAAGTTAATTCTGTTGCCTACAAGCCCCCAGACTCCGCTGTGTGCTTTTAGGTAGGCACCAGGCTGGGATCCCCTTTGCTTGTGTTGGTGGACCCTCACCGGGGTGCAGACGCGATGCTGGAGGAGAGGCAGATCAGTCCCACACCTGTCCCAGTGGACACCACAGAGGGGGGCACGGGATTCCTGACTGAGACCTCCATCGCTCGGTCTGCTCCAGGCTGACCCCTTCCCTTTCCCACCTTCCCAGAGCAGGGATGCTCCCACCCAGCTCCAACCCCTGCTTCTGGCACCCCTCATTTTTGGGGTGTCATCTATTTTCACAGGCTGGGAAAGAAGCAAGCAGGGAGCTGCTGGAAGGGTTGATCTCGCGTTGATTAAATGTTTTGGATGGCACCGGTAGATGATGCGGGGAAAATCAATTGTCCCCGGCAGTTTTGCCCGCCTGGCACTGTGAAGCAGGCACCGAAATGTCAGGTTTGTGATCTCAAATCAGCGATCACGACACGGGGCGGGGGTAAAAAAACCAAAGGGTGAGGTGGGGGAGAAAAAATCTCAAACGAAAACAACGCCAGAGTGGGGCTGCCTCTGTGATAATATTAATAATTGGTATGAGAGGGGGGAAAATTCTGCCGGGGGGAGCTGCTGTTTGTAAGTAATTTTCTGGGTGCTGTGTACATGCAGATGCCTTATCGCTGAAGGATGAAAAATAGCAGCTGAGATGGTACTGCAGATACATTTTAAGCACCCAAACGAAGGGCCAGGGAGGGGGAGATGTGTTGCAAAGGGCTGCAAAGTCAGGAGGGTGGATCGCTCACTGCTGCTGAGCCCGGGACGGGTGGGTTGTAGGGACAGGCGCAGGATTTAGGGGGTAAGCCCCTCCCCAGGAGAGTGACTATGGGTGCAGGTGGCCTCTGGGTGCGAAGAAATGTTGAGGCGAGTGAAAACCGTCTGTCCCTGTGGCCGTGGGGACCAGGTTCATGCTTTGCTCTGGGCTGGAGGGCGATGAGGATGTTGATGCTGTGGCATGTGGTGGCCAGACACAGGGATAGCACTGTCTGCAGGATGGTGCCTGCACCCAAGGTGAGTGGGCTGGTGAGCTCTCCCGATCCGCCGCAGGGCAGGGTCCAGCCTTCGGGTGGGCTGGATCAGAGAGCGCTCGCACTGTCCCTCCTGTCAGGTCCGGTCCCATGGGACTGGGGCTGAGGCTATGCGAACCGCCGGCTCGGTGGAAGGCTGTGCCTCCTACTGTCCCCAGCCTCTCCCCATCCCCTGGGGGGCTGATTTGACCACGCAAAGGCGGGTTGGAGGCAGTGGAGGCTGCAGCTGGCAGGGGAAGGCTGCGAGGGAGCTGCTTGGCAGATGCAGAAGTTTGCTCTTAATCCCAAGCTGCCCTGGGCCAACTTTGCTGCAGTTCCCGGCTGCTGCCAGAAACTCTGTTTATTCGCCTTTCGAGCCAACCTCAAGGCTGTCAGACAACAGAGAGTAATTTATCTCCTGGGGGGGCTTCCCCGGAGAGCTGGAGGAGAGAGACGCCAAGCCGGGCTCTGCTGGCGGCCGCGCCGGCCGCCTTCACCTGTTCCTCTTCTCAAGCAGCCTGGCTCCAAAATAATTCAGGCTCCCAGACAAGCCCTCCCTGGAGTAAACTGAGAAACACTGGGCTAGGTATGGTCCTCACCCCCACCCCCCCATCAAAGCTGCAGAGCTCCCACCGACGCGCCCCGAGGCCGAGCCGTGCCTCCAAGGGTGGGAGAAGAGGCACGGGAGCCTGGGAGGAAGGGAGCCAGGTGTCCTCAGATGCCCTGGGACGGAGGGTGCCCTCCTCCGGAGGGACGTATCCCACAATTTTTAATTGCTCGGTGAGCAGCACAATCATGTAAAGGCGATGGGGGGCAGGGGGGTGCTTTTTTGCCTCCCAGGCCCTTTATTTGATTTCCAGGGTTTTCTTCTGGCCCCAAAGAGGGGACTGACATCTTCCAGCTTTGCAGTGTTAGCCCGGGGGCTGTGAATCCCCTCTTTATTTATTTTAGCTAGAAGCTGACATCCCACTGTATTCTCATGACTCCAGGACCTGGGGCTTTAGCAAAAATGCTAAATATTAGAAGACTCTCCGTAATTTTGCAGCATTTTTGGAGGGGACGGGGAGTGCTACAGCCCTTAAAACCACAGCTTATTTGTTGAACGGGGCCGACATACTCAAACCCTCTCCCCCTTCTTGCCAGTCGCTGTTTCTTTGCTCGCTTTCTCCCATCCGCACTGTGGGAAAGTCCGGCTCCCTCCTTTCTCCACACTAGTTCAAACCCAGCCCGTACCCCCACCCAGCCCCAGGGCCCGCAGGTTCCCATTCCCAAGCCCCCATGGATGAGCAAGCCCAGTCTTGCAGCCCGGTGGGAGCTGTGGGGCCGCTGGTTTTCCCCATCTGCGGAGGAGAACGGGATAAAGACCACCATCTGCCGCTAAGTCCTTGTACTGCAAACAGCTCCCCGGAGCCCCAGGGTTTCTCTGCTCTCCCAAAGTCACAAAGCAGGGAAGAGGTGGGGGGCAAAGCCTCAGGGAGAAATAAGACAAGACAGAAAGAGAGAAAAACCAGGACAAGGGGTTCTCCATCCCCCTGGAAAACCATTTTTTCAGGATTTCTGGCTCTCCCCCGTGTAGCATTTTTTCCTTCCCTCTTATGCCCTGCCCCATGTCTCTTTTCTCCTCCTCATCCTCTTTTCCAAGGGCTGGAAAAGTAGAAAGACAGTGGCTGTGCCTGGAAGTCAGTCTGTGGAGGTGGAGGAGGCCATGCCAGGCCCCATAAAGCCCTGCAAGGGGAGGGAAGGGAGGCCATTTGGGGGGTGGGGGCCCTGGTTCAGAGCACACCCATGCTGGGAGCTGCTGCCTGCCCCCAGCGTGTGGTTGCTGCCTCTGTAATGGGCAGGAGACGTCGCCTGTAAATAGCAGCATCCCTGCCTGTGCAGCCTGGTTCCCCACGGAGAGGGGACGTAGTGGGGGCACCTGGGGAGGGGAGGGTTTGCATACAGGTCCCCCTCACTGGAACCATGGGGTCTGAAATATTTCCAGCCTCAGGGAGTTTTCCTACAAGCAGAGTTTAAGGGGTTTTGTAAGGCTGGGGTTTGGCTTGGGCCCAGCTTTAAAGCTATTCCCTTTACCCTGCAACAACCCATAGCCCTTCCCTGCATTCTGCATGGACCTTCACCCCCATAGCATCCCTGTAGTGAACCCCTCCCACCCCACCCCAGCCAGAACTGCTTGCCCACCACCTTCTTGGTGCCAGCAAAAAGTAAACACAACCTCTCGGATTGCATTTAGGACTTGCTCTCCAGCCTAAACCACTGGCTGGGCAGGAAATCCACCCCTAGGCCACTGTACATAGGATTTCTAGGAGGAAATCAGGCAGGCTGGGAAAGGAGGGAGCCTTTAAAGTCTCCCTCAAAGTAGCTTGCTGAGAGGAGGGGCACAGGATGGGCAGCAGCCTCCCCATGCCAGCTGCAGCCTGTAAATGGGTTCCAGCTGGGGAACCCTCAGGCTCACCTGCAGGCAGATGCTGCAGTCACCGGCCAGGCAGCGCCGGGAAAGGAGCCCAAAATCCTGGCCTGGAAGGGGGAGAGCAAAGGTTTGCGGAGGTCTGGCGCTGTGCCCCTCAGAGAAGGGATGTGGCTTGGACTGCAGGCTCTGCCTTTGGGTGGGCGCTGCCTTGCAGAGGTCGGACCCCGTAAGGTAAGAGCAGAGATTCGCACACCCCCCCCCCATGGGAAATCTCTTGCTAAATGTGGCTCGTGTGGTTTCTCAGGGTGCTGGGAGGAAAAGACCTTGAGGTTGGGAAGCGGTGGTGGGAGGTTGCAAGGCAGGAAGGCGACCTGATCTCCAGACCCTTCTGGGCATGTGTGCTATGAAGCAGCGCCCCGATTTAGTGTGTTCCCCCTGCTCTAGGGCTTTGCAGGGACCCCAATGCATCCTGCAACGCAGAGAGGCTTTGGTGAAGCATATTCAGTGCACTATTTCAGCTGGCTGCAATCTTCTGCCCAGGGCAAGCATTTAAACCTCATTTATTAACTTCTCGTGGGGAGGTTAAGGGCTCTCCTCTATCCTCTGTTAAGCCAAATGCAGTCGAGCACGTCCTCTGGTTTAGTTTCTGTGCTTGTGGTGAGGCGGTGGGTTTGCCCGGTGTCCTTGGGGTGCAGTGCCGGCACTCGCCAGCCCCGTGCCCGGCCCAGAACTGCAGCCCTTCCCGATGCCTGCGGTAAGAGTGGGGAATCGCAAATATTGACCTTAGAGAGTTAAACCTTTCCTTTTTAAAAAAGGCGAAATCGGTAAAGCTAACACTAGGGCAGCAATTGCATCATCATGGTTGCTGCCTTTCCTGTCCTATCTAGAGAAGTCTTAAATTGCCCAGAGAGCCAGAAGCATCCCTGCTTTGTGCTGAAAAAGTAAGGTGGCTGTGCGGGTCTCCCTAGGGCAGAATGTGCTGCCCGTCCTCTGCCTCTGCCATTTGACCCCCTGCAGACGAACACATCCCCGCTGCCTCGGGTTCCTGCTTTGCTTTAAAGCTGAGACGTGGCCCTCTCGCCGAGGGCTCAAAGCGTCTCGCTGCCTGTTCCCCACCCCCCAGCTCCGGGTGGTTTGCATTAACACCCCAGCGCAGCCCAGGGTGGTGGGGGAAGGTGTTTGGGCTCTGTCCAAGAAGCGCCGTACTTGCTCCGGCCTCCCCTAACGACATACCTAACGTGGGACATCGGAGGGTTTGATCTGCCAATTAGCCTCAGCCGGGGCCGCTAACGGGAAGCAGATGGAGCTGCGTGTTATCGGAGGGGAAAATCTGCCACTTCCTAGAGAGAGCCTGGCTCGGCCTCCCACCCGGCTCCTGGCTCGGAGGACGGACAGCCAGGCGCTTCGGGATGCGGTGGGGGCTGCTAAATGCCAGGCCAGCTCCGCCTGGGATGGCAATGGGATTGAATCCCTACCGGAGTTGCTCCAAACCTGTTGTCTCTCTTTATTGGGCACCGTAGGATTATGCAGAGCCCCTGTGACCTTCCCAAGCCCCTTTCCCCAACCTGGCGGAGGGCACAGAGGTCCAGGAGCATCCGAGCGTGCGGGAGAGTCCCTGGGGTTCTGCTGCGAAAGCCCCGTCTCTCCCAAACACCTACTGAAGCGTTTATCAGCTTCAAAAAGCCAACTGTTTAAATAGCATTAGGGGACTGATTTAAAGTCACAAAAGCCATGAAATTCAGAGTTAAGGCTAAAAAAATCCACTTGACACTCTGGCCTTAAGTCATAAAAGGCATGAGCCAAAGGCAGCGGCTTGAACGAGCGCTGGGCTCCTGGGCCGTGGCGCTGCGGATCGCCCGGCCGCCCAGCGAGGGGGTGCGAGGCAGAGCCCTTAATGAGATTTAAATGAGCTGAAGGGCCCATCTGGAAAGGTTTGGGGATGCCGTTTGGGGAGGGTTACCCTAAGCTGGGCGGCAGGAGGTGCCTTGGCTGAATGGGACATCGCTGTGGTCCCACCTGGACGGTCTCTGGGGGCTGGGACCACCCCTGACGTCGGGGTGGGTCCGGTCCTTCCCTTCCGGCTGTGGGATTGGGGATTTTTTGGAGGTGAACTGGGCTCCCTCGTGCCCTCCCAGTATGCAGCAAGAGGATGCTTTGTAGTAAACTGGGTGATGTTGAATTGGGCAACTACTCAACCGTTCCTGCCGCTCGTCCTCATGCCGGGGGGAGTGTCTTAGTTTTAGCAGAAAATACAAAGCTGGGGTGTTTTTATTTTGGGTTGGCTTTTTTTTCTCTCTGGGATGAGGGTGTGGTGAGGAGGGCAGCCAAAAGGGTGACCTCTGCGGCAGCCCGGGTGGTCTGGCTTAGCTGCTAAAGATGAGAGCAGAGAGGTGATTTTTTTTAAAAAAAAATAAAATAACCACTATACACAAGGTTTGGTTGGCAGTGGGTGCAGCAGCATGGAGTACCTGCAGCCAGGTCCCCAACCCAGCCAGAGCTGCTAGGACAACCAGCGCCAGCCCATTCAGAGGCAGAAACAGCAGTTTTGGGGAGTGCCTTATTGCTCCCATCTCATCGCCTTGCACGCACTAAAGGTGCCAAATGCACCCTCGCTCTGGTTTGTTATTTGGTAACAATTTGAAGAAATGATTCATAAAAGAACACAACGGGGTTTGTAATTTATTTTATTGCAAATTTTCTCAGTTAAACCAGGATTCACAGGTATTAATGCAACTTGTTCATGACCTGCATGCTAAATACCAGCCCAGGCACGGACAAGATCAATACTTAATGCTTATTACAACAGCCTTAACAGGGTTATCCACTCTATCTGCAAGTCCTGGTAATTGAACAGTTATTAATTGTAGGTGTTACAAACATAGCCATATCTAAATTAGCAACGAGCCTGGAGGGATGCAGGACTTTGTGGCTCAGATCCCTTTTCCTGGTTGCGCTGCAGGACCCGCCCGGCGAGACCCCGCTGCCGGTGAGCCAGCGCCTGCGCAGGTCGCAGCAACCGGGGACTGCAAAGGTCAGACCTACGTTAACATCTTAACCTGGCAGCTTGCGGAGCCTTGGCGCCGGGGGCCTGGCCAGAGCACGACAGGCTGGGAAATGCCTCTTCCTTGAATTCTTGTAGCCTCCTGTTGCTGTCCCGGCACCTCCTGCTAATACGTAAGTGCCTCCTCGGGGTGCTGAGGGTGCTGCATCCACCCAAGCAGCTTGTGCAGGAATGTTCCTATTATTGAAACACCTTCTCTTAAAAATCTTTCCGCTTCCTTCCAGTGGACGCGCGCGGATCGGAGCAGTGGAAGCAGCCGATAGCCCATGGGAAGCACCGGAGGGAGCCTGACCTCACCACCGGTACTGAAACATGGGGAGCGAGTGGGGCGCCGCTGCTCCACCTGCCTGACGCCTGAGCACACCCGGGATGGTTTGCAAGGCAACGTGCAGGTAACCCCAGCCCTTGGCTCCATAAGGTGCTTGCTTAAATTTATTTCTAAGCAGCACCACACTCACAGCCGCCCTCTCCTGGCACAATGTGCCTTCTGCCACGTTCTCTTCCTACATCAAACAACTCTGGGGTGTCGGAGGCTTTGCCTTTGCTCAGGAACCGGGAGAAAATAGGGCTCAGGGCTCCCACCACGTTGATGTCTGGTTTAAAACAAGCCCAGCTTCCCACACGGCCCCGGAAGGCTGGTACGGGCAGCCCGTGGCTTGCCCTGAGTTCTGCTGGTGCAGCTTGTGCTCCACTGGGGTGAGGCAGGCCCTGGGGACAGAGGAGGGAAGGACATTGCTTCTTGCAGGTGACTGGGGCAGGGCAAGCCTCTTAACGCCCGTCTCCCTCTTTAATTCCAGCACCCTCAGCCCTGGTGAGAGGGAATCGCGTTCAGGATGGACAAAACAGGAAGAAAAGGGAACTCAGGGTCCAGGTACGCTGCCGCGGCCCCACCTCCAGCCACCCCTCACTTAACTCAGCGTGCTCACAGGACTAATAAAACCACAAGGACTCTTTTTTTTTTTTTCTTAGTTAACGATTTAATATATTTTTTCTTTAAAAATAAAACCTAAGCTCGCCGGGTTAAAGATCAGTAGATTTATTTAAGTGCTTTGTAAGGTCGTAGCCGCGAAGCCACGCTGTGCGTTGAGGATCAGTAGTACCGGTGCGGGGCGGGGGAGAAGGCATCACTGCATGTAGGCGTAGCGCCAGTCCGTCAGCGGCACGTGCGTTTCTTTGATGGCCTGGGGAGATGTCCAGCGCAGGATGTAGTGGGGGCCGCCAGGCTTGTCGTTGGTGCCTGTTTCAGAAGGAAGGCAAGCCCCATGAGACGGGGGACGTGCCCGGAGGGGGACGCGGCTCAGCACGCGGCCGCGCAGGTAACTGCCGTCTCCAGGTGGGAGTTCTCGGTCTCACCTGAGATGCGGGAGCCCCCGAAGGGTTGCTGAGCCACAACGGCCCCCGTCGACTTATCGTTGATGTAGAAATTGCCGGCCGCGTTGCGCAGAAGGCTCCTGGCTTCGTCGATGATTCTCCTAAGGTGGGGGGATAGAAACAACTGTGAGGCCGACGCAACGGCAAACACCTGTGCGGTGGCCTCTACCCTCTTATAGCAACTAAAATTGTGCCAAAAGCGCGTTTGCGTTTGTTGGGGCGCATTTCCAGGGCTGCGCGGCGTTTAACACCTGCTGAAATGGGTCGTGCATACTAAGAGCTCCACTGAATTATCCCAATTTTTTCTTTTAGTTTGCCTTTTTAAGTTTCATTGTTATAAAATGAAGTTGATTGTAACTTAAGGATGGTCCCCCTTTGAGGTGACATTGCTCTTAGCCCTCCTCCTGCTTAAGAGGGTTGGGGGCGCGTCCTTCTATACGCTCCAAATGTCGTCTTTGGGATGGTTTCTCACCCAAAAAGCGTTTTTGGGCTGAGAAACCGCCCGAGGCGCATCCCCTTCCCTCCTCAGCGGGAGGAAGGCTAGAAGCAGCGTAAGCTTTGCGGGGAAACACTTTCTTTTCCTCTTCACCGCACCACGCAGGGCTCCGGAGAGGAGCGAGACCGATGGCTCGCCCCAGCAGGGAAGACACGCCGCTGCCGTCTCGGGATGCTGCGAGGCAGCGCGGATTCTGGCACTTACTTCTCCTGGGCGAAGACTGCCCCCGTGAGGCCGTAGGGCGTCGTGGTGTCAATGAGCTCCAGGACCTCCTCGTACCGCTTCTCCGGGTACACGTACACCGTGAGGACGGGGCCAAAAATTTCCTATACAGCAAAACCAATAAAGCCTCCAAAAACAAGCAGCGGGCGGTTCAGCGCCCCACTAGCTAAAAACTGTGATGAAGAGGAACATCCCTGCACGCACGTCCCGCACAGCACTGCTCAACTCGCCCCTGCGCGGACAGCGGGCGCCTCAGGCTGGGGCCCTACAGCCCCTTTTGCACCTCTCCCGCCGCCCCCCGCGAGCTGCCCTCACCTCCTTCATGATGGGGTCCTGCGGGTCTTTGCTCTCCACGATGCACGGCTCGATGAAGTACCCAACGCTGTCGTCGCAGCCGCCTCCTGCCAGGATGGTGAGGTTGGGTGACTTCTTGGCGTGCTCGATCCATTTCTTTATCCGTGCAAAAGACTGCGAAAGGGCAATAATAATAATTTAAAAAAAAAAAAGTGTGGGTTTGGGGGTCTAAAAGGAGGTTTGGGCAATCCCTACGCCACTCTTTGCACTCCTGCCGCTCAGGAGGAGTGGGAGCTGGAAATAACTGTCCTGGGCACTCTGAACCTTACATCTGAGAGAATTCCTCAGCAAAATAACCCACTTTTCAACAGGGGCAGTGACTAAGGCAGGCACTAGTACAGGAGGGAGAAAAGAGGGCTGATAATCAGCTCTAACTCATCACTGATGCTCGTGTTACTTTGCTCTAAGCAATTAAAAAACCCCATTTAACCTGATGCTTAATGGAAGCCTGGTGCTGTTACCTTCTCGCACTAGTAGGAACGGGAGAGGTGAGCTCACCTTGTCATCAATCACCGCAGAGAAAAATGTCCCAAAGTCCTGGGCGGGCTGTGGGAAGCCAGAAAGGAGGCAACGTAAGTACAAACCGTGCCAAAAAGCAAACTCTGAAACTGGGAGGAGCTGAAATTCCCCCTGCTCCAACCACACCTCTGGTCGAGGCTGCAAGCTACCCCTTTTCAATTAGTCTGCAGTATTTGGCGACTTACACAATCCTTCCTGCAGACGCTGGCTACAAGTTAATTTCTAATCACTAAAAAAAGATGAAGGGGGGGACACGGAGGGGCGGTGGTGGGGAGAACCAGTGGATAAAAAGCTCGGTTCAATAGGAATTAGTAGCCAGTTACCGCAGTCTCTAATCCCATCAACCACCCGCTGAGCCGCAAAGCCCTTCAGCAGCCCGGCAGCTCCACTCACGTCTCCCACTTTGATCTTCCCGTGCTCCTCCAGCAGTTTCTCTTTGATCCGGGGCCACAGCGAGTCCGGGGCGTAGAGGCGGGAGCAAGCCGAGCATTTTTGGCCGCCGTACTCGAAGGCTGAGCGCAAGGTCCCGTTCACCACGCTGGCCACATCGGCCGAGCTGTGCACCAGGTGGAAGTTCTTCCCGCCGCACTCTGGTGCCAGAGAAGGGAGAAAAAAGGGGCACATGAAGAGCTGTCAGGGCTGCATCGTCTCCGAAATGCACGAGCTACGGCTGGGTCCCTTGCAAGGGGCTCGGCCAGCGCTCGCCCTGCCCGGTCCAGGGCTCCCTGGGGAACAGGAGCATTGCCGCCATCCCAGGGAGCACAACCCCAGAGCTTGAGGAGCTGGAGCAGGCTTATAAAACTGATGGAAAACGAATGACCCAACTTCCCAAACTTTGCGTGGAAGCTCTGCAACCCCAGCGCATCACCTCCCCGGCCCAGGTGCCGGCCCCCCACTATAAAAGCCCATCCTGTGCTGGTGGGAGCTGGTGCCAGAAGTTCCTCCAAATACGCGGCACACCCAGACAAAAAGCTTCATGCTTCTGCCAGAGGGCAGGCAGGACGCAGTTTACTGTGTCATTTGCTCTCTGCTCACAGGGAGAGAAATCCTGGCCACCACTTTAGTTTCTCCCCGAGCAGGTGAGAAACTAAACCCCCCCCACCCCTACCCCTGCATGGCCTCCCCCCACCCCCAAAAAAATGGTGTAAGAGGCAGCAGTTACCTCCAGCCAGGCGTGGGAAATTGCGGTAGCGATCCAGGTTTTCAGAGACCTGCTTCCAGAGCCGCTTGAAAGTCCTGGCAGGGAAAGGAGGAGCTGGTCAGTGCACTCCTGCCTTTGCATAGGGGGTGGCACTCCGAAAAGGCACGCGTGGGTGATGCGCCCTGCTGAAGGGGACCCCAGCAAACCCCTGTGTCCGCCCCCAAAAGGAAAGCCGCCTTCACGCAGAGGAGGAGATGCTAGCCGAGAACGAGGCCCTACGTCTCAAAGCAACGGCACTACACAAGCCCCTAGTTTTTAAGATAAGAAACTGTCGCAGTGCCACAGGGAAGCCCACGGGAGCGAGTGTCCAGCAGAAGTTTCTGTTCTTTCCCTTTCCTCCCTTCATTTCGGTCCTTACTGTGACAAACCCCTGGACTGCAAAACAATAAAAATGCTAATAGCCTCGCGCCAGGAGGCACAGCCACTAATACGCATTTATGAGCTTCCCACCTTTAAAGCACGGTGCTCATCAGACCATGTCCTTCGCCGGTGGAGCGGGGTCCCGGCGTTTAATAGCCCGTTGCAGGCTGCCGGGGCCCTCAGCGCCGCTAACACGCCCTGACACACGGGCAGAGCACGAGTTTGCAAATCTACCTGGGGCTGGCATCGCGCCGCCAGCGCAGTGCGGTTCATTAAGCCAAATCACAGCATCGCTGGGAGACCGGGCAGCGTCACGCGCAACTTTACCTATTCTCTGTGCCTTGGGTTTAGCAACAGAAACACCCTGCTATTAAATGCACTCTGTGTAGCAAGAAAACCTGGTTAGGCATTTTTTTAGTCCGTTTTAAAACCCTACTTTAATTACGTGGTGTAAGGATGGCCTGTTGTCTGCCTGCTACCCTGCTCAACGCTGTCCTAGGCGTTCGAAGGACTGGCAGCCGAGCACCCGGCACCGTCTCAGCCAGCAGCTCCTCGCCCCGCTGCCGCTCCCCTCCCCAACGTACGGCACGCTGCCGGTGAAATTGAGCCCGCAGAAGTGCTCGGAGCTGGTGACGGTGTCTCCAAACACGGGCCCATCCGCCGGCACGAACTGCACGACATTCGGAGGGAGCCCGGCTTCGAGCAGGATCTTGTAGACGGCGTAGCTGGAGAGCAGGGCAGTGTCGCTGGGCTTCCACAGGACCACGTTTCCCTGGGCGAGAGGAGAAAGTCAGCACACGAGGAAAGGCTTTGGCCCAAACACAGGTATGCGATGCTTAAATGCTCTGGCAAAAGTCTGTCCCGAAGCCCACAGCAGATGGGACCGGAGCAACGGCACCTTTGGGTGATTCACACCTACCTTTTAACCCAAGCCTTGGTTTTGAAAAGGAGCATGCTTGCCCTGGTGAGCTGAAGGCACAAAAACCTTCCTTTCACACCTCCGGGTCATTGTGTCAGCCCTTCACACCCTCCCTTGCCCAGGGTGCAGAGCTTTGCCTTCCCTAAGAGGAGCCATGAAACACGGACCTGGGTTATGTCCCGGGAAATGGGACAGCGCCGCTAAGAAACGTGGTTACGACACTGCGAGTGCTGTCACTCGGTGCCACCGGGTCTGCGCGCCACCCAGCAGGTGTCTGTGCCAGCCAAAGCAGCGAAACAAAGCCTCGAGCCCGGATTAAACGTGCACAAACAGCACAACTGGCTGGAAAACACGGCGCTGAAATGCCTTCGGGGGCACCCCACCCCTTTGGCCCCGTGCCACCGTCCTCCCCTCGGCTCGGTGCGCAGCCGCGGGGGACCCAGTGACCTCCCTGTGTCGCCGTCACGCTGCTTGGCCCCCACCGCACGTGACCGTGCAACAGGGTCACAGCCCTGGGGGGGCAGGAGGTGGATTTTTGGACTCTGTCTCAACCAGACGCCTGCTTTCCAGGGACTCGCGGTGTGGGCAAAGCTCCTTCCTGGCCCCCACTAATCCTTCCACTCCGAACAGTGAGAAAACTAAACTGCGCTTCACAAAAAATCTCCGAGCAACTGGGAAATCCAACTCAGGCCACGAGCAGAGACAGTAAGCCCGGCAGCCTGGACACCGGTGCGGTGCAGCAGCTGCTTCGGTCCTGAGGAAATCCCGCTCCTGACGCTGCAACAGCATTAACTGGGTTGATCTCGCGTGCTATTTAGGCAAGAGAAATGTTTAATCCCCTGGGAAGTACACCATGGTGACTGAAACACTGGGGCTCTAATTAATATCCACCTATTAAGTACCATTTTCCTCTAAATGTAATTCCAGGAACCGCCCGCCGCTCAGCTTTCCAAGCCACCCGCCGATGCCCCGCTCCTTTTTGCCCCAGGGCGAGCAGGGAGATCTCAGTGCTGCAGCAGCCCCTGGTGGGAATTTATCATCGCACTCGAGGAGGGAGAGGCAGATGCGCTGCAGGATGCCCAAAACACTCCACCCAGACCTGCCAGCACAGGCATGCTCCACCCCAGCAAGGTTCATCCACTCTGGGATCAGCTTATCACACCCTAAAGCTGGGGACCTTTCTCAAACCCTGGGGTGAGAAGAGCGCATCTCCCTCCCCCAAAAAACCTCCCAGCGTCACCCTCTTCCTTCCTTCTCCCCACTCCTCCCCTACAAAACCAACAGGTTCAAATGCTTCACCTTGAATATTGCTTTAAAATGTGACGCGCCCAGATAAAAAGCTCGATGTTCTCCCTTATCGCAGCCTCTTCCACCTCCAGCATGGGACACTGCTGCTGGAGGGACCACCTCTGCCAGGATGAAATCTGAGCCTCAGAAGGAAAGAGCTCAGGACAATTTTGTGGTTTTTTTTTCCAGCGCAACAATAACTTCATTAATCCTGGCCCAAATTCATCAGGTCTCTCCCCAAAACCCACCCTGCAAAGGCAGGTGCTCCCTGTGCTCCGCGGGCACATTGCGGCGGGACACGTACAGAAACGCTGGTTACCAGTGCGACTTTCCGGACCACCTCGCCCGCCTGCCAGGACCGCGTGTCTCCCAGTTCGGCGCTCAGTGCCGGGGCCACCACCCGCTCTCTCCTACTTTCACCCCAACGCACCCGCTGGGCCCAAGAAGCGTCCTCCAAGAGGAACCTGAGCACTTACAAACTAATTACACTTTCGCATCCCAACAGCACCCTGAAGCCCTGTTCACTGAGCAAGCACCACGCAGGGAAGCAAAACCCTGCTGAACGTCTCATCTCCCCTGACCTTCCCTCGATCCACAACCCAGCCTAGGAGTGAAAAGACACTTTGCTTCAGAGAAAAAAAAAACCCAGAAGAGGAGCTCTGGGCAGTTTTTCCTTTTCCAACACTTCCCCCATCAGTGGACAGGCCTAAAAGGCAGCCACTAGAACGCCTTGTAATTAAAGACACCTGAGTCTCATTGCAAACCAGCTGACTGAATTCAAGGGGAGCAACAGCAGCAGGACCCCAGGTGTGTCCTATTGAATAGCACCAGAAAACCAGGGAGGCTGAGTTTGCTCCTTGCACATCCCAGACCAGGCAAACCACAGCCTCGGAGAGTTCAGGTCCCCCTCCCAGCCTGTCTCCGGACTGTGCTCTCCATCCCTGGCTCTCCTTAAACCCTACCACCACACTCACCATCAGCGCTGGAGCCCCTGCCAGGTTGCCACCAATTGCCGTGAAGTTGAAGGGAGAGACGGCCGCCACGAAGCCCTGCGGGTGGGAGAGGAAAGGGACCACTGGGAGCGCGGTTCCTCCTCTCACCGTGGTGTGATGCCACAGCTTGGGGCAAAAAAGGGAGCTCCAGAGGCAGGGGGACAACCTCTCACCTCCAGGCCCCGGTAGACCATGCTGTTGGTGCTGATGTCCACGCTGATGGGCTGGCTGTTCTCCAGCTCCAGGGCGTACTTGGCATTGAATCGGAAGAAGTCTATCAGCTCCGCAGCAGCATCGATCTCAGCCTGGATGACTGTTTTACCCTGCCGGGAGGGGTCATATCAAATAAAAGCACCAAGGGGAGGGGGGGATACAGCAGCCGAGAGCTGCAGCGGCATGGCGTGTCCAGATGCGGTTTGTGGGTTGCCTCTCTCATGCAGACCACGTGCTTGCTTCTGAAAAATGCGGCCTCCCATAAGCCCCGACCCCACCACATCTCCTCCGCACCGAGCGGAGGCAAACGCAGCCCGTGCCTGTGCCAGGGGATGTCACATCCACTCACGTTCCCCTTAGTGCCTCCCCGGGAAAGCTGGGGCATTTCACAAGGATAAATCAAACAATCACAGCTGATGGCAGTTGATCCTGTTCCCGTGAAGCTTGAGAATGCACAGCATCACCTCCCTTCTTCCTCAGCAAAGAGGCAAGGATAGGCTTTAGGATCAGCCTGTTTCCCCTTGCAGCACTTCTAACACTACAGCCATTCCTAATGCCAAAAACAACTTGGCAGCTCCTCCTGCCCCCCTTCCCTGGCCCCCGGCTCCCCAGATCCCCGCCCGTTCGCCCCAGCTATCTGCTGGGCCAATCCACATCTCCCTTACCTGCCCAATCATGGTTTTGGCCAGCACTTCTGCTCGCCTCGGGCCACTCAGCATGTCAGCCGCCTTCAGGAAGATCTGGGCTCGGTCCTGGACAGGTTTCAGGTCCCACTCCTTCCTCGCTGCCAAGGCAGCGTTGATGGCTTTGTTAATGAGCTCCTGCGGAAGAAAAGCAGAAAGGCAGCAAGGAGGAACCCACCACCTCTCTGTCACGGTCGGAGGGGAAGGTGAAGGACTGTCCACCCCCAGGCACAAACCGCAGCAGCTACCTTCCCATCACAATCCCAAATTTGTAGCTCCTGGTACCAATTTGTTCCAGGACCTCTAGGACTTGGAAAGCCAACACACACCCCTGGAGCCTCCCCGCTCCCAATCTGAGCCTTTCATCCAGTCTCCTCAGCAGCAATCCCAAAGCACATCACGCCACGAGCCTCATAACCCCGCTGCGAGATAAGGCTCGCTAAACCCCGGTGAAACGCTGCCGCTTCCCCCCTGAAAAAATGAAAGGAAGAGGGAGGGCAGCGAGATGCGCTCACCTTGTCAGCGTAGCAGTACTTGGCCACCTTGTGCGCATGATTGAATGGCTGAAAAGAGAAGAAAAGCCCCCGTAGTTATCAGTCCGACAGACCTCTCTCAGGCCGGGTATGTCCCCCTGCTCCGTTCTCGCTTGTTGAAGTTTTCCCCTAAACTCACCGACAGCTGGTACCGCACCGTCGGCGTCCACACCTCTTCTCCCCCGATCACGCACGGGATGGCTTCTGTCTTGCCCTTCAGGTCGGCAAGTGCCTAAGCAGCACGAGGAGGAGGAGGAGAGCACCACGGTGAAGGCCGTACTTGCAGACCTCTGCCGGCCGCCCCCCACCACCACCTGTCCTCCCCGCCAGCCCCACGAGCGAAGGGAAACCGGGGGACAGGCTTCCTTCGGTCCCCTGGGGACGGGGCGCTGGCGGGGACGGGGCGTCCCCCCACCAGGGAAGAGCCTGGGGCTGCCGTGCAGCACCTGAAGCACAAGCCGGGACCTTAAACACCCCCCCCCCCCCCCAAAAAAAGCAGCCCGATCCCCTGCGGCGGTACCTTCTGAAGCGCTGCTCGCTCGGGGCTCCCTGGCTTGAACTCGAGGATGGGCTCGTTGGTCACCGCGATGGCCGAGCGGTGCTGCCACCGCCGCCTAGGAGAGGAGCAAAGCAGACGCTGAAATCCCCCCGCCGGGTCCCTCCTTCCCTCCGCACCCCAGCCTCCAAATAACACGTGTTTTATCGCTTAAGGCCGCGCTGCGCGGCCAAACCAGCCACGCACCCCCAGGCCCGGCGCCGGGTTATCGCGGCTGGGCTCCATCCCGGCGGGTGACGCTGCCGGAGCCAGGAACCGAGCCGGGACATAGCCCCCGGGCAGCTACCCCTTCTCCTTGCTACGGAAAAGGTGCTGGAAAAGGAATTTCTGAGGGGCGGCGTGCGGGGCGGGCTCCGAATCGATCCGGTTTGCTCCAACAGCCCAACATGCCACCAGCTCCTGGCAAAGTCCAGCGCGCGGGGGCAAAAGCCGGGCTGGCAGCGTGGGCCTGGGCATTTCCCAACCCCGCGTGAGCATTAAATTGCCCACCTCAGCAATATTCCCCCACCCCCCGGGCAAAAAAGGGGGAGGGGGTAGCGCCAAGGGGGAGGGGGAGCCTGCGCTCGGCGGCGGGAGGTGCCCGCTGGGCGCCGGGGCGGGCCGGGCCGGCAAAGGCGAGACAAGGCGGGGCAGAGCGAAGGGCCCTCTGCAGCAGCGCCCCGAGCCCGCGCCCCCCGTGGGAGCGCCGCAAGAAAGTGGGGGGGGTCGGGGTGGGGGTTTGGGGGGGGTTGGGGGGGGCCCGGCCCGCCCCGAGGCCCGGGGAGAGCCCGGGGACCCCCCACTCACCCTGCGCCCCTCAGCGCCCTCAGCGCCCGCCACATCCCGGCCCCGCCGCGCTGCCCGCCCCGCCCGCGGCCGCGCCCACCCCGCGTGAGGGGGGGGGGAAGCCGGGACGAACCCGGGGAAATAAAGAAATGAAAAAAAATAATAATCAAGAAGCGGAAGGAAGCGGGTCGCTGCCAGAGCGGCCCCGCGCCGTGCGGGGGCTCGGGGAGTGCGTGTGTCCCCCCCCGACGCGGGGCGGGAGTGGGGTGCCCCGCCCGCCCCCCCCCCGGGCGGTGGTTGCGCCCGGCCAATGGTGCGGCGGCGCGTGGGGGGGCGGGGCGCTGGAGCGAGCCCAAAATAATGGAAATAAATTTTAAAACAACCTACCCGAAAGCTGAGAAAACCACCCTCAAAGCGAGGGGGCGGGGTCTTGAGTTCTCCCCCTGGAGAATTAAGGCTGAGAAAATAAAAGGGGGATTTTAAACCCCAAAGGGGGGCGCGGCCAGGGGCTGCCTGGTGCAGGGGGTACCTTCGTGCCCAGAAGGGGTATCCGCACTTCAAGCGTGGCGGCTGGAAGATCCTCGGTTTTAGGGGTCCCAAACTATCCCCAGCCCCCCAAATGACAGCCCTAGGGAAAGGGAAAGGCACACACACCCCCTCCCAGATCCAAACGCACAAGCAGCTTTTGCCCAAGAATTAACACACACAAGCATTAACCAGGAGTTCGGTATTTATTTTATAGGATTTTTTTTTTTTCCTCGTAACCAGAGAACAACTGTAACCCGTTTTCATCGACAAGCTCCCGCACGCCCTTTGCGCAGAGAAGCCAGCGATGGGGCGAGTGACGAAGGATGAACCGCTGCGGCGGGGCGGCACGGCCAGGGACGGACGGACAGACACGGGCTGGGAGGCCGGAGCAGTGTACGGGGGAGCCGCGGAGCGGAGCTGGAAGGGGTCGGTGAGGTTGGTTTTGGCACTAAAAAAGGAAAATGGAGATAATCTGCTGGAACTGGGAGGAGCGCGAACGCTTGTGGCTCTCGCTGCGGGTGTTTCTCGGTGCCCCCGCTAAAGTGGATTAGATTTCCGAAGCCTTTGATGGTCCGAAATCCACCGCCAGTAAGCGCGTGTACCATTTGGTCTGCTTGCAAATACCCAGGATGGACTTCCAGCCACAGAGGAAATCAATTTACATCCCGACTCCGGAGCAAGCTTGGGAGCTGGTTCATCCTTCGTCCTTTCCTCACCAGAGATCAAATAGCATCGTCAGTTCAGTCTTTTTCTTTAAAAGAAGCTAATATACAGAATAGAAAGCACAATATTTACAACAGTACGGTAAACAGGTTCATTTCCACACTGATCAGTAGTCTGTTTTAATGTGTATAAAAGAAATTCTGACATGACCCAAGAGGAACTGACAAGAAGTGACACAGCACGGGGGAAGAGTCATCAATACCCTCCACTTAAACGCGTTAAATAATAAATAATCATTTTTGGCAGAACTTCGCTACATACACTTTAGCCGCAGGTAAGGTGTTTTAAGGACTGAGTTGCACGTCTCTCTTGGTGAAACCACGTCCCACAAGAAGCGTGTCTAGTGACCAAGCTTTTAAATCATCCTCAATACTAATAAAAAAAATAAATTTTAGGATTTCAGATGAAATCTGTGCGGGGATTGTCAGTCTGGGCAGCCCACAAACGGCGGGGGTTTGTGGCATAGCGGCGCTGGAGTGTTCTGCCATGGAAATGACACAGGTTTGAAGCCACCCCAGGCTTTGTTTTAAGCATTAACATCATAATTTCCTCCAAAGACGGAGCCAGCCAGACCTATGAGCACCACCTTTGCTTACAGAAGCGCTGCAGTGTGGAGTGCCTCGAATTAGGAGGGATTTGTGATTTCTAGAAGCATCAAATACCCACTTCTTAAACACAATTTGTTGCTTCTTCAAAAGAGAAGCTTTGAAAGGCTCCCGCAAGTGCGGAAGGGTCTTAAGACGCTGAACTGCACACAAAAACAGACAAAAAGAGAAATAATCACGTGTTTCTACACTGCTCTGCCAAAGACTTGGGTTCAAGCCCACAGTGCTCCCCTCTCCGGGAACGGGTTGGCCAGGGATTGAGTTAAGGATTTGGCGGGTAGTGTTCCTAGTTCACCTCTAAAACCAGCATGAGTAACACCAGGATACGATGTGTTGCCATGAGTGGCCATTTCTTTTCTCATTTAACTCTGACAGAAGTTACATTCTACTAAAAGCTTAAAAATCAAGCATTTGAGTGACTTAACACTGAAGGCAAACATTTTTAGAAGCCGTGTGTTCCCCTGCAACCAAGTCCTGGACCAGTGCAAAAGAATAAAAACCCAGAAGTCCTGAAACAACATGTGGAAAATCCTCATCTGTGTATTAATACACCATGGAAGCACTATCGTTCCTGAACTTTGCTGTGCTAAACCGTGCTTTAAACATTCAGTTCTAAAATGAAGCACACAAACGTGAAAGACAGAGACTTCCCAGTATTGCGATTCCCTTCCTCGCGCGCTCCAACACAAACCTCCTTCCGCTTTTTTCCAGAGCCAAGGGAAACATGAGGAAGCGGCTGCTTCCGTGAGCCCGCAGCGCTGTGGCAGGGCTGTGAGCACCCACCAAGCGCCGTGGCTTTTCCTCAGCCAACCTTGGACCAACCTGTGGTTTTGCTGGCTGGACGGGTTATGCAAAAAAAAAACCAACAACCACCAAACCAAAACCCCCTCTCATATTAGCAGCTTTAGATCTCTGTTCAGGCACAATTCTGATCCATTATTTTGTTTCATCAAGTTAATTCCAATTTATACCGGTGTAGACAAACACGATTTATCTTCCAACCACAAATCCACTTTGGAGCGGATTTTACGACTACTGTGCTGCAATAACCCCCGGTGTTTAGGGGAGCAAAGGAGGCCCTCGCCCTCTCCAGCAGAAGCCTCGCAGTCAGGGGAAGAACAAAAGCCACCAGGGGACACAGCACGAATTCTGGAGCTGCAGAAGGGCTGTGGACCCGGCTTGCTCTCCCCGAGGACGCGATGGGCGAGTGCCTCACGGCCGCACCTGTTAGACTGTTTCCACATTGTCGCTTGAAACCGTTTGAGAATTTGGAGTCCCACCAGAGCAAAAGATACTTTACAAGGGAATAATTGCGTTTGCTAACAGAATCCTGTTTGCACTTTAAAAACCTCTAATAAAAATAGAATATATACTGTGTTTTTTTATAAATAGATTACACATTTAGCTTAGATGAGTTTTGTTACATTTCCCCCCCCCGAGACACTTTTTTAAAGACTCTTGTTTTTTCATTGTGTGAACTAATACGATAATTACTAAGTCTTTGAAAAAAAGTGTTTGTACCACATTATTCTTTGGACATTTTTGAACATGCATCCACAAAAGCAAGTGCCGTTTGTTGACTGAAAACATTTTTTGTACAAACCCATTTTAGGAATTTGATCTATTATTACACTGCTAACAAGCAAAAAAATTTGCTTCCTTGAAACCCCCTTTTA
Source organism: Phalacrocorax carbo (assembly GCF_963921805.1). NCBI lineage: Eukaryota > Metazoa > Chordata > Aves > Suliformes > Phalacrocoracidae > Phalacrocorax > Phalacrocorax carbo. The sequence continues at coordinate 7,773,654 of NC_087532.1, read as the reverse complement.
AAAAATGAGGAAGAATGAGGAGGATTTTCTGATTGTAAGTCTAAAAAAGTGTCAATATGACACCGCATTAAGAATAGAAAACAAAAAATAAAGTATTTACAGCTTTACAAAGGAAAAAGAAAGAGGTCATCAAAATCATTTCCAGCATTTTCACCATTTTTTTTCTGGCAAGCTTTTGATCTGGTTTCTACAGAGTGGTTAAACACAAGCAGAACAGGACCACTGTCATCAGCAGCATCGCTTGAAACTCAACCGAAGACCTCCTAGGGAAACTAGCGAAGATCAACCCTCATAACTCCTGAAAGGTCGATCCACCGAGTCCGATACAGGCTAAATGAAAATAAAACCCCAGTCCCAAGTATGAAAACACCTTTTCTTCTTTAAAAATGGATTACATATGGTTATAAGAAACAGACACCAACCACCACGGTAACTTACCGTCATACACATCACCACCGTACACGTTATTTCTATACCCTCTACTATAGACCCACACCCCTTACACTTACCAACGAATGCAACCCTATTACAGATGCTCCTCATTAATTATGGCTATGAGATAAACTAGGTTACAGCTGAATTTCTGCTTCCTCACTTGGCTCTCACTGTCAAACTGAGGATATTCCTTCCTACCCTCAACATGCCAGCTACGAGTTTCAAGAACACTCAGCCTTTTTCCTACTAGGACACTGAGTTTTAAAAACAAAAAACAAACAACAAAACCCAGCAGCTCAGCCGGACGGCTGTTTAAATTGCTCAGTTTCTCCAGTACCAAAGAGCGTTCCATAACGGAGGAGAGCTGAATGCCAGCCTCCGACGAGGCTGATTCACTGTGCAAGTAGATCGCTTAACAATGCCTCCACCAAAGTCACTAAAGCATTACAGACATTCAGCTTTGGCAGATGGTTTCTCATCCTCGTGAGAAACCACATATTAGCAGCTGAAGTTCATACAGGCTTGAAAACCTTAAGAGTACTTTATTGAAAACATGCAGTCCCAGCCCCCTCAAAAAAATATCGCATCTCTTGCCCCCACCCACCCACCCCACCTTGCAGCCCGAGCGAACATGGCATTTACCGCTTTGGCCACCTAAGAAATAACAGGAATGAGCACTTTGGAATAAGGTTTCTTTTCCAGAGAAAAGTTATTACATCTACACGATCAAGCAGGCTTTGAAAAAGCCCCTAACCCACACCACAGGAACCAAGAAGTTGCTAGCTACTCTACGAATAACTGCTCTGAGTATTTCAATCAGTAAGGAAACCACAAGAATATCCTTGGATCTGTTTTCTTGGACAGAAGTCACGGATTGTGGATCGCTGCCTCCACACTGTGGATCTAGATGGATCATCCCAGTACTCCGCCCCACTCTGGAAAACACACGGAGCCCACTTGATTGACGTGGCCTAGAGGCACCGTCGCGTCCAAGCAGGAGACGGACCTGAACAGCGATGGAGCTCCAGGCAGCAACACAGGAGACTCAAACAGAGGCCGTGACTGGACCCAGTTAGCGCGAGCAGGAGCCCCCCGAGGTCCTGCCCCTCTGCGTGGCTGCGCAAGCCGGAGAGCCATTTCTGCCCAGGAACACGCCGTTTGCTGAGACGCTTGTGCTCGGTTTGGCTGATCTATACTGGCTGTATGCTTACGATGCAACCCTGCTGATTTCAGATCAATACGTAAGAGAGGCTTGGAAACAATACTCAGGAAGCTAAAAAGATTGGCCAGCTTATCTTTATATAACACTGAGAGGGTGCTTAAATCAGGCATTTCCCTGTCCAGTCCTAGCACTGCTCCTATATAGCAGTTTCTAAGCTTCCTGGCAGGAAAAAACCAGACATTTGGTATTTACTCCACATCTTGCAACCGCTAGTTAACTACACAGTTACCTTTAGGCAGTATTAACTACACTTTCAATCTTGGTCTAAAAAAACAAAGAATTATTGGCTGAGGTTTATACCCTGTTTTTACCTGGCTGAGGTGCTACAATTCCCACTAACAACCATGAACAGCTTGATGACGCCAGAGCTTCCTCAAATACCACCAAGTGATCTGACTTTTGATACTGCTTTCTCCTGTGTAAAAATACAGAAAGATTGACAAAGCCTAGGTCTTCTCACTTTCTCACAGAGAAAGCACATGGCTGTTCTTCCCTAATTCTAGGGCAGCAGTAGTTTGGCATTCATTTTACCACGCCCTAAAAAGGATTACAGTATTTTCTGATGTTCGGCTTTTCTGAAGAACAGTGGTCTGGAACTCTCCCAATGTCATGTCTCAAGCCTACATCTATACCACCACATGTCAGTTTATCCCGATGCTTCAACTATCCCACTCTAAACATCATGAAAGCAGCATAAAAATGGAGTGATCTCCCTGTCAGCAAAGTAACATCTGCAAACGCTATGGTTTAAAAAAAAAAAAATCCTGAAAAAAGAAAACACAAACCAACATGGGAACTGAAGGGCTGATTCCCCTCTTAATCCAATCACTGGAAACAAAGGCATTGTAATATGACATTCCTCCTCAAAAGAAGCTCTACAGATAACTAACATGTGCAAATGTGTTTTTATAGCTTTCCTTTCCCCAAGAGATAACTGTAGCCCAGCAGGGACCAAACATTCCATATAAATAAGGCGAGCTTTTTTTTTTTTTTTTTTGCATAGTAGTTTATCAGTGATAGTCCCACCCCACTGACCCCTCCTTCCTCCGCCTGCTTTGCCACCGAGCTGAGACCCGCTTCTTCAGATTCTGGAGTCTAGCAGAAAGCTTGTACAAATCTCAAAGGCTCCTTCACCCAGAAAGATGAAATGAAGAAATTCCTTTTGATATTGTATAACTGCTTAATCCTAAAAGCAGTCTTCCAAACCCGCTATTATTTTTAAATGTTTACAGCTCAATTTGGAGGCATTCTTTTTTTTGTGCCAGACATTGGTAATTGTACCATAATTGCCTTGGGTTCGCTTCTCATTTTGCCAATCAGTGCAGGAGTTCAATAAAACCATGAGCTTATTGAAATACCCAGAGCCTTTGCAGCACCATTCTCTGCTGCTACCAGATTTTTTTTTTTAAATATTATTTTTTATAAAAACACCTGCTATTAATATTCCACTGGAGCTCAAAGTGGCTCAGCTTGGGGCAAAGGCACAATTAAAACACCATGTTTTCTCACAGGACTCTGCATTTATGATTTGTATAACAATAGAAATTTACAGCACCAATCCTTGGGTGGGGTGGGGATGCGTGTAGGAATGAGTCCTTAGAAACCCTGTGCAAGGGCTTAGAAGTCTTTCCCCCCCCCAGTGTACTGTTTTTAAATCTTTTCTTGTATCTTCCCTTTCACTGGAATGCTCCGACTCCGTATCAGCTGACCATGGGCTCCACATCCGTCTCTCTGTCCAACTCGTCCTGAATTTCATCTGTGTTTCCTGAGTCGCTGCTGGCTACAGAGCTGGGAGATGGAGAATTTCTGCAGAAGAATTCAGAGAAAGTTTAGACAAAAAATTAAGTGTCAATGACAGAAGGAAAAGAAAAAGCAACCTTTAAAGAAAATGGTCACTTTCCCTTCCCAAAACAATTTAACATGTCCTTTATTAACATTAAACTTTGGATTTACAGTAAGTATCAGCAGTAAACTTCAGTATCTCGTGTGCTGCCACCCCACCCCTGCCATGTCCTGTACAAAGGCTGCCCTAGGTTTACGGACTGGGAAGTGGAAACTAAGTCCAATGAACATGCTACAGAGACCCCCGTCATCATATATGGCCTTGAAAACTCAAAAGAAGATGATAGATTTTTTATTTTTTTTTTTTAAGCCAGGACACGTACTGGGGGCGAGCAAGAGGCAAGAAAAATCCCGCTAGTATAGGGTTCTTAACACATAAGAAGATTAAAACACAAGTTCTTCATACAAGTCTATAGTCAAAATTTTATTTGGGGGGTGGCTTGTTTAAGAGTTCTAGGTCTATGACACTGCGACTAAGCATCCGACCAGGTTAGAAAAGAGGTAAGTCCATTTGTACAGTCCTGTGGTGACGCTCCTGCTTTTACCTAGAGGTGTCGAATCCTTAAACGTGTTGCTGTGTGTAGGAACCTATACACTGTTACGGGGTTCCTGTTCAGACTGATACCTGAACAAAATAAGATTATCTAAAGGACAAAGCTTTAGGACAAAATGGTACTATTGCCGTTAGACAACTTGGCAGGAAACAAGAGCAAAATAAATTCTTGAAGCACCCCAGGCAGAATGGTAATATCTTATTACCTGTCAGCTGAGCCTTTGATAAGCCTACGACAGGTTTCCATTTGTACATCCAGGCCCCTTTTCATACTACACATTTCCATATATTCATGAAGGTGGCGATTCATGTCACTCTTGGCTGTGGCCAATTCCAGCTGTAAGAAATAAGAGAAAATAATCAGCCTAAGGTGAGCTGCTAGCAGCTTCTCCCAGCTTCACTCAATTTGACATACTGGTGGGGATGCTAAACCTGCCCAGAGCCAATCCGGAACACCTGCACAATATATGCTTAACCTCAGTGTCATACTGCCAGTGCATTCATCAGCTTATGAAGTGTATTCTAATCAGAGCTCCACACTGTTCTGAAACAGCCCTCAACTTTTTTTTAATGCTGCTTGGCATCTTGTTTGTCAACAAGCAGTAATTAATGAAAGCATATTCTAGGCAGGGCAAAGACTTTGAGAAGCTACAGCTGTTGTGCCTGGCAACCTCTGAGGCCGCGTGTTGTAAAGCATTTCCCAGTGTGACGGTGGATATGCCAGTGGGAAAAGAGTAATCATGCATTTTTATTCTCTTTGTTCTGAAGGTTCTGTCTCCACCAGCTACAGATGCATGCTGCATAGAGAGTGGTATTTAGAAAAAAATCACAAGGGTATGTCAATGGAAAACGCCTTTGCATTCTTCGATATATAAACGTTCCACCTTTCCTCCGTGGGTACGCCGCACCAGAACACTGCGCGTGTTTTAATCTATTAGAAACAATTCATATTGTCATGAACAACTTCCTTACCTCTATCTGCCCTATTGTTTCTTGGTATTCCTTGTCTCTCGTTTTAAAAAAAGACTCTGTTTCATGGATCAAGTTTCCCAGGTTTTCTTCCTGCAGGGGAAAGGAGAACACAAAGAATTGGCAAGAGACTAACAAGGAATTCAGTAGCAGACCAAAGATTTTCTTATTGAATTCACTCAGAAATGCAGGTTTTTATGCTCTACCATGCAAAGGTTTTTTAAAATACATTTTTACACAGGCAAGGAACAGTCTGCTTATTACGACTGGCACACCAGGAAACACATTTTTGCACCGTGAGCATGGCTCTGTACACACAAAGATGAAGTCTCTGACCAAGGAACCGGCAATTAAACACAGGTACCCGATGCACGCCAGCGAACAGGATTTTCCTGAACCTTTCCTAGTCTGATCACGCTTAGATACACTGTAATTGCTCTCCAGCCATGCAATGACTTTTTCGTGCATTGACCGCACAACCACTTACAGCTTTGCACTGGAATTCTCGTTTTCCAATTACTTCTTATTACTCTCAAGTCCTTTCAGCCTCCATTACCTCACGTGTATGCTCTGCACGCATTGTTTCCTATTGAAATTCTTCACTTAACTGCTAAAGCAAGCTCACTCCTGCTACGCTACTGATGAAAATATCACACGTAAGACACACGCTGTCCCAAAGGAAACATCCTGCCGGACAACAGCTCCCATGTCATCATTGCTTTGGATTGAAAGTCCAGCCTGGGCTACAAAACATATAGCACTATTTCAAGTGTCACAAAGAGGCTAAAACAATGCCATTGTTCTCTCTTTCACGTACCACCTACCTCCCTTTTCCAGAAAAAAGCCAACCATCATCAATTAATGCAGCTGCATAGATGAGCATTAATTATGTTTCCATCCTTTGGCCACATCTGTGGCGGCTTTATCAGGATCATTCCTGGTATCAACGTCAGGCTAACCAGCCTATAGTTACAAGAATCATTCCGCTTATCCTTTTATATGCAGAAGCGCTTTAAGGAGGAAGGCCATAAAAGAAGGTGGCTAGGGCACCGCGTAAGAACTTGAAAGGAATAAAGCCACTGGAAGGAAGATTCAGGCATGTAAAGCACTATGTTAAAGACCAGGCACAGACAGAGCAGTCTTTATTCCGCATCTCCATCTACAAGACAAATCTACCCTTTCCTTGTATAATTTTCATTTAGAAGGATTTAAGCTTCTTAAAACCTTTAGAGTTTTCACACAGAAGGTCTGAGTTCGGCAATATTCCTCTGATAGCTGTGCTTATACATGCACACATGGGTATATGCAAATAAATCTGTCACTAATTCCAGCACATGGCTACACATTATCACTCTGCCACTCTCCCTGCTCGGAAGACGGCATCTAGCTAAGTACGCTGCTTTCTGCAGTCCTAGCACTTCCGAGTAATCTCCGCAGCTTCAGAGGACGCCAGATGATACACAAATGGGAAGATGTAAATTAACAGACCCCTGGCAGTCAACACAAGACAATGTTCAAGAAACTGCTGCCTCAGCATCTTTACACTATGGCGATGATGGAAGAAGGCAGGATTATTTCTTACCTACTGCTGTTGTGCTACTCAGTAATGAAACAGAGTCACGTTTAAGACTACCCGCACAAAGCCAGACCTTGCTGTTTCAATCTCTCTCGAGGCCTCCTTAAAAAGGCTCAGGAGTCACTGAATGAGACAGCATACAGCCATTAGCTTATTTTCTGTGGGATCTTAAGGATTAAAAGCAAGCTGTTTATTATCCACCAATACCAGCAGGTTCCTATTGACTGGGAAGACAGAAGCACGAGATTCACAGGTTCAGAAGATCCCTGGGGCCTTACACAGTCCTGCAACCACAGCTTCTTTGTCTGTGATGGGCTGGATGTACTTTAACATCTTCTGCGGACCATACAGGGTTTACTTCTCTCCCCCACTAGACTAACTATGCAATATCACCCCCCACGCTACGTGTACTATTTTGACAATTAAAGCATGAATGATAATCTACAGAGAAGTGAGATGCTGTCTGGAAGATACAGGGCTTTAGATAATCTGTCACCCTAGGCAGTTGTTTGTGTGATACCCCTTCTAGCAGCTACGTGCATTGGATCTTTTGACATGCTCCTGATACTTTCAAATTCTCAGTTTGAAGAAGCAGAAAAAATGAAGTTTGGCAAATAAACAGATTGCACAGACTGAAAGCAACCACACAGAGAAAGCACCAGGAAGATTTTAAATCACAGCAAGTTTGCAGAGCCAACTAATCACCAGTCAAATATGCAAAGGCTCACGTTGCTAAAAAAGCAGCCGAGGGATGCAGTTTCTGCAGAGAATAGTTTGAGAAAACAAGAAAATAAACTCACCTCTCCTTGGAGGTCAATGGAAGGATTGCAGTTTGTGAAGTCTTCCCAAAGAAGCAATGTTTCCTCGTTCTCCTCCCACGTTAAACTATCACAGTCGTCATCAAAATCGAATGTCTCACGACTGTTAAGGTAACAGAAAAAGCATTAGCGAAAAGTACTCCAGCCCCACTCCCTCAGTTCTTCAATTAATCTTCTAGAAAAAAGGGGCCATGAGAGCTGAATGAAGGAGACAACGCAGCAGCTGAAAATCCTCAGTTTTTACGCACAGGCTTCACCACTGTCCAAGTCCCTCGCTCCTGGGCCCTTTGCCACCCCAGAGCAGAATAAAAGATCCTTGTTAGCATTCCTGTTCAAGTCCTAGCTCTGTCCTCCAGGTGGTGCTGCACATTAGTTTCCCCTGTTTGCAAAACCACAAGAATGTTTTAAACTATTCTTTTTATACATGGGAAAATAGGCCCAAACACAGTTTGAGGAATTTTACAAGAAACAGCCGCTAGAAGACTCCCTGCTGATTTTCATGTTGAAGCTCAGCCAACATTTTCCCTCCAGCACCTAAAATCATTGTTTTCGAAAGTAACAACTATGAAAAAACAGAACACCCAAATAATGTGCAGGTGAGCATAAATACTTACTGTTGACTTGAACAACGAAGATACTACACTACAGCCACTTCACGCTGAACAAACAGCGGCAAGAGTGGCCTTTAACACTGTTATTTGGTCAGGCCCCTTTAGGACTGTCAGTTGTGCAATAAAGGAAAGTTTCAGGAGGCACTTGAGTCCCTCTTGGTTTGAACAGCAGCAGAGCTAAACACTAGTAGCTGCTTCTTGTCTGTGTTAAGGAGGCCTGACAAAAATCTGAAATTGCTCCCAGAAGCAGCCTGCTAATTTCAGACTGATGCATTTTTGTTACTTTAGCTCACTTCCTCTCAAGCTGATAACATCTCAGCCCGGAAGCCGAGTCCAATACTGTCTTTAGGAGGCTGAAGAGCTTGGCAAAAGAGACAGGCTATTTGTCTATACTCAGCATAACTTTAAAAAAAAAAAATAAAAAAAAAAAACAAACCTTGGACATACATGACTGTGCCTTTTGCAATTCAACTTCTTCAAATCAGTTTCTTTTTGCAAGAGCTGCCCTTGGCAGAGAGCGCAAAGGCTCCCAGTCCTGACCGCTGCTTACCTCAGAAATACACCGTGTTCAAAGCCGACTGCATTTTGACATTTTACTACTAGACACTTACAGATTAAATTCAGTACAGATAAAACACAAGTCCCTTTTTTTCTGTTCATGAGGCAAGCTATTCAGCTGTTGGTAAGCTATTTTCTACTTCACAAAGCCCCCAAACCCAGACATCCTTAGAGATGTACCCTCTCCAACAAGCCATGAACATTGTTCTAGATTAACCAACTTGAATGTGTCAACAAGATTCCTACAGCACTTTGTGCTGTATGTAGTAGGACCGCGAGATAAGAATTTCATTAGCAGCACCAATAAAAACTGGGTATTGCAGGATGTGTTTAAGAACAAAACTAAAACCTAAATGCAGTACCGACCTAGCTGCTAAATTTTAACCTCTTGCTTTTCTGGAAAATCTACATGCTATCAGCCGTGACCCTGAACTCTAGCAGTGGAGAAGTCGAGCCTGTATTTATTACACTGAATATTAACAAGGGCCTAAAGACATCTAAAACCAAGAGTCCTAACAAAAGGAGTTTCCTACAACTTTTGCAAAAAACATGCCCTTCTATATGTGACATTCAGGCAGAATGACAGAAACACCCTGAAAACAGAACTTTTGGCAACAGCTGCCAACAGAAGAGAAGCTAGTGCTTCTTCGACAATTTCTTGTGTACTCCTACATATAAAACACTGTCCTGCATTGTGTGGGAAAGCACTGGGAATTCTTCCCTCTGCAGTCACTGCAGAAGTTGGCAGAAGACACCCGTATTCAAACGCTAGGGAAGTCGGACCTATGGTGCTTGCTGGGGCTTTTGCCTGCCAAAAGAAAACAGCAGAGACCCTCAAAGGTCTCACCAGGCTGTGGCCATCCCCATCATTTCTACAACAAGAGAACAGCAGGGCACATGGCCAACCGGCTTCCTGAACTGCTTTGTGTAGCACCAAGGTGCAGAGAGTCTCTTCTCGGCTGCTACAAGCTTCCTAATGCTCCAGTTTGGGGTACAGGTTCAGGCAAAATAAGTTGCAATCCTTCCGGTTGGGGAGCCAGACTTTGCAGCAAGTCTTACAACACTGACATTCTTGGAACCTGTTGTCCACTGCTAGAACTGATCTTCTGGACAGGTCCACCACTACCATTACCTATAGCTCAACTAGAAACTCATGCAAAATCCTAGAGAAGTTTGTATCCCTTTCAAATAGAGCTTTCAGTGACGTTGCCAAATTCTATCCAGCCCAAGCAGCAGAAATCTAGAGATCTAGAAACCTAATATTCAGCCAAACATACAGAATAGACTCGAGTTTTATACTTTTTGCTGCATGTTTCTTCTTTTGCTACTGTTATAACAGCACAGAGTAGTAAAACTAGTTTTAATATTCTGTATAGTTCCTCCTACTTAAGCGAGGGACAAAATCAGCTAATTTTATTTGAACTCCCAGAAAACCTTTGAGTATGTACCATGCTGGCAGCTCAAGTGTTCTGGGACTAAGTCTACATTTCAGAATATGTTTTCCCCACATTGTCCATGATACTCACAGCTGATTAAACATACGCTTCATTTCATCTGTGATGTTCAAAGAACAGCTGACCTCATCATCAGAGAACCTGCCGTTATCTCCGTCCTGTTCTGAGAGGTCATCATCAGACGTGAGCTTGCGTTCTTTCTTCTTGGAAGCCACCTTAATTGGAGAGAAGAGCAGTAACTAGAAGGTTCAACTGAGGTGCTGCACCATGAGGGGTGGAAATAAAGGAGAGGCATTAGGGTTTGAGTGAACATAACTGTTCATCAGTTCCCAGGCAATTCAGGGATTGCTCGTATTCAAGACGGGAATTGCATCTGTTAATGAGTGGTGAACACAGAGCACAAGGAAGCAGTTCAGAACGGCGAAGAGCAAAGCAAGCTGCAGGCTACCAGCGCTCTACAGATGTTCATCTGTTCACTGGCACCAGTCTATGATCTACCAGAGAACATGCAGAGGTTAGAATGATACAGGGTAAAAGCATAAGCTGGCAGGAGTGCCCAGGCAGCAGGCTGAGAGCAATGACAGAACTCTCCCTCTCCTGCCACCACCACAGGCTGTTGCTCCCAGTGTTGAACAACCACGAAAGAGTAGACGGGAAGCCTTTCTAGATAGCCTTTATTTCAGGTCATTCCCACCCCACCAGCAGAGGCAGACTGCTTGTCTTCAGGTCGACAGAAGAAGGGTTAACTGAACCATGAAAATGCCTGGACAACCTCAAAGAAATGAAGTTCACAGACGTGCAGAGAGCTCAAGGGATACCCCTGCAAAGGGCGCAGAGGATCACTTCACCTGAGGACTGTGAATGTAAAAGATATTCACAGATGGTGCCACAGAGTCAAACACACAGTCCGCTCCCAACCTAGCAGTTTTCCCTCTACTTGGCATATAAGCCATCCCTTATTGGTATTGTTCTCCACGATGATCATTTTAACCACTGCATGCTTGACCACAGGTGCGCTTTGCCGTTACCTTTGAGCAGAAAGCCACAGCAATTCTACTCAAAGACAAGAAGAAACCACTAGCACAATGCAACGGCTCAACATGCTACGAAAATAATTGTCTTCCATAAGGAGATTTGAATCTTTTGGGATACAAAAGAAAAAACCATCAAACATTTAGGCAACTTCACTATAGCCAGAAAGCACAACCAGTAGAGACTGCAAGGATCTTTTACAGTGGTTTTGTACAGCATTTAGCACACTATATGGCATCACTATACAGAGAAAAGCATCAGACTTACTGGAAGACTGAACAAGACACATTTAGATCAAAGTGGAAGGAAGCTGGGTTAATCACCACTGAAACTGTAGTTGTGACAGAAGACCAGCTGCATTGGGAGCTGCAGGTTTGCTCCACGCAGAGCTGTGACTGCTTGCTTTTGGAGCAAATTCAATGACTTCCCTACTAGCACCAAGGAGCCACAATAGCTCTGGGAAAGCAGCTGGAGTTTCTAGTCTCACAAAGCAGTCATAGCTCACCACCACAGAAGCGTTATTTCTGGCCACAGAGCTTGAGCCAGAAATAAGAACATTCAGATGACAGTTCTATGAGCTTGAAACCTCTCACTTGCGAAGGGAACAAATGCGAGGAAGCCATTTATACAAACCTAGACCCTGTAATGCTTTTCTCCCCTGCATTGATTGCAGACTAGCATCAGCCTAGCAGTGTGTCTTAAAGGTCATCCTGAGACTTTTTTTAAACTCTCTATATTTTGTGTTCTTAGTACGACAGCAGCTTCTGCAGAAGAGCGCTACACTTCAAGACTGGGAAAGAAGAAAATATGTCTACACAGAGAAATTTCAAGAAAAGGTAAATGACCTGGACCACACTCCTCAACACTGCTCCCTCTTGTCCCCTCGCTTCTTGTCCTTCCCTAGGGAAAATTCATGGCCTAATCACCTGGAATATCTTGGAAACGTCTTCAGAGTTGCGCTGCTGCGCTACATCACACAGCTTGGCTGTGATATCGATTCGCCGACAGATGTCCATGTCCACCTTCATGGCCTTTTCTTGAATCTTTGTGTCCAGGTCTGTCATGGGCTGCAGGAAGGACAGTAGTGATTATCTTCTATTATTATACAGTTCAGGAAAGAAGAGATACCCCACAGTATCTCTCTAACCCCAGGGCATATCATTCTTAAACAATATTATATCTTGTTCTCTGGGAAAGGCAGTACACGTACAATCTAAATGGACTAGACAGCTAACAATTAACATTCATATCTGACTCTAATCAAATTTCAACTCAGTGATTTGTCATCAAGAAACCTATACCCACCCCAAAACAACTGATAGATGTGGCAAGAGTAAATTTTTATTGGGTCAAAAAAGCTTTAAAAATGGAGGAGAAAAACCCTGTTGAGCATGTGCAGAATAGAATGAAATCTAAAACCTGTGAGTGTGCAACACACCCCCCATTTCAGACAGAAAAACTGTGTCTGCAAGGAAAAGTTGTTTTTAAAACAGAATCCAGGCTCTGCAGCAACTTCATACATACCATGAAAACATAAAATCAAGACTGGATCTAAAGAGATCCACAAAAGCTTCCGACACAGAAAATACTCCTCGTTGGCATTAACATGGCTTCCAGCCTAGCAAAAATCCAACATGAAAAATATTTTGTCTTGCTTCACTCTGAGCAGTAATTATAAATATAAGAGAGACTCCCCCTCAGACAGTACAGCTGGCTCCTTATGAAGAAACATTGTTCCACAAAAAGCATATTTTCCAGCCTAGACGAGACTTACTCTCTTGGAGAGTAGCACTTCAATGACTAGGCAGTGCTTCCACTTTGACCAGAAGAGCCGAAAAACTCTTTGCAGAGATTTCTTAAATGCCAAATCCCTTTTCCAAGGATAAAGCTTTGGGATTTTGTGTTGGTTTTCTTGTTTGTTTGTCTTGTGGGTTTGTTTGGGTTTTTTTGTTGTTGTTGTTGGGTTTGGATTATTTTTTAATTATTAGACAGAGTTGGACCTTTGGACAAGTTAGATATATTTTCCAAACACACCGGGAAAAAGAAACCTCTAAACACTGACACACTCTAAAGACAATCTTATCAACTGAGCAGATACCAGCAATTCTTATCTGCAGGAAAGCAAGAGTCACATGCCAACATTCTGCATTTCTCTGCTCTAAATATTTACACAGTGGGATTGAAAATAAGCATTGTCACTGCTTTCCTTAGGCTCTCTTCTACCTTGCACACTTTCTCTCAAGTTGAAGAGGATGTTTGCATTTACCACCACCCTTTTTATACACACTGAGCAACGTTTCTTCCTCAGCGAAAGAGTCATCACAGTGATGGAGCTCCAACAAGTTTCTCCCTTTCACACTGCCTCTAATCGAGAGTAGGTGTGCTTGGTTAAACACCAAAAGAAGAGACAGCTAACTGCCAAATTTCACATGAACAGATCTAGTGGCCCTGAGAGAATGTATCTGACACCAGGGAGCAGGTTCTGCAAGCTTATATAAAGACAGAAGGAAGAAGCCCTACACAAAATTACAGAACAAGTAAGCATAATAGGACATATTCATTAGACAACTGGCATCAGCAGTACTTCAGTCTTACAGAGAAAGGCACCTTACTTAACGTTCACCTGGCTTATCTTTCTAGTTATCTGCACAAGTACACGCTCTCAGTATGTTTAAAAGTAAGAAAATTGTCCAGTCATAGTCTAAAAGATCCCCCAGCTTTGAAGGAAAGTCATCATCTAATGAGACATGAGGAAATTCCTGAGAAAATATAAAAAAAAAACACACAACAACAAAACCCAAAACTAAAAACAACAACAAAAAAACCCACCACCAACAAAAAGAAAACAGGTCGAAGCAGCACTGGAAACAATGCCAGATACCTGAACCAGTGATACTGGGTTAACCTCTTCAGAGCTCTCATAAAGGGAGTTGGGAAACACATATAGCATGTTCCTTTGTGAACATGACTTCCTTGCGTGATTCAGAGCAAAGTCCCCCTTGTCAGCAGCACGCGGTGCTGCACAGTGAGGAACCCTCTACTCTAACCTGCGAGTTCTCCAACATTTTTTTCCCCACGGCTGCGGATCTGAATGCCGGCACCACCAGCTGTGGAGAACGGGGAAGGGAGGGAAGAGTCCGGGTTATGGGCTAAGCAGCAAGGTAATGCATCTCTACACAGACCAGACAGGAAGCAGGGGTAAGGGTGATCTGTCTGATGCATTAGATCATAAAGGCAGCCATAATGCTAACTACAAAGCAGCACTCACTAAGACCATAACCTTTTTATGAATGAAGCCATTTGCATGACACACACGTTTCACAAAGGCAGTGGGAGTTGGCCACTCTGCTCTCCAGTGTACTTACATCACTCATCAGACCCTTAAAGACCACAAGTTCTGCTTTCAGCCTCTCAATCTTTTCATTTAACTCCTCCTGAAGAGCTTCCGCTTCCTGCGCCTCCTGCAAGAGAAAGCGCACAAAGAACTAAGAGGTAATAGGCCAACAGACGCTTCCTCGCTTAACCTGAGCGGGGCCGATAAGGCATGTCACCACCCCCACATTTCACTTTGTCAGAAACTTCAGCACCTTCTTGCTTCAGCTTCCAAACATTAACACTATTCTGTAGCGTTCAGCAATGCAGTCAGCTGCTAGAAGGAAGTTTTTGAAAGAAATTCAAATAACTACTAGCACAATAAAAGCTGTAGAGAAAAACCTATACCTTTCAATACCTACTACTCAGAACTTACCTCTCGCAAGGTTTCTACCATAGATTCCAGGCTCATTCTTCTCGTCAGTTCTTCTTCCCATCTGAAAGACAAGATTGGAAGGTGAAGCCTTAACTCTGGAGAAAAGTAATCCCCCCCCCCCACCAAATCACAAGTCTTCTGGTAGCTGTAGGATGATGGCAGTTATTTGAAATGTAAAGCAGATGGTCCCCCTCACTTGTACACCCTCAAAGCACTAACATTAAGTCTGTAAGAGAATAAAGGCTAAATCCACTTTCATTGGGATCAGTACTCGTCCTGCTCTCCTGTGCAATATTTCGTTGCAAATATGGTGGGAAATCTTCAGTGCAAAAAAAAAAAAATCAGTTGAAGGTAAGTTATCTGAAATCAGCAGTCTTTCTATTTGTCTGTTCGGTCCCATCAATTCATATGTTTATGTCCCTTCTACATCAAAGTCCTCAATAATCTACATGCCTCAGTCATTTCCCAGCACCGCAATTACAAGCAGAGTACTCCGACACGCATCTTTGCGCGCGGGGTATGCGCACTCGCTGCTGCTGCTCTACTGAAAGGGCCGAAAAGGAATTAGTTACAAACTGTGTAATTAAACATCATACTACAAGCATCATTACACTTGGAGTTCGTTATTGGATTAAGCGTAAAAATACCCGGCACTTCCTTTTTTTAAACACCAAAACCCTTTAAAAGAGCAAAAACCAGTACAGTGGGTTAGCATTTGACAATTTGACTAACTCGAAAGCTAAAATTCTTGAAAACGTGACGGTACACATTCATACACATGGATACGGTTTGTGTTTGGGGGAGAGGGAGCAAGTAAGACGTGTGCCACTTGTTTTGAATGGGCAGTAGCGCCACGTGAGACTTGCTCAGTCTGTTGGGACAACAGGGATTACGCCCCCGGAAAAGAAACTTTGGATACCCCATGATTAAAACCCCCCCGGTGAGCATAACTGCCGAGTACCATCCTGATACTTTCTGTTGCCACTTCAACACTTTTTACAGTTTAACTGAAAACGGCAAACCATGGGCCCAGAAATCTTTTCAATCGAAGCATTCTTGAAAATTCACGGTTAAACCTGCCAAAACGCCTCGTTTCATCCTGTTTCCAAATCCACAAAGAAATCGGGTGATGGCTAGATTGTGGGATATTCCCATCGAGGCAGCTGATTTGCTGCATACAGAATCACTATGCTACTCGATACATCTCTGCATTCAAAGCGCAAATTTCATCCCATCTGAAATGGAAGCCAGGACGGACCATTTCAGCAGGAAAGGACGCAGGCAGGCACGGTGGTATCGCCGTTTGCTGTCTTCAGGCACGATCGGAGGCACCTGAACGGGTTACATCTTAATGCAGCAGCAGCAGCTCCGGCGAGCACAGTGCCAAGATGACACGCTGGCTACATCCACTCTTTCCTGCTATTGCGGTGCAGGAACATCCAACGTAACAGCGTGCAAATTCTCAGTTTTACAACTGAAGTTTGATTTATGCAGGAAGACTTGTGCATCTTTTTAACAGCAACGATTTACTGCCGAGCAGAGTAAAATATTTAGGCTGAAATTTGCATTTGTCATCAAATGTTTTAGCTCATATTTCCGTATCCAATTTGGTTGTTGACTACCAATTACATGTACATTTCTATAAAAATAGTAACTTAATGTTTCAGATTTTAATATTGAAGTCAAGAAGGTGAAATTAAAGCAGTCGGTTATATTCACAATCTGTAAGATGGTCTCCTTCTGTTTCAGGAGGAGTGTTGCATAGATTTAATCATTCCTCCTGGTCTTTCTGCCAGCAGGCTGTCATTTATGGATGGAAGTCAAGCAGACATTGCAAAAATTGGTATGCTGCTTCTCAAGGTTTTAACTGTTGAAACGAGGAATAGTGGCTACATTCAGGTTATCTTGCTGTATTCTTTGCATCCCCACAGCGCACCGTGCATTCTGCAAGAAAAGGGATGTATTTTTGGAAAACGCATCTGCATATTTTTACTGACTATGCCAAAGCTAGCAAAAGGGATTAGCATTCTTTCCCAGCAGCTCAGCCGTTCTGGGCAGCCGCCAAAATTATGCATCTCAAAGTCTGCTCAGACTAACCTTCCTCATCCTGCAGAAATTCCAGTAGTTCCATTTCTTTTCTTTGTGCCGGTTAAAGTGTGTTTTGCAGCAGAGTGATTTACAGCCCTAATTCCCTTCCATCAAACTCAAGACAGTGTCTTCAAGATAAGAGAAATAGGATGCCTTTTACATACATAACACCACACACACACACAATTTCTGTGTTTCATTATAGGAACAATAAAACAATTGGGTAATTTATTAACCAAAAAGTTTATGCCTAACAGAAGAAAATTTACACTGGACTGATAATCAGGGTCCTGCTAACCATCAATATCACATTCTTAACCTCAGCGCACATTTCTCCCACCCACAACACGAAGCTGATAAACCTCCTTTAACAGCTAAAAATGCCAATCTTTCTTCCTCCTCACACTTAAACCTTAGACTATTTGTAGCGAAGAGAGGAAGGAGACGGACGGGAAGGTAGAGGATGACAATGGTGCCAGAGGATTAATTCTCCATTTAAACTTCCAAGGAAGTGAGACAATAGAAAGCTTGCTCATTCATATGATCATCCTGTATTTGCTGTAACACACAAGACTTTACAAGGAACCTTGGCAGCTGCGCCACTACGCGCTCCAACAAAGGCAGTGGTAAGGAGTCAGCGTGCCACTGAGAGGATGCTAACTACGGGTCTGATGTCTTTAATATTCAACATACTCGGAATTATTCTCTCAGTAATCAATATCTTTCTCTTCAGTTACCACCTAAAAGCAGAAGACTCAGTCTTCCACAAGCCTTAATCCCAGCGGGCTGCAGACACCCTCTGCTCCTTCGCAAACAGAACCAGTGACGCCACTTGCACGTGCAGCCTAAAATGTCGATGAAAGGGAGCAAAGCCTGGTGCTCCCTTCATCTCAAGGAAGAGGGAATCACCACCTGATTAATCATCCCTGTGGCATAAGCGGAGCAGACAGGTCACTCCTTTGCTGGATAACCACAGGAGAAGCAGCGGCAGGAATGACCAGGGCTATAATACCCCAAAGGGAAATGGCTGTACACACAGTAAGCTAAAAAAACCACCAATCTTCACATATTTGCTGCAGGATATTAAGTAGCCAGCTGCTCCTGCTGCTCTCAAATACACTTATTTCTTGGCTCAGATGCATCAATTGCTATGATTTCCAGCTGTATCCAAAAAGCTTTTTTCTGACCCAGAAAGGCTAACGTTGCCATCTAAAATTACCAGACTTCAGGGTTGCTTATTGTATTTTCAGTTATTTCTCTTAAAAAACAAAGCAATGGGAATTTCAAATCTAACCAAGCTTTTTTCCTTCCTTCCCACCTTCCACGCATGTTGTATTTCCAACCAGCACGTACCCACCCCCCAAATAAAGGGCCAGTCTGAACTTTGGAAGCTATGGATCTATCCCCCTTTCACCAGATGTGACGCATTACATTCCAGCGGCATTCTGTCATTGCAGCTTCAGGCCTCAAACTGCTTCTGCAGTCATGTCTCACATAGCTTCAAGGAGAACAAAGGATGCTGGGTCTCTTTAACGGGAATAGCTACATTACAAGGATATTAGACAAACAAAACACATGATTAGTCAGCTAGGATTAACATTGCTTAAAGCGGTGTTCTTGTAAAGCTGAGTCACACCAAACTTGTGTGTTTCCTTTGAAATTGGAAGAGCAGCTACCAGTTCACTGATACTAACATCATCTCCTACACCGAAGAAAACCGATGGGGACATCTCAGGAACTGGATAACGTCCCTTAAAAGCTTCTCTAAGTTTTCAAGCCTTAATGTTCATGAAATTAAACTGAGCAGCCTGTGTTGGCACAACAAGCTTCAACTCGCTTTCCCACTCCCTGAATACCTGCATCAACGAACACGAGCTCTTCCTTTCCCCTCTCCCAGTAGCATCAAGTCAAATTTAGGAATAGAGAGCAGTGAAGAGAATTGCCCATTGGAGCATATTCACAAAACCTCTTCAGAAAGTAAGTTTTAGAGAAGTTTACTGAACAATTTCTGGAACAGCAATTTTCTTTTTAAAACCCAGGATTTTGAGGTGTATGGTATTATTTAGACAACAGACAACATGCTTACAAAATAGGACAGATATAAACCTACTGTTTTAAGTATGTTTTTGCTCAAGGCAGACAGGCACAAGTAGACCAGGTGATAGTTAATGATGCCTGATAGCATCCACTGCACTATTTCTTTCATTAAAAATCTCTCTCCCTTAAGGAAGCAAATATTGCTCAAATAACATTTAATGACAATACATTTTTTCCATAAGAAAAAAACTCTTCAGGAAGAGGGGTTTTTTTCTTCCTTGTAGTTTTATACTGAGTCACACAGAGCAGAAAACATTTACCGTGGTTTAAGCTTCTCCCTTGCTGTTCTCTCAGGTACTGACTCTGAAGCTTTTCACCCCATTTTGTTATTGTTGGAGCATGGTCCCATCAGATTGCGGGGAGAAAAGCAGAAAGGGAAACCTAATAGCTCTGGAGTGCGTTAAGTCCACGACAGGAAACAAAAGCGTGAGTTTGAACGATGACTATAAAATGCTCACGAAACTATTAACTGCTAATGATCTCTGAGAACATAAACATACTGAAGGGATGAACTGTCAGTGCTACTTCAGGGAACAGCATAACTGTTTTTTCTTGCACGCTGAGACACCACTATTCCATTTTTGGCACGAGATGCACCCAGCCTTGCTCATCTGTTGGACACGAAGCACCTAAGATGCATTCTCTGATGCACCACACCTGCGAGAAGATGGAAGAAAACACCCATGCCATGGCAGGACCAAGTAGTTACACCTCCGGTGCTGCCCAGGAGGGTTCCTGCTCTGCCGTCACAGGTTACAGACACGTCTTTGTGCTCCCGCTCCTTTGCGGCAGCACTGCTTGTTCTTCTGCGCGTTCGGATCTTTTTTGACGCCCATACGTTGTTTACAGGAACTCCAAATGGCAAGGCGTACTGCACTGCTCGCCAGCGCTGGCATGAGATTTAACACTTAACATGCACAAGCTTAACCGATTTAATCATTTCGCATTACTCATGGCCATTACACATCGCCTCTCGCTGTGGGTCTGTAGTAACATGCCCACTAATCCCCTCTCCAACACCTAGATAATAACTATCAACATTACAGTTTATAACTCTGGTTATTATACACTGATTTCATTCGAATTGACTTCACGGCCCATCAGATGTACAAACTTATATTGCCACACAAAAGGATCCACAGCCTAATCCTGTAACCGGCCAAGGCAGAAATTTGGGCAGGGCATGCTGCTCGAGAGAAACATGCTGTGGTTGTGTGGGATCACGAAGCATCATGTTCAAGACTTTCTGGACAGATGTAAAGAAACCTTTACGATACTGCAGTTCTGCTTCAGCGTCAGTCTATTTAACCATTTGCAATGGTGTTTCTTAATTGAGCGAAGAACCTACATCTGCAATCTCACTAAACCATTCCCGATACAAGACCGCGTTTGGGACTGTAAATACAAATAGCTGCCTGCATCTTTTCATTAGCTCAGAAGAACTAGGCCATGCAAGATGGATTTAATTTTTAAAAACCTCCATGAAGCCTCCTTTATTCTGTTAAGCAAATAAAAAACAAACAAGGCACCATGCTTTCTGCTTTTAAAAATCCTTGCTTAAGAGATCATTTTCCTATTCAGTCTTAGTTGAGCACTAAATTAAATATAAGGTTGCATTAAGCAGTTAGCTTATTCACAAATGCTACCTCTTGTTTAAGTGAGCATTTTTAAGATGCTGTAATATATAAGGATTCTTCTAGATTATCCCAAGCACAGACCATTCTGATCCCACATGCCCTGGCTTCTTATTGAAGCAAATGAAATGTTAGTTGATGGGCTCCATGTAAAACGTATTAATTTAATGTGAACGTCTGATTCCATTAAAGCCTGGCTGTAACACAACAGCAGCGGTGCTCCTGAATGAAGACATGTTTCTTGCCTGTTGCAAGCAACATCCTCTCCACAGAATCTCTTTGCTAGAAGTCAGTCATTGCAGCATCAAATTTCCCAAACATCAGAGCGACAGACGAGTGTGAACCCTTGAACATGCAGCCGTGGTCTAGATGACACAGGTGAAATCACTGCATAGCAGAACTTGTACCCTTTGCACTGCTAATACTCGGGTGCTTCATTACAAGGAGAGGTTTAATATTAAAGTCCTATTCTAGACTTATGCTCTACTTAAAACAGCATACAGGCCTTTGAACAACAGCAATTGCTTGTGAAGAGAATTACTAAAAGGACTTACTATACAGAAAAACATTGCATAATTATGCCTCTCGATTACATACCCCTGGAAAGATGCTCCAGCCTGTTACTGGAACCACAATAAAAATCATCTGCAAGTTCAGTTGCGTTTTGTTCCTGACCACACGAGGTGTTTAAACGAAAGCTACGCATAATGTCACAAGGGTTCAACAACTTCAAGTAGAAGCAACAGCCATGCCTGCATTCCTTTATAAAGAAAATTATGGTGCTGTTAATACATTAGGAGAATTCACATATAATTATGCAACATTCACGGCAACATTAAACACATTTTAAGCTACACAGTTACAAGTCATACGCTCCTGCATGACTTATTCTTGCAAACACCACCGCACTAAAGAAAGGCCGGTTCTAAATCTGAAGTGTCTTTTGATACTTGAGCTTTGGACCTCTCCTCTTGTCCTTGCACCCAGCCCCAAACACAGAATTCCATTTACAAAGACACAAGATACTTATTCAAAATAGGTCTAATGCAGTGGGGGAGGCTGCTGTTGGGTGTTTCCACAAGGCTTCATACAACTTCCTGACAGAGAAAGCAAGTAAAAGATCTCCTGTCCTTGCAAAAGAAAATCGCTGATAATGAACTTTGGTTATTTTCAGTCCCATAGCTAACCAAGTGAAGAAGAAAATCCTTCAGTGTCTTCCACTTACAAGTGCATCCAAAGCTGTTAGTGTTGGCAGTCTATTTCCACATCCCACTGTAGCAAATTTGTTTGCAATACTGCTGCCTTCAAAGAAACAATTTTTTTTTTCGCTGCAGGTAGATTGAGAAATAGGGTAAAACAGATAAAGCCATCAAGCTCACTGCTGCCAGCTTTCACTTTCAGTAAGGCCACACTCAGAGAACCATCCTCCCCGACAGCCTAACTGCTCCTGACTGAGGAACTTCGATTCAGCTTGCTTTCAGAACATGGATGGAGGTGTTGGAGCTCTGAACTGAACAAGCGCCATGCAAAGAAGTCTTTTCCCTGATAGCCTATCAGCATACTGGTTTCTAAGCCATTCTGCAGGCGAGTCCAGAACTTCTGCAGGTAGGTAGGTTACTTTCATTGGAAATAAGTTTTGTACAGCTTCCTCTCTCCCCACATACTGGCCCCACTCTCTGCTTCTCTAAACTCATTTCATATTCTCCTACAGAGAAAGATCAGACCCCTGACAACATAACCCAGGCCAGTGTATCACTGACCTGCCTATTCTGCAGCTACAAATGATTTTGAGTATTGCCTAACAGGTTAAGCCTGTGAGAAGCGTTCAAAGCCACAACTACCAGCCACAGCCACCAGCCACAGCCAGGAGTACCCTCTCCTGAGATGAACCCGATCGGGTACGGTAATTCTTTTAAGTGTTTGATGTAAGCTCATAGCATCTTTACATTTCTGCACAGCTCTTCTGCTACTCCCATTCATCTCGGGCATATGGAAACTGTAACTGCTATGGAGGAATGGAGCTTTTACACTGTAAGGAGCAAAACTGCAAAAGGCCTCTGTCTATTCAGCCTTTATTTATGAAGTTTCCATACTCTAGAATCAGAGTATAATTAGAAATCATTTTATCACTAGTGTCCTCCACACCTTAAACCACTGTGCTGATCACAGGGACACAACCATTTCCTGCAGCCTGCAGAGAAATGATTTAGGTTAGTCATAAGCTGTTCCGGCTGATACGATACCATCAGATCACGAACTCTCAGAGCAGGGCTTATGATATAACTCACGATACGAGGACTAACGCACAAGGTGAACTAAACACGCTACTTTCTGTAACCTCCTCTTACGTTTGCCAGCAAGACAAGGCAGATTTACAAATTTGTGCCCAACCTGTCCCAGCAGCCACAAACACAAGAAATAACAGATCAAGCTGCATTTACTTCTCAGCGCAGAGTGGTGCGCGCTGACAGGCTGCAGCAAAGTGTTGCGGGCAGAATTAACGCTAGTTGTATTCCCCGCAGCACCAGCAACTTAAATTCATTTTTCCTTCCTGTCAAATTCTTCATGACAGTGTTTACAACCCCTGAACAAATATACGTTTCCTAAGCATGAACAAATTAGTTCCACAGTGTGGATCTATTATAATTTTTGACAGCTGAAAGGCAGTCCTTTTCGGTAGGTAGAGCAGACCCCAGGGAAGGGGAGAGGGATTTGCCCAGAAACATGAGAAAGCAGGGACTGCCCGCCTTCCATTCGCCAGTAAGCTTAGCGGTGGCTGAAGCTAGCCCAGGACTGTTTCTAACAAAAGAGCCTTATGGAAAAAGCAACTCTGGCAAACGCAAGGCCTGCAAGTTTGGCCTCTGGGATTGTTTTTGGGGGGTGTTAAGGATTTACTCTGTGCAATAAAGGAAAACCAGCTGAGAGAGCAAGGTAAGGACAAAATAGCCTACGATCAGAAAAATACGAATAGCTCAAGACTAGGCAAAGACTTAAGAAGTAGGGAGGGGGAAAATGTGCAACAGAGAAGAGGAACCGCTCCAAAGCCTACCTCTAGAAGTTCCCCACTCCAAAAAGGAAACATTATAATGAACTTTAAACTTCCAGTTACTGAGAGCAGCCCACAGTTTTATTGAGACAGCCTTGCAGCTATCAGAAACACATCATAGACACGAGAGCCGCAAAACAATTAAATTAGCTAGGATATCAACTCCTAGCAAGCTGCTCTTTGTCACTAAGACAGGCAACTACTATTCCCTACGCCAACAGGATACTCGGTTTCTGCAGTTAGCCTGATTTCAGCAGACTTCTGGGCAGCGGGACCTTCCAGTGCCACGTCTGTGCCTCCGAGATACCCACAGCACCATTTTATTCTGAAAGGAAACGTCAGGCAGACTGTTTGCTTGACAAGTCAGCTCCGATTGCACGAATGTGACACAGCCCACGCATGGCATAGTAAATATGATTAGGCCTAACTATGAAACATCTGATAAGATTTATACCAAACGCCCATTTGACATAGATCAATATAGTGTGACACTTTTGGCAAGATGAGAATCAGAGCACTGCATTTTGGGCTTCTTTTTAGCTCAACCGTGCAGAATGAAGTGATCTTTGTAAATATTTTATTGTAGCGCCTAGGTAGCTACTATATCAGCCTTCCTGGGACAATGCTCAAATTCTCCGTTCTCTTCCTCTTTTCATCAGTTAAGCCCAAGGCATTTCCCCTATTTTGTAGGTATATCCGCTTAGTTTTCTTCCTTTCTCCCTCTCTCGATTTCTATTAACAATAAAAAGGAAATTTAATAAGATGGACACATCCTGATTTCACCATACTGGAGGACAGCATCATATTTCCAGGACTATTTCCCATGCTGCTATTCTTATTTACCTCCAACATGTCTCACGGTCCTGAAGAGTATTCATTGTGCCAGCAACCCACCGGCTAGCACAATAACAAACCAAAGAGGAAATGGGGAACTCGAGCAGCTAATACAGTTGGGAAGAAACCCCATTTCCATAGAGATCACGCCAGCCGTCTCAAAAGCCATCGTACTATACTCTCATTTTTAGCTCATAGCCAAGTCCATGCTCACGTCAGTTCTGTCTGCACAAACTGATTTGTAGAAAATAGCAGCACTATGCTCATTTCTACACCTTAATACGGCAGACCCTTACCTCATTTGCCACTGAAGTATACAGAAGCGCTCTGGGTACTCGAGGCCTGCAGAAGACAACCGCAAGCACAGCTTATGAAACAGCCAAGGCAGAGAACATTACATTCCTGTGAAACTGTTGTTGTAACTGCAGATAAAGTAATTACTCTGACTCATTCTGAAACAGGTAATCTGAAAAGCACAGGATTATGTTACTGTATAGCGCTGCTAGCTACAAGTTAATTACCAAACACTGAATTCCCATGTAAGGAAATCTCTAGCAAACCTAAGTACTACAAACCTCATGCATTAAAGACAGCTGATCACGTATATATGTTTATTTTACAGCTCTGCCCATCAACAAGCTGCAATTTTATGGTATTTCGTATGTCAAACATTCAGGTGTTTTGTCCTAACACTTTGGCACAGGCATACATACAAGATTGCTGTAAAATTCATCCAAGTAAGCTCACTACTCCAGACTAATCACCATCCTCTTAGAAGATATTACCAAAATAGTGACAGGTGCTATAAAACTAAAGTGAGGGACAAAGAACAGAACAGAGATTGAGCCCAAAGAAAAGTACCAACTACTTTGGTTTTTTACGTCCTGCAAAAGTCAAAAAGCTGCTCGTTATTCTCTACTCTTCTGAGAAACTGCTTTATGTTTATCTACCCACCTATGGTACAGCAGGGCGTTAATTCCGTTATGGGGGTCTGACAGACACGACAAGCATCTCTGAACAAATGAGAAGCAGAAGTTGGACATCTTGAAGTAGTTTCTTGGCTAACTCGGCCATGGCAGGACAGGAAACAGTAGCCCATCCAGTGCTTTTAAATCATATTGCAATTATTGCATAAACTTCACCATCTCAAATTCTTTCGGTCAACACGCAGAAATAGCCTGGTACAAGTGCTAATGTGAGAAACCTGTAGAATTGCAGTCTCCTGCACTGAAAAGACCAAAACAAGCTTTCAGAGACCCTGTGCAGACAAAGGGGAGGCTGCACGAGGAGCACAAACTGCGGAACACAGTATGCTATTATCCCGGCGTCCCAGTAAAGCCATGTGATCGCTTTGGACAGCTCATCTCCAACATCCACATCATTACTGAAATAAATACAGGCTACAGGAGAACAGAATGGAGCAAGAAAAATTTCTTCTGCAAATTGGAAGTCAGGTTGTTTGTAAGGGAGTTGTCAACGATGCTTCAGCGCTCAGTTTCAGCAGCGAAACTGCACAATGAAAAGGGATTATTATAACTGACTCATGTAATAATCACAGAAAAATCCATCCATTGTTTAGGGAAACTTAAAAATTGCTTAATGTTCTTAATTTAATCAAATGTATTTAAACAGCAGAAGATAGGCACCAGCATGCCTGTCCCAGAATCTGAAGCTTCACTGGCTTAAAAGAAAAAAAATAAAATAAACCAATCTTACTCCAGGCCTTCAATAGCTTTAATAGTTTGCTAAGACTACAAACATGAGTACTTTAGAAAAAAAAAAAAGATGCCACACTATTGTAAACCACACACTAGGTAGTGCTAGGCAAATATTGGTAATAAATAAAAGCTTTCTGCAGCCTGCCACCAAATACGACTTCCAACTCCTATCCTCCATGCTAAAAACGTAAATAGTGATCTCACCGTGATATACTGCGGTTTCTAAAGCGGGGGGGTGTGTGTGTCCCATCCTGTTTCTCTTCTCCCTAGTGCGCTCGCTTCAAGCTCTTGGTCCTTTAACTCCACTTCAGCGCATTAGTTTTAGAGGAGTCATACAAAAATACCAATTAATAATTCTAATAGGTCAGGTAAAGGTATTACCAGGACACGCGACCACATCAGACTTCGGCATGACTTGTTTCTGAAGGCAGGCACCCCAAGAGCTTCATAGCTTCTACGTAAAATCCAGTACATGAAACCTGAGCAGATTTTTGAGGCTCTCCCTCTAGTCTAGTCTTCAGCAGCACAAGAAGAATCCACATCTTTCAACAGATAACCGTATTCCCCCTTTCCTTAGCTTCCATTTTTTTTAGCCCTAATTCCCAGTTCTCTTTCCCATTTTTTATCCCCAGAACACAGGAGACACATCGAGAGCTGATAAAAATATTAGTATGGAGGAGGGCTTTTGGGCGGGAAGAAAAAGAATAAGAAAAAGAAAGCATACAATAAAACAGATTTGAAATCTACTTATAGTCAAGAACACTTACTGTAACAAAGGAGTATAATTCTACATAGTTCTAGCCTTGCAGCAACTTTAAGAAGATGTCATAGAAGCATGCTCTAATGTACACCATCACCGTTTTAAAAATACATTTGTATTTTTATGGTGCTCAGGACATTTCACTTGTCATTTCTCACCTCCTACTGATGCTAAGGACTCTTAGCAAAAGGCAGACACCTTGCCAAAAGTCTGGCAGCCGAGGAGACAAGTAGTTACAGAAGAGATTTAAAGCCATAATAAGATCTAACACTAAGCTGTCGGAAAGTACAGGCAAACTTCTGTGGCATGAATTTCCTTTCTATTTTCTATAAACACCTAATGAAAGCTTTCATGAATGCCCTCTTGGAGGCTGCCAAGTTAAAATAGTGCATTATCTCAGCTGATGCACATGACTACATGGAAGATTCTTACATCACAGCTCTAAGAGAAGTCATCTAGCAGGCTTTTAACTACGGGAAATTTTTCCCATGTAGGGTGAGGAATATTTCTTTTCAGAACTGCCTACGACCTCATGGCAATCTGCTATGAAGAGGAAAACATGGATGTTGCACTGTGGGTCTCCCGCTCTCCAGAGGGAGCAGAGACTTTCTGGCACTGGAACATTTACACTTACGTTGAGTTCCGCCAAATAGATCCCCAGCTAGACCTCTTGTGAAGGAGGGCTCGCACAGTAAGCCAGCATGAAGCCCAGTTTCACTCTGGAGAGCAAACCAAGGATATTTCCACAGTTAACAGCTGAAAAAAAAGCTTAATTTAAACCGATAGCCTTTCTAAAGGATTGCTTTCAGGAATACATCAGACTAAATAGCATGTCTTGCATTTGGGCTAGCTGGTGGCCTTAAAAGAAATACATCACTGGTACAGCACAAAATCAGAGACAGCACCATTTTCAACACCTACAGCAATCTACCAACACACAAACCCCACCTCCTTCTCAACAGATCTTCCCATCATCTCTCATTTCAATATTCAGGCAAATCATCCGTTTGGGGAAAAACTGCTCCGTTTCTGTAAAGAAATACTGAATTATATAATTAAATACACCGCTAGCTAAGCTTAGCTGTTAGAACATAACCTGTACTAAGTTCAAAACACTGGTATTTTAACATCCTCTCTCATAAAAGGCCTTCATTTGAGTAAATGCTTTCTCTGCATGGCCTCTCCCTTCACTAGCCATGTTGTAACCACCCTGCTGTTATCACCTCAAACTAATTCTGAAAGGCTCTTCTAAGACCGAGTGATGATAGAAGGGGATCACTCTTCTGTGGAGAGGAACCAGAGATCCTGCTGGAATGTTTTACCGTAACATTTTCTTTCACTTCAGCAGTTCTTCAGCCTGAAATGCCAAGAACAATTGCAAGTTGCAGCTAAAGTGCTCACTGCTCTCCTTACCTTGTCTTTAGGTTTATCTCCATCTGCCCTCCCTCTTCCTCCACACCCTTTAAGAACCAGCCTCAAAACTGAGAGCTAGAAGTCATCTTAATCTCTGCCCCAATACTAAATACTTTTACTAAACCCATTAAAGATCAAGGAAACTGTTTATTAAAATGAGATCATGCTTGTCTGCTTTCAGGAGTCAGGAAGGCAGGTGGGATACCTCCCTAGATATAGTAACGTCTCCCAGTAGTGCTCCTGTATGTCCATTATCTTATCTTTAAGAGGTTTATTACCTTTGCAAAGGTAAATATATTTGAGTACAGCTTTTACGTGCAGTATCAGGATTCTAAGAACATAATTAACAAAGTATAAGAAATAAACTGCTCTTCAAAGGCTTGTATGAAACTTGAGGAAGCGCACAGTACTCCTCGCATGGTCCTTCAAGAAATGTAAGAATGCTCGCTCTGTTTAAGCTCCTTTAATCACTTCTAGCACAATGGGCAGATTAATACAGTTCAGTATTTCTAGTTCATTATGGTGACTAGCCCTTACAGAATTACCATTAAACCATGGTACTATGCCATTTAGATGGAAGCTAATTAATAAAGAGGACATAAAATTCAAGATTAGGCATTGTTAAATATTTGTACAAAGGCCGATCAGTCTTAAATTCACACAAACATAACAGTTGTTTTTGCTGTTCTTGGAACTTTGTGCAACCGAGACATAACTGTTTCGTACTTGAATTCACAGGCAAACAACTGAAAAAAACTTGATCAACACTGGAATACCCTCAAAGACACTAGTCCCAGACGTACTGAAGCCTCATCTCGTCTCTCAAAGGGAATAGGCTCAGTTTGCCTGCTGCTGCAAAGTAAGTTGTCGTTAAGTTTTCACAAATGAAATCCAATTTTAAGGCAGCCTAAAACACTGCAAATTTTTATTAGTGTGGGTGTAGGAACTACTGAGTGGCAACCCCGTGCTATTTATAGAGGGGAAGACAGCACAAGAGTTCCAGTACAAACTTGGTTTTAATGCAAAAGGCCAGTGAAAAGGAACAGAGCGACTGAGGCAGTGACCTCATTCCCCTGCCTTTCAACTGCCCTACAATTACAGGAGAATTAGGCTGAGTCACAGACCCAAACCCTACCTAAATCAAAGCCCACTCAACAAGAGCGCCATGCTAGCTCAGCACGGAGAAATAAATCCCTGCCTACAGGTCTAGAGCTGTATATCATTGGATCTCTCTTCTATAAAATTCACAATGGGAATTAAAGCTTCACTGAACAATGGAGGAAAAAAAAGGCCGTATGTTGGAAAATAGGATGACGCCTCTTTCAGGGCTGCAGCAAAGTGAGAGTAGCTCGTCGCAGCAACACCTAGCTCACAGTACCCGTAGCAATAAGGCCTGCCTCGACATGATGGCTGTAAGGCTCCTACGATCCCCTGCATAAAACAATCAGTAGAGAAGACAATAAATTCTTTCCAGCCATTGCAACTTAACAGGGAAGAGTCTGACTGCAATGCATATAAATGAATAGAAGGATCCAACACCCACAAAGGTAAGGGAAGCTACGAGGGAAAATGGGCTTATTTGCAGATTCATCACACGCTGCCACCAGGAGCTCGCTGTCCTTCAGGGGCAGTTATCACAAAATGAGCTTACTTACATCCCATAGCTAGTCTTGAAGGGATAAAATTCTGTGCAGCATCTCTGCAAGTGGGACTTCATTCCCAGGGTCACTTTGTCCTTTTTAACAAGAAAGCTGGTCTCCCACTGACAACCGGCAGTTCTACGCTCTGTTAAGAATACAGATTAGTAGAAAAACATTTTCCAGGTCATTAAGGAGCTCTTAAGTGCTTTGCACCCCCTTTTTCTCCCTTTCTTTAAAGAAAAAAGGTTTTCAAAACCGCATGGATGGCAGAAACAGTCGAAGGTGAGGTGATTCTGCTATACTCGTTTGGGGGAAAAATTCAGTAGAAGAGTTAGGAACAGAATCCGGAACGCCCGATGCTTTATCATATAGTCACTGCTTTAGTGAAAAGGTTAGCGAGGGAAATAAAGATTTCTCTTCCTTTCCTACCTGCAAGGGGGGAGTTTTCTTGCAGCAGTTTTAATGACAATACCTTTTTGAATCCTTAAAATAGCCCCATTACAATTCAATATTAATGCACCCATGCCATTCTCCAGAACTATGTACAATTACACCAATACCTAGTATTTTTGTTAACTGGATTTGACTTGTCAGGACTTGAGTGCTATGTTTGAGCAGACGTGGGCCTGCTAAATCTAAGTTCTGCTCTCTCTATCAGAGAAAGCGTCACTTTAAATAAGAATATGACATAGTTCTATTTTCTCCCCTCAGAGACATGCAGACAAATTTTACCTGTAAGAATCCAGAGACAGAAATCTGTTTTCCATTGAAACCACTGATTTGGAATGAACTCTGAGCCAGGATCCCTTTGATCTTTAATTCCAGCGTGAGTCACTGCATGGACTAAACCTATCTACTGTATTTAAGGGAAAGGGGGGTCCGATGCTAGTATACATCATCACTTCCTTCAACATATCTGTTCTCTGTGTTAATGTGTCATTGTAAAATTACTCATTTTCACGATACGAGCCATTGTAAAATTAACCCCCATACATTTCAAAGCAAACAAAACTGGGGTTGTAGTGCAGAGGCACACCCATGTATTGATAACTGCAGGATACAGAACTGTATCTGGAGTTTACCTGTTCACAAAGGCTTTGTGATTTCTGTTCAGATTTGTGAAACCATGGAGGACAGGGAAATCAAAACATTTGGCTTGTCCATAGCACCAAGAGATTTGTGAAGTTACACAGAATTTTGGCTCAGGCTGTAACGCCAAGTTTTGCTTTCGATTGCATTTCAGTGCAAATTCAGAATAAATCCACTGAAACTAGCATCAGATTAAACTTGGAGCCCCATTACTAACAGCGATCAAGCCATCCGTTTGATCACACAGAGCGCTAAAATCCTTCTCTAAAGCAATGCATGTTGGTGGTTTCCAGACAGAAAAAGCCAAAAAAAGGACAACCAAGCATTCCTCCAGTGAGAACAAGTGCCAAAATGCAGAGTGGGCTTATTTTTGAAGCCGTGGCACAGAAAGCAGACACGACTAGGTTCAGTCCCTAAACCTACTTGGAAAGGGATTCAAATTAACAATCTTTTGGGGGAAGCGGGAAACATTGAGTCCAGCAGAACGCTTCCAAATTGAGTCCAGTAACCATCGAGTCACATGTAGATGAGTTAGTGTGGAAATGCTCGAACAAAAGGCTGGAGAAATGCATCATCTGTGATTCACTTTCACACAGTAACAATGCAACTAGCCCATGTTCTGTGTCATTAACAAGCAGGACGCATCGTTAATGGACACAGAGCACCATTCTCTGAGCTCTCTTGATGCTCTTGTTATTGAAGGAGATCCAGAGGCAGAGTTGATGTCATTTTTGTGCGTGGATCAACCCCACTCGCAGGAAATAAAACAGAAGAGAAAGATTCTCACACATTTTAAGTTTTTTAAACAAACGCTAATAATTTCATTTTTAAATGGCTTTTGAAACTGAGCACCTTGTTAATCCGATCATGGCACAAGTATATGCCGCCCAGTTGCCCCTTTCTGCAACAGAACTAGAAAAAGTCCCCGAATACGTTCTGACATTTCCACAAACATCTAGCATGACCCGTGCAATCCAGGTAACACGCTAGCAGGCACTCTTGTATCACCTTAACTTTTTTCAAGCCAACTTTGAAGTAGAAAGATCTGATAAGAACTGTTTCTAGACTAGGCAACAGCCAGGAATTATGAAACACCATACACATTACTTACTACTTTGGCATCAAAAACAAATCCCACCCTCCTAAATGACTCCTCCTTAATCAGCAGGCATGGGCATCTCTAGGTCACTGGCTACACACCTCTAACCCCAAACTGAGGCATTTTAACAATATATTTGTAATTCGGTAATCTGTCAGGACACCCGAAGCTAGCAGCCGTACCACGATGATCTTATTTCCCCCCCGCCTTTTAAACACATAATACAGTGGAGATGTGTTCCTTCACTTCAGGTACGAGGGCGGGAGGTACACGCGCAGAATTTCAGCTAAACACCACCAGGATAATGCCAGCAGGTGAAAGCAGCCAGAGAGCGCTCATACAAAACAGAACTGGAGACAGCAGAACGTCAAAAAAACCCTTTAGAAGCCAGACATATGGTGGGCTAGAGCAGAACGGAGTTTGACAACTAGTTTA
Source organism: Phalacrocorax carbo (assembly GCF_963921805.1). Classification (NCBI taxonomy): domain Eukaryota; kingdom Metazoa; phylum Chordata; class Aves; order Suliformes; family Phalacrocoracidae; genus Phalacrocorax; species Phalacrocorax carbo. Next base: position 7,740,983 of record NC_087532.1, on the reverse strand, counting down.
AAAGCACAGCCGTACACTCAACAACTTCCCTGTGCTTTGTTTACTACTCGGTATCAGTCTTGCCCCATTTATTACCTTTTATTACCAGTCATTACTTATTGCTTCAGGGTTCTGGGAACAGGATAATCTTTTAATTCGGAGTGGTCACAAGAGCTTCAGTCAGACTTAACAGTGTACAGGTACAGACTGTTAAATTTTAAAACTGGTTTTTTTTTTTTGAAAACCAAACTGGAAGAAATCTCCTTCCTTCTTGTACAGACAAAAAGGCTGGTCTTAAATTTTAAGATGGAGACTTAGACTGTAAAGAACAACATCCTGTGAATATTTCTAGCAAACTAAAAAAAAAAAAATAAGTGTAGTGACAGAAAAGAATATGCAGGAAGCCAACATAAGACCTGGCAGAGCATCACCACAAAACCTTAACCACAAAAAAGCAGCTGTTGAGCTGTACGTGGTTCAGTGCTTTCTTTAGCTACAAGCCCAGCACCCAAACTGCATAAACCTACGATTACAGGTGATGAAGAGCTAGAAATAACTTGTTTCTGTGTTTGTTTTCACCTCAGCCCTAAATTGCAAGGGTCTTCCGAGATTATTTGGGTTTAAGATCAGAGGTACGTGGAGGATTTTGCTTCCAGACCTCCTCAAAGCTTAAGCTGCGCTCTGAAAGTCTGGTTTTTGCCTTCAGATGAGTCATGCAAAGAATCAAAAGGTAAATTCAAAATATACACAGAAAGTCCTGTGGTTCTCTTGCAACAGAGGAAGCTGTTCTTTGAAGAATGCAGCACAGATCCTGGCCCTGGTTTCTCTGAAACTCTAACCACAACATGAGGTGGTGATTTTTCTCCCCACCACATCCAATCTAGTTCATCTGCGAATTTATTATTTTAATTAGAATTCAGAGTTAATAGCTAGCCAGAGATAAAGTTCAGAATAAATAGCTAACCCGCCCAGCTACGACAGCCATTTCAAATCAGTCACAACATATCTTGGCCCTCCCTGGTTGCTCCCATTACAAGCCAGTTTAAGTAAGGCACACACAGAGATTTATCTACTTAAATATTTAACGAAGTACAGGCCCAGTCCCACTGTGGAGCACTGTTAGAGAGCAGGATCAAAGGGAAACATCCTCCTCTCCTTCCAAAACCTCTCCTACGTTACTACGACCCAGAAGTCCCAGTTTCTAGCTATACCGGGAGGGAAATCCAGGATTTGTTAGAGTGCTCCAGATATTCATGTATATTGTAAATGCATGTCTTTGCAGCAGCATTTTAGAAGCAACGATGGCTTGATTTAAAGAAAAGTGTCTGACACTCAAACAAACTTTATCCTTGTAGTGTTTCATTTGCACCTCTCCAAGCAGTAGAGCTTTCCAACCAAGGGGATGTATATTTTCGCTATACGGCCAACTCTTCCCTCATTAGAAAATTTAATCCATTCTCCACAGAGAAAACTCAGGTCCTCCCAGTGCAAATAAAAAAGTCTTTTCAAGACCGAGTCTCAGGTTTCACCAGAGCAAGCATTTAACATCAAACTTCACATCCCATAAGGGGTATCCAAAAATCTTTAATGCCAGGCTGCGTGACTGCTGTGGAGGCAGTAAGGAACACTAAATTTCAGTGAAAAGCCACACTGAAACCTAACTACCCTTTTAAAACATAGAAATAAAAGCAGAAATACAAGAATTAAATCTATATATATGCCTTTACGCAGAGACTGCATTATTACCAGCTCTGTAATCAATTGAAAGACGGAGAGAAGTCTAGCACTGGTTACTATCTTCTATAGGGATAAAACAATTATTTGTTTTTTATCGGGTCTACGCATAACATTTGCATCTTGTTACCACTGATATTTTAGCTTTAAAAGTTTTCAGACATTCCTCCAGGGCTTATCTTAAGCACATTTTTATTAAGTTCCCTTCTTTAAAAAAGAACGAGATCCAGTTAGTTTTGACGCGCCTTGCCTTTGACAATGATAATCTTTGTCCTTTCCAGCTGCAGCAAATTTAAGATAATCTCTTTTTCAAGTGGACTTTATTAATCTTCTAAATGAAATACTATCCTAAGGTAAAACAATTATTTCCAGTTCAACCCTTACTAGCAGTTAAGTCTCTGCTGGAAAAAACAACTAACATCTGGCAGACTCAATATCTGCACCAATTAAGAACAATTTTGAACCCATAATATACAAATCTATTCAAGTGTTCAGACTAAGGCTCTCCACAGACCAGCAGCCTTCTTGCAGCTAAGAGAGGGAAAAAAAAAAAAACAGGGAATGACTGCAGAAGGTTTTCACCACGTCAGCAGACTCTCGCTGGCCACACGCAGCAGAATTTGCCTGTCATAACACACAGCGATGCGCTTAGGTCTTCAAGGGACACCTCCGTGCAAGTCTGGGAGCTGGAAGGTGAGACACCTCGCCCGGAGGAGCCGCCTCTCGCCAGGGCCGTGCGCCGGCCTCAGCATCGCCGCCCGACAGATTCCATACGCACGCATTTTGACCTCCTGCCTTCGCCAGAAGACAGACCGTCAGCGCTTCCGCCTCGACTGGCGATGGAACTCGACTAATTGGCCCCCAATTAGGGTGGGGGGAAAAGGACATTTGTTTCCCCCCTTCCCAGAACCAAGCCGATTTAAACACCTGGGTGCACGCTTACCAACAGAAACACGGGGCATGATCTGCCATTCGGGATGCTGAGGCTCCACTCGGCTCAGCTGCCCGAAGCCTAAAGGAAGGACCCCAAAGCCCGCACGTGCTGGGGACAGGCAGTCATGTAACGATGGACCGTGCTGGTTTCACATCCCCAGCCGCTCCTCACAAAGTGGACTTTTCTTCTAAATAACCTGAACAGATCACAGAAACCCAAGCCCCTCGCAGGGCAGCGACACAGTCACATGCCTGAACTTAAACCCGCTTATCCCCTTCCATGAAGCTGGTCACCCACGGACGGAGGGATGGATGGAGCCAAGATTCAAACACTGGGTTGTTTAATAATCTCACCTCAAAGGAGGAGGAGAAGTACGCTTGATTTTTGCTTTTGCTGCCTGGAAAAAAACCACTTCACTTGCGTGTTTCAACTTACACAATCTGAAAATGGAGGCAAGTGTCAGATAACTGTCCCTGAAAGTTTTTTTTTTTTTATTATTGAGCTAGTTCAACTGCAAAGAAAGTGGACAATTTTACTTCTTCTTCTTAAAATGGTAGTAATAGATAAAAAGTTACAAGGGATTTGGAATCAGATCTATGGCCAAAAGCTCTCTGAAATGCTAGCACAGTTTGGGAAAAAAAATAATTTTCAGTTCATTTTTCCTATAAATCTCCACGTGCTAACTCCCACATCTGAAGTCATAACCCACAGTGTAAAATCATGATCACTAAAATATGTTATAAGATTAATACAATATCTCAAGTACGAAAAGATTCACATTTATATACCATTTGTGTAAAATGACATGATCCAGGGGGAAAAAAAAAAGTTATTTTGGTCTGAAATAGCTGGGCTCCTCAGGGAGACATCTTCCCATTTATACTTCAGAGACCAACAAAAACGTGGGTAAAACTTGACCTAGGTGCTCTACTGACTATACACTGTAGAATTTTTTAGGCCTCAGAACTCCAAAGCAGTTTATTGTGTTAGGATGTCCAAGAAAAGCAATTTTGGGGGATGGAGCACAGCAGTTGGCCATATTTTCCTAAAATGAAGCCACTGGTAATCCCCAAAATTGCACAGAAAGAATTTCATTGGAAAGAACATCTTTGATGATCTCCCACTATTATTTTTAAGAGTAACAGTAAAGGTGCCCTTAAGACAAAAAGAAACAAAAAGGATTATTTCACCTCTGAATTCCACCATTGCATTTTTCAACTCCCAAGTATGACATCAACGAGTTTGTGTCTTCAACAACAGACACATCACATATGAGCCATGTTTTAGAAATTCATTTGAGCCATATTCACAGACTTACCAACGTAATCATCTGCCTGGTGTTTTCCTGGTAGCCAAACATTTCAAAGCAGACGCATTTGACGGCTGTGCCCTCCTTAATCAAGTGGTCATCCCGGAAAGGAAAAAAACCTCCTTTGCTTCAGGAAATAAACGTAACTTATGGCTATCTGCTTACGCATCTTCACATGGTGGTGGCCTATTGGTCAGGTTACAAGGCCTGACTACTTCAAAAAGCCTGCCGTGTTCTGGTGGTTCTCGAGTTCAGCAAAATGGTAATTTCTTGGTGTGAAACAACAACAACAGAGTACAAAGCCACTCAAATACATCTGGCAGACACGGTGTTTCCAACACAAAGGTACCTGCAACCGGGAGCAGTGCCATTTCAAAGGGCCTAGCTAGCTGCCCATCGGGCTGGTTACAAACACGCGTGCATCTTTGCAATATCCCAAGCCTGCGTTAGAGGTGTGTGCACGCACCTAACTCTCTGCAGGCCCTGACAGCACCGTCAGGAGACAGGCACAAGGCTTATTTTCCACTTGGAGCTCATCTCCCTAAATAAAACTTGGATCAAAGGGTTCGCAGCTAGAGAAGATAAACTCAAAATGCATATTTATATACAGGTATGTACACACAAACATGCCACGGCAGAGAATCCCTTCCCTGCAAAAACAAACAAGAAAGCAGTGGTACCAATCTTTACAGGATTGCTGACAAACACTGCAACACCCCATTAGCTCATGATAATGAAATCAAATTGACTAATCTACTCTGACTGCGAGAATTAAATTTAAAACGGTACAGTATTACTCCGTAAGCATGCAAAAGTGTGTTCAAGGCTGCAGATGAAAAAGACAATCTACCCCAAAAGAGCTCAATGTGTGATGCCCATCCGATCAGCGAAGGTCACAGGACAGCGGAATAATCATTCCAATTACACAGTAATGAACGTACCACAAAAGACACACTGCAGATCTAATACTAGTCTGATACACGTTGAGATGCATTAGTCAAATTTTATTTTCAAGCATCAGGAGAAAAAACCTGTTTCAAGAGGAGGAAGGGGGGTGAGAATAAGATTTGTGATTCCCTACAAAGAGGCCCCCTTTGCTCCATCGAATATGTTTGGTTTATGCAATCCCCACGTGGAAGCACTCACACCTGCACTGCTCTGGGGTGAAAATCTGCCGCACACAAGCCAGTGAAAGCAGAATTGATAGAATCAATGACAGATCAGTGAAAAGACTGAACTTAAATGGCCCGCAAGTCTCCTCTTCCCTAAGCGGAAAATAAATCACGTATCCATTAAAAAGAAGAAGTAGCCCCAGCTTTTGGAGACATAACCCACACCCAACGCATATCTTCCTTCACCAAGCCATCATCAAGCGCAACTTCCTCAGAAGCACCGCTACTCCCATCTCCTTGGTACCAACCACAAAAACAAAAACAAGCCCGGGCCATGGTGGCACCTACTAGTTGAGACTGAATAAAAAAAGAAAAGGTCAACTTCCATCCAGATTCAGGAGGTGCTCCAGCCACAAAGTACAGAGCCATCAAGGCATGCAAGCTTTAAGACGACGCACTGAAAGCGGACATTTAACAAATAGGCCAGAAATTACTACTTGAATAGCACATACCTGCCTAGAAAACCTCTCTAAACCAAGCTGATTTGCAAGAAGAGGTCTGTTATAAAAGCTGATGACTAGAGGTATGCAAAGAGCACACTGCAGTCCTGTTACCCTGGACAGAAGAAATTCAGCTATGCTTCACAGGCCACAGAGCTGAGAAATGCCATCTGCCTCCACAGGGAAAAAAAAAAAAAAAAAGAAGATAAAGGATTACATCTGTTCTACAGAAAAAAAAAATAAATACGAGGCTGGGAAAAGAGGAAATGCATTTTAAGCCTAAAGCTGATAAAATTCCACCGCGGGAGTGCCCACGCCAGCCCCAAAGGACAGGCAGCTCGTCAGACAATGCAGGAATCTCCCTGCAGAATCCCAACTACCTTTTTTTTTCCTCCTCTGGCCTCCATCTCTGCCACAGCTAGGTTGAGCAGGCGAATACAGCAAACCGAAGGGAACGCTATCCATCACCGGGGAGGGGGGGGGGAGAAGGACACCAGTTAAAAACCCAGGGCTTCCCAACAGGCTCAGAGAAGCCTCCAGATTACCAGGGTTTTACGAAGGCTGTCGTTAGGGCTTTTGTTTTGACTAATTCAGAGGAACCGTCTTGGAGTGCAAACCTTCCCCTGCAGTATTTGCAACCCAAATATTGCAGCACTGAGCTAATTTCAGAGAGCTGGCACACGGAATCGACTACTGGAGTGATTAGTCCAGAAAATGAAGGCAAGCTAAATTTAGGAATAACTATGCAATGCAATATTAATAACAGATTATTCCCCTTCTCCAAAAAGGAATATTTTTTAAACTATTTTTTTAAGCCAAGCTTACAGCGCTCCTTTTCTTAAGATCAAGGCTCTCCAGCCTCCCAGGGAAGCACCCTACCATTTTCCAGGCGCCAAGCTGAGCGCCCCCTCAACCCCAAACCCCCCCTCCCCAAACCCATATGAGCATCCTTCCCGTGGGGGGAGCCCTGGGGAGGGGGGAGCCCTGTCCCCACGGGTCTCCCCAAACGCTCCCACCGCCCCAAGGAGGGACTCGCCCCTTTCCCCGCACTGCAGGAGCAGCCGGCCCGCATCCCCCCCCCCCTCCTCCCGCAGCCCCACGGCCCCCCCCAAACCGCTCACTTTCTCTTGTACTCATCCCGCTCCCGCTTGACTTTGGCCAGCACGTTGTAGAGGGCGCGGATCTCGGGGGTGATGGTGTCGATCTGCACCCCGACACCGTCCGGATGGATCCAGGAGACGCCGGGTCCCTGCACCGTCTCCAAGCCGCCGCCTCCGGTACGTCGCACCTGGGTGTAGCTCCAGATGGTGCCGGGTAAGCGGCTGTAGTGGGGCGGCGAGGCGAGGGGGGCGGCGGGCAGCCCGTGGCCGGGGCCCGGCGGCGGCAGCAGCGGGGGGGCGGCGGGGTCGGTCTGCACGGCCTGGTCGCGGGAGAAGGTCTTGTAGCGGAGGCGGCGATCGCGCTCGCTCTGCTGGGCCGCCAGCTGCTTCTCCAGCAGCCGGTTGCGCCGCTCCAGCTCGTGGACCTTGGCCAGGAAGCAGCGGAACCGCACGTTCAGCCCCTTCAGCAGGTGGATGTTGGAGCCCAGGTCGTTACGAAGCGCCGCCGTTACCGGCGGGCCCCCCGCCGCCGCCGCCGCCGCTGCAGCCACCGCGGGGCTCCCGGGGCCGCCGCCGGGCCCCAGGGGGCAGGAGGCGGCCGCCGCGCCGGGGGAGAAGGCGCGGGCCATCTCCCCGAAAAGCAGCGAGTTCATCGCCCGGCGGCCGCCTCAACCCCGGCCGCGAGGGGAGATCGTGAGGGGAGCGGCGGGGCGGGAGCGGCTGCGGCCGGAAGCGGCGGTTTAACGGCCGCCGCGGCTGAGGCGGAGTGACCGCTGGGGAGCGCGCAGGCCGCTAACGGCCGCCGCGGCGGGCGCTGAGGAGAAAAGGGAAGACCGAGAGCGGGACCGGGACCGCCGCCTCTGCCGCCTCCACCTCCCCCTCGCGCTCCTGCGGCCGCCGCCGCCGCCGCTGCCCGGGCACTGAGCGGCCGCCGGCGCGGGGCGGGCCCGGCTCCGCCCCGCCGCCAGGCCACGCCCCTTCCCCGCAACTACGCTCTATTCTCCATAACCACGCCCTATTCCGCCCGTAGCCACGCCCCCGTCCCCGCCCCCTCCCCCCAGCCCCCCGGGTCCCTCCACGTGTCCCCAGCGAGGCCTCACAGGGGCCGGGGGGGGCGGGTGGTTTTGGGGGGGGGTGAACGGGTCCAACAGACCCCCCAATCCCTCCGCGCCCCCCCACATCAACTGGGTAACCTAAAATAAGCGCTCAAGCGTTGCTCTGCCCTGGGAAATGCTCCCCAGCCTTTGTATCGCTGCTTTCGCCTCCCAGGACAAACCACCTCATTGATAAGATAAAATTATAAGGGGTGAATTTTGTTATCCAGATACAGAGCCCTGCCCAAGTGCTAAATAACATCGATATTATAATAATTAAGTTATTAAATGAGTGTTTCCCAACTGCTGTTCCTGGACCTCTGAGCCACTCGGCAATCAAAGGATATTGTTTAATTGAATTACGTGATTACTCCGTTGCACAGCCACGCATCGGAATGACGCTCCGTGGGCGAGCGAAGCGCACGGAAAACCTTCAGTAATGCTGGTGTAAAGCTGTAGTAACGCTATTTGCTCAAATAGGTTTTGAAATAAAAATACGGCGCTTTGCCAGGTAAGATTTATATGAAAATACATGGGCAATGTTTATGTTAAATTACACGGGCAGCAGAATCCACTTGCTTGAAAGCCCCACGAGCCGCGCTCAGCGCCGTCACCAAAGGCTCTTCAAAGGGCTCTGTTAACGTCTTACAAGCCCATGTTTTCCCAGCACCTCCTGGAAAAAAGAAAACCAAATAACCAAAACAAAACCAAACAAACATACTGGGTGGAGGCACTTTATGAAAAGGGTGACTCAAAGAAACACCTGAAAAGATTATCTCTTCCTGAGCAGAACACTTCAGCCCCAGTTTGTGTAGACTGTAACCTGCGTTCATCGCTGAGGTTACAGGAAAAGGCCTTTAATACCATGGTCATTAGGGCAGGGCTGTAACTGACACTGTGGGGTACCGCCGACGCATCAAACGGAGCTCTTCATAAAGAAAAAAACTGCAGCTCACTGGGAAACGTCTCCATAGCGCGAACTGCCCCGGAGAGTCACAGCAACACTTGCAAAGAGCAACAATAGGCTCAAACTGCCAATAATAAGGTTATTAGTAGGGGCAGAAGCCAACCAAGAGCACGTTTCTCCCAGATCTGAGTAATGTTTCCATTTTTTAGGCACACGGCAGCCTTGCTGGCAGGCGGTGATGCTGGAAAGAGCGGGCGATTTCCGAACCCAGCAAAACCGTGTGGTCAACAGCTGGGAAAATCCTGTTGAACAACAAGAGATTTTTTCTTTTCCCGTAAGGAAGCAGGAAAACATCAGCGGGAATGATAAACCGGCCAGCTAATTAATGCTTTTGTACCTGCCCGGTGAGACAATGCATATCATGATTGCTCGTTAGGCAGCACCCAGAGCCACAGCGGTGAGGATGGATTCGCCACGGCCCCATCCAAAGGTTGTTAAATCAATGAGTCTTTTTCCTAATGGGCTTTGGCTCATCCCCGGGATGCTTACAGTCACCACCGGCACCCTGCTCCACCGCTCTCGGCCCCTGAAAGTGAATCATCCTGAATTAATCATGACAATTAATTAGGCTTAGGCTTGGAGAAATGGGAATCCCTCTTCCACGAGGGCTCGTGCGACCGCAGAGCTGACCCGCTGCCACCGACGGCACGCTGAGCAGCGCATGGGATACCCTGCGGCGGCTGGGGACATTCCGGTAGGGATTCCTCCAATTCCTGCCATGGAAAGCTCTCCGCTGCCTGCCAATTGCAGATATAAATAATGAAGGACTGATTAGTCCATTCCTATTTGGACAGGGAGGAAAAGGGATGGGAAATAGTGCTATTTCTGAACGCAGAAACTATTCAGCAATTAAATAACAGTGACCAGCCCTAGCGATGCTAATAATAATGCACTGGATTTATCTGGGCTCCCAGTTGCTTCAACCACACACCGGCTGGAGCGGGGGCTGAGGAATTTGGACCCTTGGATTTGATTTTTACACCCATTTTCACCTTTACTCTGTTAGCATCCTTCACTCCCAAACCTCTGTGCCTATTCAGGACTGCTCTCTCCACCTGCTTAGTTTCTTTTAATTTTATTTTTCCTGGGTTTGATTATACACTGGAGCTTTGTTAGTCTGACACTCATGGAAAGCTGTTGTTCCCTTGGATCTGTCTTCCTTCTGAATAACCATATTTCAGCCAAACCCACCCAAACTCAGCAGCCTCGCCAGCAGACACGTACTGTGCCAAGTTACCACCAATACATGATGCTCCCTGGGCTGATGTGGATCGCCACTGAGTTACCGTTTGTGTATTTGAATAAATCCCCCTCTAAAACAAATAAGAAAAAAATCCCTTCGCTTAATATCCATAAAACTCCCCAGCCCTCGAAAATGCCCGACTCAACAACCTCAGCGGGAAGAGGGGACCCCACCTCAGCTCCGACTTTCCAGCACAGCGGTGAAGCAGCATCTCCTTCAAAGCCCCTGGCGACCTGCAGCATCCCTCCCTCATCCCCCCTCGGATTCCCTTGGGCTGCTGTAACCACCTGAGCCGGCTCTCCACCGGCCTCAGGGATGGAAAAGGGTGATTTATTCACCCTGGAGTCTGCAGTTGCGGGAGGTAGCTTCTTCCTGAGGCTGCCATTTAAGAACCAGCAGGCTTCAGTGGTTAAACTGGGATTAGTACTGCTCACCTGGGGCACTTGCACTGCGGTTTGCTGCCTGAATAAGGGTATTTGAGCAAACTAGGCTGCTGAAATAAGTAGAATTTTTAAGTGTCCTCCCCAAAATGGTTGGTTTTTAACCCAGATCCGTGTGATGGTGCGTCAGCATCAGCGGGGCGATGGGATTAGTGGCTGATGAGTTGCTACGAGTCCTGCCGCATCCCGGCTGCATTTTCAGCTGGCAAAGCGTTTCTGACCACAGCCAGCCCCTTTCCCCACACGCTCCAGTAGCTGCACCAGCATCGGGGCTCTTTCTTCAGAAATGGAAGCAGAAACCACCCCTGCCTGCCCGTGCCCTGCAACAGGCACGTGGGAAGACGGGCAAGAACGCGCCGGCTGCCCCGGTGACTCACACCCCGCCAAACACAACCAGTCGTTGCACGAAGACACGAAGGCTGCACCTCTTTGCGCATCGCCGAGGTGTCGCTCAGTGGGGAAAGGGCCGGGTCGGCCCCCGGGGTTGTCGTTTCAATCCCTATAAGGGAAGCCCTTGGATCGTGTCAGGAATTGCATCGGTCACCACGTCACGCTGTGGAAACAGAAGGTGTTTGGCAGGTTGGCTGCTGTCGATAACGCAGGAGGAATGAGTTACATCAGCAGTTACAAAACCAGCATTTTTTCCTCCCTGCAGGTTTCTTATTGCCTTTAAAGGAGGTTTCTCCTCCTCAAACAGTGGTTTTTCACCCATATTTTTTCTACCAGTTCTATCAGCTCATGTGAAATAGGGGCTGCTGCTTAAATCCAGCACCTTCTCCCACTGCAGGTCTATTCCTTCGCTCCAGTCACTTTTTTGGAGGTAAAAACCTCATTTTACCACATTTGGGGGTTTTATGTACATCAGCACCGCAAAACAGAGCTCAGTGGCTGAAAGGGATACCAAGGGTCTGCTCACACGCGGCCGAAGAGCTAAATTTGTCCTCAGGCCATCAGCAGTGAATTGGGGACACGAAGGACGGACCTGGGCTGGGTGACGTCAGCACATCCGTCGTCCCCTTTTGCCCGGGCTGGGGATGATGGTCTCTACAGATATCAGGTAAATATTTTGGAAACAAAAGCTTCTGCACCAAGTTCAACCCCAAAAGGCGGGTGAACTCAGGAGGCAGGGATGCAGCAAGAGATAAAGATGCTGAGGGCGACTGCGAAGCATCCACTAACTCGGAGCGGTTGAGACAAGCCATAGTATTTCCTTGGAGACTGTGGCAATATTCATTGCTTCCTTGGTAACCAAATATTTGCATCTGTATTGAGTACAGCGGCAAATACGCACCGATAAGCCCGTACAGGCTGCCACAGGTGTGCTTTAGGACACAGCGATTACTTTGGCAGCTCGCTGAGGATAATTGCAGGATGCTGCATCGTTCGTTTGTGCATGCCCACGTGCAGTTTCAATCCCGTCGGTGCTAAGCTTTTCATTCTGCAGGTAGCAGGCAGACCCTGGCCTGATTAATTTAAAAGTGGAACAACTTTCAAAGAATTTTTGTCTTTCAGGAAAATATATGATACGATTTCTTTTTCTCTGTTCCTCTGGACTTTGTAACACGCGCTGGGCTCAGCGATGGGTTGAGCAGCAAAGCTCAGAGCGCAGAAGACGGCTAAGTTGAACTGGGATATATTTTTAGCTCCCAATCTGAATCTCTCTTCCAGAAACTGTTAGCTGAGTGTTTTCATTCTTTGTACTGTGGGGTTTTTAGGGGTTTGTGCAATGCAGGATGAAGAAAAGCTTCCTGATGGGAGTTGGTGACGGGAGTACTGGATGTGGCTGGCTTGAGCACCTGCTCTGCTCCGGGGCTGGGTCTCCTCTGAGCATCCCGCTCCCTGGGCAGGCATTTCTTGCCTCCCCTCCTTCTCCGCCGGCATGGGACAACGGCATCTGCCATACAGAGGGGATCTCGCTCTGGACCACTCCAGCCCTCTGCCTCTCATCCTGAACCCAGAGGGATGCTCGTGGTGGCAAAAAAACTTGGTGTCAGCGGAGTGAGTTAATGAGCCAAAGCTTTCGGAGCAGCTCCCCTCTTGGATTTCCCAATGTCCTGGAGCGTTTCTGAGGGAGAGGTCCTCGGGTGGAGCACCTTGACAGCTAGACGCCCAGTTTTCAATGATTCCCAGCCCGTAATGCAGCCCGGTGGCCTATGGCTGGTAAATACCTTTCCACTGCACCAGCTGATGCAGTCACCGAGCTCATTATATCCAAACTGCTTACAGCAGGCGAAATACGGACCGAGGGAAGAGAAATAGTAATGACCTGGCATTCAGGAGACACGTCTTTAATGTCTGATATCATCATTTGGGAATTAGGTTTTTGTCATCAAATACTAGGAATAATTAAAGGATGGTGCTGGGTTTAGAACGCACTCATATTTGTTCATTAAATAAGATTTAAAAAAACAGCCCGGGAGAAGCTGCAGGGATTAAACGCCCAACGAACGGCTCGTGGGGTGTCCCAACACGCAGGTGCTCAACCGCCCGGACGATGTGGCAAGCACCAACGCCAACACACCAGATAACCAGAGACACCAACACAAACATCATCACAAACACCCATTAGGGGCTGAAAACGAGATGTTTATCAGCTGGGCACACGTGCTTTCCTGGGGCGCTGCCTTTGGATTTCATTCTTGTCCAGAGCCGTAGTTTGTGTTCAAGCCCCAGAGGACTTCAGCCTCTGCAGGAGCATCCCGAGCCCTTTCCCATCCCAATTTCCCCATCTGCGGGGCGAGGACAGCACGCACTTACCCCAGGGGCATGTGCCGCGGGTCACTGAGGTCCTGTTGCCACAACACTTGGGAAAGAACAAGTGCTAAGCGGGATTATTATTAATAACAGTAATTATTGAGGTTATCATCATTACGGTAAAGATCTCTGCATCTAAATGATTCGAGCCCGACAGCTCATTAATCAGCGGGTATCCCTGGCTGCCCTGCCCTCCGCCTCCTTCCCCAAATTAAAGCACCTCCTTTATCCCTCTCCCACCTCCTCCAGCCCTCACCGCTTCCCCACAGCAGGGAAAGATGCAAACGATGCTGGACGCAACGCCGAGACTAAACATGATGTTCTTGATATTTCCATATATCTTTTTAAAAGCCCAGCCTCTCCTCGTATACCAAAGCTGAACTTAAACCACAAAGAGCACAATTTTTGCAGTTTCTGCTTAATATGTGCCCTTTTTCTACATCATACACCTTCCCCAGCAGAGAAGGGCTGTAGGGATGGTGTTATCCCGCTTCTCCAGTGACATGAGACCAATGCAAAAAAAATATCAGCGCATTCCCCCTGCGGAGCAGGTCGGGGTTAACCGCAGCGGCCACAAAAGCAGACCGGGACTCTGTACATCGAAACCATTTCTCCCGGCCCCGGGGCCCCCCCGGACATTTGCAGGTCACTGAGGACTTGCTGCAGGGCTGCACCAGCTTTGGCTGGAGTTCGCCCACAGCTCAGGCTCGGTTATGATTCACCTAAAAGTGATTTCTATTTTACAAGGGAAGGGAGCAGGTCGAGTCAGGCAGAGGAGTGTCGGGGCGGTGGCACATTTCCAGAAGGAAAGCCCTGCTTTTTTGGAGTGGGAAATGCATTGTGAGGTGCCCGATGCTCCCCGGGTGACGTAGACATCGGCAGGAGAGCTCTGCGGCCCCCCGCTGTGTGAATTAGGGTACAGGGAACCTTTCTGATCCCTCCCAGGTCCGTGGCAATGGTGGGACTAAGGGAAAAATCATTGCAGGGCAGGAGAGGAGGTTTGGAGAGAGGTTCTAACCCCTGCTGCGAATCTGGGAGCTGTACTGACAGTGCCTGGGCGGAGGGAATAGCACTGAGCATGGGATTATCCTGCTCTAATATAAGCTTAATAAGCACTATGAAAAGAAATAAAAATCTTTCCAGAGGCAGCGGCCAGGCCTCATCACAGACGCCATCCCAGTCTCTGGGGATGCTGCCTTTGCGAGGCGATGCCCGGGGGCCCCCAACCTGCCTCGGGTCCCTGCAACAAAACACAGCGCAAGGGCTTCCCCTCGACGTGTCATTTGCACCATTTTATTTTTAATTTCAACTTAAAAGCATCTCTCCCTACCGGCACGTTCCCCTTCGGGAGGGGAAGAGGGATCTCTGCTGATCTCCAGGGTTTCGATAAAAGGGTTGGAGCTGGCGGTTCCTCCCCAAGCTGAGCAGTCAACGCGAAACAGCGGAATCAATCCTGCCAAAAAAAATCCAAAAATGGGGCTTTAATCATTATTTTTTTTCCCCTCTTGGAAACCAGCAAGTAACTATTCCTGGAGGTTCGGGCAGTTGCGGCTGGCTTCTCCCAGCAGCTTCGCGTAGCTGAGGGGGAACATCCCTAACATGATTTTGTACTTAATTTGCTCAAGCATCTTTTCCAGCGGCCCTTGCAAGTTGTACGCTTGTTTTTCTCCATGCCCTCGATTCTGTACGCACGAGCTGTGAATCATCCCTGCTTGGGGTGATATGTGGCCAGGCTGCGCCCCAGCAACGTGCGGCAAACAAGTCAAGGCCAATCTTAATTTTCTTATCTGGAGGCAGGCAGGGAGGAGAAACGGGACCCAAGGGGCAGCTTCTAAAGACCACGGGAGGTCTCCTGAGATGCGCTGGGAGAGCTGCTCCTCGGGCTGGCAGGGCGGCCGCTCTCTGGAGCAGCTAAAAAGTTGCCTGGTTTCACTTGTGAATTGAAAGGCAATTTGGGAAACTGGACTTGGTGCTTTTTGTACTCATTTATGTCACTTACCTGCTTGGAGGATGCCTGATTTAGTCCTTGAGCTCGATGGGGCATAAATCGGTATGGATTAAGCCCTGAAAACAGGGCTGGCCCAAAAAGCAAGGCCGAGGCAGGGAGGAAATTTTGCGGATTTGCTTTACTGTCGCAGGCAGACGGCAAAGCCGGCGTGACGGTAGCCGCTGCTTGCACAGCGGGCACTGCAAGGGTTGTGCTCACGGCATGGCAAAAGTGGTTATTCCTGCAACGGAGACAGAAAGGGCCGGGCTGGCGGAGCCTGGTGTGGTCTTCCTGCAGGAAAAGGTGCTCGACAGCCAAAATAAGCACGTGAGGCTCGATACGGGTTCGTGCACGTGAGGGATGGTGCCAGTGCCGTGCCTGTGCAGTGGCTGGCGATGCTGAGAGCAAGACGAGGTCTGCAGAGCCAGGAGCTGGTGCGAGGGGACCGATAACTCAGCTACCGATGCTGCAGCAGCAGGGACAGCCCAGCCCTAGGCTGTGCCCTTCAGAGGAGCAAGCAGCGGGTCTTGCCCCAGGAATTAGCTGCCCAGCACAGAGAAAAGCCTCTCTGCTTCCCAGAGGCAGCAGTTCGGGCACCTCGGGAAGCATTTTGGTGAAATAAAAACATCGAGCCCTGTTTCAGCGAACGCGTGACAAACTTTTCTGCCAGGGTAAGTGCAAGCCCCGCCGTAGGAGCTGTTTTCATGTGCTTCAGCGGTCAGTGGCCCATGTCTGGTGTTCCGCTTCTTTGCTGCGGGTTCCTCGAGCAACCTCTCAGCATCGCCTCGGCAGAAGCTGCCCATGTTTTTGTATGAGAGGTTTTTTTTGCTACTTAATACCGAGGTAGCTTTTGGTACCGTGTAAGGTACACACATAGTAAGGCTCCCCAGAACCTTTGGACAAAGGGAAAAGAGGCTTCTTGCTCCAGATTTCTGCATCGGACGCTGCAACCCCAAGATGTACCCACGTAACCATCGAGGCTCCACCACGGTCCTGCTGAACGCACGTGATCCACGTGTCCATCCCCTGCCTGAAAAACAAACCGTGCGGACGCGTGTCCAGGGAGACAAATCACTTTTCCTGCATCGGAAAAAGTCCAGGGAATCTTTTATGGCATCGAAATGTTGCAGCTCACAGTGTGTTTATGCTCAGCAGCTCTAATCCACTGCTTGTTTGAAAATACTTCCAGGCAATTACAGTAAGAGACAAAACACAGGAGGGAAACTTGGACGGCGAGCTAGTCAGAAGCGTTGGTAGCGGGGCGGAGGGGCGGGAGGAAGGCTTCCCATCCCGGCGGGACAGCCGCCGGAAAGAGTGCCCAGCTGTGCAAAGCTTCCAGGAGGGCATTTGCCTGGCTTGAAAAAGGGAATGACGAAGGGAGGAGGCAGCAGGACAAAGGAAACCATCACGAAATAGCAGGTCAAAGGCTTCCGGTCCTTACGGAACAAGCCCCGGGTGCCAGGGGGTTTTGTTCGGGCACCACCTGCCCGCTGGGCTTGCGGGATCGCAGGAGCGAGCCCTGGCAGCGGCCACAAACGAATTCAGGCTCACGGGGGCCGTTCCACCCGCAGCAGGGGCGAGAGCGCGGCGCGGCCCCCCGAAGCCGGCGCCTGGGCAGGGCCGGGCGCTCTGCTCTCCCTGGGAGGTGTCCTTCCAAGGGTTAATTAACAATTACCGGAGTTTTGGCCCAGCGTGAACAGCTCTTGGGGAAGCTCTCGCCCATGAGGTCAGGTTCAAAGCAATCGCGGAGGTCGCGCTGGCTCTCAGGCATGGCAAAGGATTTTTTTCCCCCAAAAATGTCTTTTGCAAGTACACTGGGTTTTTTTTTTGGAGAGGGGGTTGACTCTTTCTTGCTCACCTAGTGGTTTGGTTCAGCAGTTTGGGTCGTTTTACCCATTTTGAGGCATCTTCCCCCAGTCTTGCTCCTCTCTTACTTCTAATCTAAGTATCACGCTTCCCCCAGAAGTCTTTGCCGACTTCCCCAGCCCAGCCCGCGGGGGATTTTGCAGCCCAGAGTGCGTCGCCTTTGTGCAGTACTGCGAATGTGAGCCTCTGTGTGTGGCCTGCGTCAGCTGAAGCTTTCCAAAACACTTTTCTTTTGTTCTTGTCCCTCTCTAGGTCTTCTGGGGTTGTTATTGTAAGTCTTTATTCCCTCCCAAGCTATTCTGCTCTGTGGAAGCACTATCGTGCTGTTTCCACCTTCTTTTCAAATCTGGCTTCCCCATAAATCACAGCGCTCGTGTGCTCTGGGCAGGCAGGCACTTGATACACCACCTTTATTTTCCAAAATACACCTCTGGGCCTCTGCAAAACCCTCTAGGGTAGCTCCGAGTAGTTTATTGCAGCTGTGCTTATACGGGTAAGGACACAGTTTATGACATCCTTTTAAGATCCTACTTCCTCGCAGTTGTAACATCGGTGAACAAAGGGCAGTCGTGTTCTGCTCCTGGTAAGTTTAAGGATCTGCTGATCCAACGGCACGGGTGGAAGAAGTATTATTTTGCTGGTATAAACTTTTCCAGTTCCTGCAATAGCAGAGGCTGTTTTTGCAAAAGACCTGTGCCAGCATAAACGGAGCTATACCAGGATTTGCATCAGCAAAAACTGGATCTCCACTGAAGTTACCTTGTTAGGTAAGCTGAAGAAACGTACCGCGCAAGGTATTTATAACATCCTCCTTTGTGCGGGTGAGGCAAGAGCTGCGAAGCAGAAGCTGAGGGACTGGCTGCCACGCTGGGGCTGGGGCTGACGGGGAAAACACGTATTTTTCTGTGTAAAGACAATAAGTAGGTAGCAAGGCAGCCTAGCATTCCTCCCCAGCTTTCTGAGTGACATTAATAGTTCTTGTCCAAGGCTTAACCCGTCAATCTTATACAAAGCAAAAAAGCACTAAGGTTTCAGTCTTGCACCTGAACTCTCCGTACTGCGAGAAGCATAAGAACCACAGTCATAAAAAGCTGATTTCTTGTTACCTGTTCACCGCTGCTTTCAGGAATCGCACTGATTGGGAAGGTCATTTACTCAAAAAAGGGATTTTAGTATTGCCCAAGCTACTGTTCACCGGTATTGGTAAGCAATGCTTGTGCATCCACCCAGAGGTATATTACAGCTGCTTATTTGGAGAGAAGACTGTTAGGTTTGACTTTACAGTGCTTTTAAAACAAGGTATATTTTCCTCTTTCATGTGGTAAAGGGCAGGTGTAGCATAATATCGCTGTGCTAAAGAAGAACAAACCCCACACATTAGCCCCCGTCCTGTACCTTTGTAAGGCAAGGCAGATGTACCCAGGCGACAAAGAGCCCACTGCCACGTCCTCAAATCCCTTGCAAGACACTAACCCCAACTTCTCGAGGTGGCTTGCTACTCAGCACTCCTCCCCAGAACCAAACCCGGCTGCCAGCAGTGACATAAGCTCCCACGGAGGCGAGAAGAAAAACACTGCGCGTTCACCCGTTCGCTAATTGCCAAATCATAATGCGTGCTCAACACTAACAAAAGGCATCAAATAGGTTGCTGAGTTATTCAGCCTCTAAAATAATTACTATTTATGGGATGGGACTGTGTTAGGATTGCGGAAATTCAAGTTCAAACAGAGACGAGGAAGACAGGGAAAGCTTTATTAGATTCCAGCTTAACCAGGTGGCAGCTGGGTTACAGGACAGCAGAACTGGTGGTAAAGGTAAGTTACCAGCATGCACAACTGGGTGAGAAACGGCAAGGCTGTATTCAGAGCAGGTACTTGGCTTCAGGTCAGGGCAAGCACACCAAAATGCAAGCTATCGAAGGGGCAAGCGGCCGGCTCAGGACATGTGTTCCATGCGTTTTGCTGAAGCTGAAAATTTTACCAGGGAGAAGATAAATTCTACGTCAGTAGCACCCCTGCGAGAGAGAACGTCGCCATCAGTACTACACGACCGGAGGCAAAACCCCGCGTGCTTGCTCTGAATACAGCCTTGGGGAGAGTAAAGTCAGGAAAGACACCGTGATATGCAACATGCCTCGGAGAGGGGTAACACGAAGCGCCAGGGGAGGTGACTGCGGCTGGGACAGCTGCCCACACCCAGGTGAAGAAGGGGTGGAAGGAAACACTGTCCCTGCAGTCCACGAGTCTAAGGCTTGTGTCCCACAAGAGGAAACCTGCTCTGCATGTACAATCAGTAAAGACAGTGTCAGTCTGCTTCCTTGCTCGCTATGAGCCTTTTGTTTCCTGTGTCTCCTTGTCCAGACTATGGGCCAGAAAGAGCAGCAGCTCTGAGCCCTGAGAGAAGGAGCTCTGAAAGAAAAGATGAGAAAGAGCTTGGCATTTAGGCTACTGCATGGTTAAAGTACTAGTCAAATCCATCTTACCCATTTGTTCGATTTATTTAACTTCAAAGAGGTGCACACTAAAGCATTAAGATTTACTGGTTTGGATTCCTCTCTGTACAAGTTCTTTCAACCAGCTTCAATAACACAAGGCTTTACAGATAGGAGCACTGAAATACAAGATAAACCAAATCTAAATCACTCCAAGAAGAAAAACTGTAGGGAAAAAAAAAAAAGCCAAAAAAACGCCCAAAACAAAAAAACTGCAGCACTCCTCAGGGAAGGGACAGACTGCACAAGCAGGAACACAAAGGGATGGAAGGCAAGCTAGTGTAGTCTCTGCCCAACGCTTCTGTGCTGGCGGCTCAGGGGATGGAGTTCAAAAGATCCTTGAGGAAGCTGTCAGGATCATTGATTTCTGATAAGAGCCCTTTAAACAAAAGAAGACAATACAGAATAATTAGATCCACAAAGCGGTTTCTCCTGCCCACATTAGGGATCTGTGCTAGGGCATGTGTAAGTTAGTAACGACAGCTGCAATCTTATTTTAAGTATGGACAAGACAAAGATAAACCCTTGTTGGATGCATGTGCAGAAGGGACCAAAGTGTGTACGTTAAATCCATATGGCACTTGCTCTCGTGCGACAGAGCTACTACAGGGACCCTGCTAGCTGGCTGCCTGGCAGCTGCCTGCCTTCAACAGTGCGAGGCTGGCCTGGGACACTACTAACTCCTAAGGGAAGAAGAGTAGCCTCTTGGCGCATTGATTTTCAGCATCTCCTGTCTCCTGGGGATACCAAAATCCCTATGGCTGGAACTCTCACTGCACTGAACTACTGCCTCTGTCACATCTGTTTATCAGCCTTCAAACCACATGTACCCAAACCCACCCTTAAGTTGTTACGTCAGTATGTATGTTTAACAGGGCAGGGGGAGGACCCGCAGGATCAAGTGAGAGAAATTATCCTGTCTGGGGATGCTCAAGCGTGTCTCCCAACTGTTTTTGAAATAGCTTAGGCAATAGCTGGAGGGCTGAGGTCTTCTCCTCTCACTGCCTCGTACAAACAAGCTGCTGCAGCAGTGTCAGGAATGCTGCTGTCTCAAGCAAGCAGCGGTCACGAGTTGCATAAGACAGCCTATAAAAGGGAAAGCACACACTTACCAGCCACATCCAAAAACTCGGAAAACGTTTCAACTGGCATGAACTCCTCCTGGAAGGTTTTCAGGGCCTTGTCTGCAGCTTCGTGTATTGGCATGTCATTGTGTCGTATGAATTCAGCAAGAGAGTAGGACCAGCCTCCCTCCGTGTTACTGGTAGGCACCTTCTACGTACGAGAGGGGAAAATGGGACCAAATCAGGGCAAAACCAACTATTTAGTAGAGTAACTGCAGACCCAGATGCCTTCTCCTGTTGCTCTTGGACTTGCGTCCCCTGCCTCTTATAAGCAAGCCACACAGAAAGTTACCCCATATGTGACTCTAGAACCCTTTTGTACAGAATGCAAACAAGGTCGCAGGCGTTTCCTCACCCTAATTATTTAACCCTCTTTGGAAGCTGCAAGTTTCTTTCTGGTGGATGCCCCTACCTCCTTCCTTACCCAACTGCTTCCCTGGCCCAGCTCTGCATGTCCTTGCTTTAGTGAACGATGAACAGAAAAAATAAGCAAACACAGGAGGAGTGCTGCGAACTGGAGAAGTCCCTCAATCCTTCAGACACCAAATTGCAAGGGGTACAGTAAGCACAGGCAGCCTCTTGCGGCCTTTCTGCTCATACAAGGTGACATTTTATGTTTACAAGGATCTTGGAAAAAGGGGTTTCAAACTCTACCTTTTATTTCAAATGCATGTAGGTGCTCAGGTTTGAAAGCTGATGCAGATGAACTTCCATGTTTTTTCTTACCTTGAACATGTTGTAAATGAGATCTACTAGGGCCCAGAAGAGAAGGCCAGAGCGGTACGTTGCGTATTCCTTCACTGTCTTATCCGCCAGTCTAGGAAGATAATGAAATCAATCTTTGAGTTAATCACTTTACTATGCTTCGGTAACCGATTTGATGAATAGTATGAAAGCTGAAGCGGCCAAAAAGCCTATCAATGATGCACAAGGGGAATGGCTCCAAGTAAGCTTTGCCGTGTGCTCTTGGACACAAAACAAGCATTAGGCATCCGTAAGTTCTGTGCAATGATTCCTATGGGTAGGAAGTCGCTTTACCAGCTGTGCCTAGTGTAACCAAAACAGGCAATAAAACCTTATTTCAGCGGAAGAAAACAGGCAGAGAGGGAAGTGTGCTGCTAAGACTATGTAGGAAGACAACAGCAAAGTCAGAAAGAACACCACACAGCCCCCATTCGTATGCTCTCCAGCACATTCCTGAAGGAATAACTAACTCTAGGTTTCAGACACAGTCTGTATCAACGACAGAGAACGTATTTTTGCTTCTAACTCACAAAGTGTTTTTGAAAGACGCTGAGCAAAATATCTTGCCCTTGAAGAAATGGAGGAATTTCTATTTAATATCTTCTTGGTTATCCTATCGCCATGAAAGGACTCGTGCTTTGGGAAATTCAGCAACTGGCTGGAGAAATGCTATAAAAGGTGCAGAGCTGTCCTGGGATAGCTGCTCCCGAAGTTTACAGGATTAATCACAAACAGGTTCTGGCAAGGCGGAACCTCCTGCCAGCAACTCTAATGGGTTTGGAATTTTCTTGCATGTGTTTCTCAGGTACATCTGCCTCCATCACATGCCGCTTCCTGCTTGCTGCTTAAAAGCTTTTTATTTTTTCCCCCAAAAAGCCCTTTTTTATTCATCTCAAACTAGCTCAGCTGTCACTGACACAAGTCAGCAAGACAAAAGGATGTCATCTGACCACGGGTCTGACTGCAATCTGCCAAAGTCGGGGGTTTTGGGGGGAAATGAACATTTTGCTGCTCTTATTCTAAAAGGCTACATTTGTGTGTCTGCTCTTAAAACAGTTGGCTTGGTAGGTGGCAGTCTGCTTGGGCAGCTAGGCTTAATTATTTAAAGGAAAACCAATTAGTAAAGGTGACTAAATTTCCACGGGAAGAACAGCAACTTAGAGCGAGGCTAATTCTAGACTCCCAAATACTGCAAGACAGAGTTTCCTTTTATGTGAATGGTTTTGATCTAATTGGAGTCTGCTCCTTTAATTGAAAACTAAAAGGCCCTTGTGGGTTAAGTCTGGTAGCTACCTCCTGGAACAGCTACTTCATATAATAGCTGCTGCATTTTCATTAATGTAAGTTGGTTCAGGCTCATCAGCTATGCATGGATTGCCAGCAGAAAGTTAAGGCATTAACACTTTGGGAGCCTGGCTTCTCCCATGAATATTTTAGAAAGGTCAGTCAGGAGCAAAGAGAAAAAAAATCAAAGGGATATCTTCCTCCCAAACTCCAGATAAAAGCTATACTGCAAAGTGTCTATAGATTTTTTTCAGGCAGAATTCTTGGTTCAGTAATAACAAGCAGGTAATTGGTCACTTGATTCAGTCCTTTAGAATTTAAAAAATATATTTAAAAAAAAAAAGAACAAGAAGCTGGGGCAGGGTCTGGAGCACAAGTGTGCTGGGGGGCGGCTGAGGGGGCTGGGGGGGTTTAGCCTGGAGAAGGGGGGGCTGAGGGGAGCCCTTCTCGCTCTCTGCAGCTGCCTGAGAGGGGCTGGAGTGAGGGGGGGTCGGTCTCTGCTCCCAGGTCACCAGTGACAGGTGAGAGGGAACAGCCTCAAGCTGCACCAGGGGAGGTTTAGGTTGGGTATTGGGAAAATGCCTTCCCTGCCAGAGCGGTCAGGCCCTGGCACAGGCTGCCCAGAGAGGGGGGGGAGTCACCATCCCTGGGGGTGCACAAACAACATGTAGACGTGGCACTTCAGGACATGGTTTAGGAGGCCTGGGGGTGTTGGGTTGGGGGTTGGCCTTGATGATTTTCCAGCCTTAATAATTCTGTGAACAAACCCAGAACTCCTATCCATCCTGGTAATTTCACCTCTGGGTTTAAATACAAAGTGTTTCTGAAACCCAGAAGGTACTGAGTATCCCTCACTTTTGTCTTGCAGACAAACTGCAATAGGGGTGGCTTCTGGTGGAGGAAAAAAAGAAGACATTTTTGGCTAGATTCTCCTCAAATCTGTCTTACACTGACTAATCCAGCTGAGCAGTTGGACAAAACACCTAACCACAGGACAGGGCACAGGCAGTAGTTGTTGCCTTCATTTAAGTATGAGGGAATGCAGAGTATTACCTGCATCTTCACTAATAAGATTTACAGGCCCTTTTTAGGATCACGAATTGATCCTCGGCCACTTTCAGGTGCACTGTTGGTTCCTATAGCGACATTTTTCCATCTCCCCCAGTAAAGGTTGCAGTGAGTCCTTGTGTCTCTTTAACCTTCAGTCCACACCGCCTTGGTGTACTCTGAATGGTGGTGCTCCCAGCTCACACCCTTGTACTGCCTCCTATGTGGAATGCTAATTTTCATCTTTTGTATGCAGACATATTACTCTGACGTTACAGACGCCAGCTTCCTCTTTGCCTTAGCCTACAGATTCAAGGTGTTGGCACGTATCTGCAGAGCATTTCACCATCCATCACCCTCTTCCTGATTTTCCACAAGAATAAATAAGCACAGACCTTGGAAATAAAAATTGCCATATTTCTATGTCTGAGAGGTATTATCAGCGGAAGGCTTTGTGCTCTCTTAAGTCTGCAGGGATTAAAGAAAGCCCTTGAATAAACCTTGACATAATTCCTGAGAACTATTTCTTAGTGTTTTCCCCTGAAATTCCAGAGATTGGATGGTTTAGCTGGAAGCTTCTTGCTATGTCTGTTTCAATATGCTTTTAGTACATACATGCTTAGAGATAAGTTGGGAAGGGAACAGAATAATTTGCTGAGGGTTTTAAAAAACACCGAACATCCACAGCAAGCCCACGCGGGGCTTTGCTTTCCCAGTCTCTTTCACAGGCCACACGGAAAGCTGCATGTCCTTGTGTCTGAGAAAGCAGACCTCCACCGTACTATCTCCTGTAACTGCTAAACCTCCTTTCCCAGAACTCAGGCAGGGTGGTGGAAATAGGAGATACAAGCACAGAGCAGGCTGAGCTTGAACAGCAGAAGCTAGCACAGAAATCAATACAGGAGCCCCTTTAAGGGCTCTTGTGCTTTTGATGCCTCTAATAGCATTGATGCATGCTGTGTTGTGTGTTAGTACAATGTAATGACTTTATCAAACACATAATTAATGTCATCAGAATAAGAATGCCCTTTAAGGCGACTTAGAATAATAATGAATTTATTCCTAATTATGACAGCTATTAAAAATCTTCTTTTCAGAAACTGGAATTCCCTTTCCTTCTCTGGAAATATGTGCTTTTGTCAGGCAGGCACAGCCACTTATTCTTGTACTTCAAGTGCCTGACAGCTGCTATTGATTTTTTTCTTTTTTAAAAGCAAAGGCATTTTATTTCTATTTCTATTTTTCTATTTAAGGAAGCTGGTGCATTCATCAAAAGAGCACAGAAACAGCTTCTTTAGGAAGGCAAGCAGAAGGCATGCTAGCAGCTCTGAAACACCACACAACAGAAGTTTCTACAGTGTTTCACTTGAGGTGGGGGGGGAATAATAAACATCTCACCATTTTCCTACTTTTAGCTATACCTCTAGGAAAAGCATCATTTCTACCAACCAACTGACTGATCTGCTCCAAAAAACATCCAGAATTGAATGCTCCTGCTCATACCTCTGCAACGCCGAGTACAAAGCGACTCAGAAGGGTTAATATCTGCTGTTCTAAAATATGCACGCGCTCCTTTCCTTAGCTCCCCGTAAGCTGCCGTGTGGCTCTGACTACCGTGACAGTAATGTGAGTAAGCTGGCAGCTGCGGAGCAGCAGCAGGGTCGTGGCTAACCTGCTGGCTCCCCCTGGTGACACCACTCGCGCGTGGGAGGTGATGAGGAGCCTCTTGAGGATTTCCACTCGCATGGCTTTCCACTTCTCGGGGGGCGAGATGTGCAGCGCCAGCACGGTGTAGTAATGGGGCCCGTCCACCTCGTAGGCACTCTCCACCCACTTCTCTTTGGGGTGCTCCAGGAAGCTCTGGAGGTTTTTCTCCTCCCTCGAAGTTGCTCGAGTTCTGAAACACAAGAAAAGCTTCAGCAGCTGCTCTGGCTCTTACACGCTCATTTGCTACATCTCAGCAGCTTTTTATAAAGGAAACACAGGAAAAAGCAGCGCTAGCTTTGCACTATCGGGATTTTCCCATATTCCTCCACTGGTTCGGTATCTGCTCCCAGTGAAGCATACAAGCCTAGCACACTCACTCTTCCTTGGAGCTGTGTATAGTCTGGAGAGGTTTGCAAGGCAGTTGGTATTGCCCCAATAGGACAATACTACTGTAGAGCTTTTTTCCCCTTTTTTGAAGGAAAAAAACCAGAGCCAGGCCAGCCAGTCCATGTGTTCAGGTTGTACTGTCTCCCATCTGACACTAAGCACGTGAGTTCAGCTCCTACAGCCAGACCTTAGAATCAATTTAGGTTATTCATCTACCACAAAAGCAATCACGGAGAAGATACAGGCCAATTTCAAAACCAAGAAAATAATGTATTTACTGTAAGCTTATATAATTTTTTCCTTTCCCCTAGCTCCAGTCTCTTCAGGAGTCCTGACACCCCAGAGCTGACCGTGAAAACTCCGTGTTACAGTAGACCTTGCGAAGATGTTTCACACTTCACCACAGTCTATTACTCTACTTCATCAGGAAGAGGCTGCCAGCCAGGTAGGTCCCTCGATTTTTAAGTTAGATACGCCCTCCCTATCAGTAAGGTATAAAGTAGTATCCCTAGCAGATAAAGCTGTGCCTGGGTGCCAGCGTTGTGCGACCTTTTAATTTGTTACATGATGCAGCTGGTAGCCAACTAGTAGCTCTTCATTTTCCCCATTTAATATCGCACATGTCTTGAGGAAAAAAAAAAATCTATGTCTGGAAACTACATAATGCATTTTTATACAACAGCCGCACAGCGGGTTCTGGGCTCTCTGGTGCCAGTAAGCAGACTAACGAGATGAAAAGAATAGTTTCATTTATTTGTCTCCCAAGGGACTCAGAAAACAATAGCACAGGGATCTGGAGATAGATATTAAAAACAATAGACAAATTGTATTAGGGCCAAAACATTGATTAGTTCCAGGCAGGAAAGTGAGAGAGATTTCATTGCACTCCATTTGGAGTGACCTTGGTTGAAGAGGCGTATCTTTTAACATTTATACCCTCATCTAATTAGCATTACTTTCTAGTATCTAACTACACAAATAAAAGGCGTATCGGCATCACATTTTCACGTGGGGTACTGTATTACCAGAACCAGCTCAGGCATTCCAAAGCATTTAGGTGCCTATAGATTTGTACACTTCGACATAGGGTCAAGCCAAAGCACGCCCTCATCTTATTGTGCTTTGCATAAATACGACCTTACTGAAAGACTTCAGCAGAAGTGTTCCTATGCTGCTGTTTATTGGCAAAATAATAATAACAACAATTATCATTATTAAATAATAATCTTAAAAATGTCAGGAAGGTCTGATGGACCTGAACACTAAAGGAGAATTCCAGTATGTCAAAACTGGAAACAAAACTGATTGTGATGGTTTAACACCGGATAAAATGATACCAGTGTTAAGTTCTCAACTAACAACAATTCCTTCATCACAGTGTCTCTCTTCCGTCTGCTCCAGAGAAAATTAAGCTGGCAGTGTTTCTTTAATCTAATAACCCTGTTGCTCACCCCAGAGGTAATAATTAAATCTAGAATGGAAAGAGAAGCTAATTCCCAATTGCTTTTACTCAATAGGTTCCCTGTTATCCTGCATGTTCAGGCGGCAACGCTTTACTCCAAACAATGTAAACCTCTATCAGTCTGCTTAAGATGTGCAATTTCAATCCTCCTGAAACTTTTGTGTCGTTTCCCACCTTTCTTGCCACATACGTGTAACAAAGCCCAGCTGCAGCCCTTATAGACCTTTCGGAGACTTAAGAGTGGAAGGCAGAGGTTCTTGCTAAGAGAAAGGTACTGACGTGTTGAGGACGTAGAGCACCGTGTGGATTATGTAGGGAATGAGGTGTATGTTGCTCTCCCTTCCTCCTCCCCCAGTATCTACGCTGAATGATTGCTCCATCGCAAAACGGAGAAATAGCAGTTTAATGTCATGGACATTGAGCTGGTAGGTGGGTTCCCGCTGCCCTGTGCATTCCTGGAGGTACGTGTTGTGTCTGAAAAACAGCAGTAAGTGTTACTTTACTAAAAATATTAATAAAGTTTCTTCTTCCACAGCATAGCTCAGAATCCAAGCAAGTATTTCACATAAAAGATTTAAAGAATGAAGAGGATATAAAAATGCAAGCACTGCTACCTTCGGTTAACCTCCCCAAAGGGAGGCTCTCAGCTTACTCTGGCAAATCTAATTCCATCTGCATACATATATACGCTCATCGATACTATTTTCCTATGTCCAGGGCTTGGGATACAGCCCCCTGGCTGAACTGCATTAAAGATGTTACCACACCCGATTTCTAACGTGGCCGTACAAACCCAGCGCAAGGTGGACCAGAATACTGACAACAGGATGAACCATCTCCACCTGCTCTGGGTTAAGTGGTCAGGCCACCGTAACTCACTGCCATCCAACGGGGGTTTGGAAATCTGCACAAGGGAACCCGCTGCTGTCAGACAGGTTTCTTTTGTAAAGCAGGGGGTCACTGGGCCGCAAACAAATCAAGATAGTTACTGCATACTGCATCTTCAGGACTCATGGGGGGCTAAGGAGGTAACGAATTTGTTTATTTATATGAAGCCAAGGAGCAAACAGACACCTGCACTTTTTAAGGAGATGTACTCTTGGATGGCAGAATCTGAAATGGCTCGGGTTTACTCAGATTTAGCTGCTATCATATTTGATTCCATGGTTTGAAACTAGCATGCCTCTGTGATAATGTACTGACTCACCCACCCAAATGCTAAACAGCTCGAGAAGTAACTTCTACTCACCGTGCTAAGCAAGTAGCAAAAGCAGACTCTGGCACATGAGGTCCCCAGACTGGCAGGAGCCCGTTACACTTGGTGTTGGCATTTTGTAGGGCTGCACTCTCCCATTCTTCACGGCCACGAGCAAGTCTGCATTGACAAAACAAGCCACACCCAGGCAAGTTAGAAGTATGCAAGTTTTTGGCTAAGAAACCATCAAAACCTCATAATTCTGCAGCTTCTTTAAATTACGGACTTCATTTTTCTGCATCCAGGCCTGATCTCTATTTGGGATGTTAAAGTAGGCTACAATGGAAGAGCCTATGCCTGTCTCCAGGCTGCAAAGTGATCAACTCATAAGCAAACCCATCCTGAGTTACACGGCCAAGTGCCATGCTCACAAACCACCTTGGAAAATCAAGTCAGCCACCACTATCCAGCTTGTGATCAGAACGTACCTTACAGCTGCAAGGTGACAGTCGTAGTGGACAATGTTGAAGTGAGAGACCGTGCTGTATCCCTGTTGTTTTCGGGGCTTGTTCTCAAACTCCTCTAGTGCAACGCGTTTGGTGAAAGTATAAATACCTAGGACTTTCGTAGGCTGCAATGACACAACACTGGTGTCAAAGATCATTCACTTCTCTAACGGTTCACACTTTGTAGTATTTTGACACTGCACTGAATTCAATCTCTCCCAGTCCCTACCACAAGCTCACACTGATCAAATCTTTTTCTGGCTTTCACTGAAAACGTCCAGCTTTCACTGGCAACTCACTTCCACTTCCGAATCACCTCTGGAATTACTGATCCCAAGAACCAAACCTGAGATATCCTGATCTCCCAGAGCCAACGCACCAACCCTTGTGCAGCCGGGTACCGGCAAGTCCCCTCAGCTGGTGAAAGGGCTTTGCAAATGTATCTCACTTTACCTGAAACTTGTATCCTTCCCGGCAGATGCAGCAAGTCAGACCTGGTTCTTCTATAAGCTCCTCCATCTGTTTAAGCAGCGCAGTCTTGGTCACTACCTGACCCTTCTCATTCGTCTGAAAGAGAGAACACTCAAGCAGGTTAAAAGGACAACGATGACACCACCATCCCCACCACTGTAACAGGAATGCCATTTCCCAGCCTGCTATTAGCAACCGTATTTACTCTCCCAGCAGCACCAGGCAAAGCATGGGCTTGAGCTCTGCAATATTTGTCAGTAAATCATTTTACACAATTCCTTGCGTGGCAGTTCTAGCAAGACAGGAATAAAAGATCACTAGATCGCTAGTCCACTGTCAGTGCAAACAGCCTTTACCGTCATCCCCAGAGTGCCCAAGGCCTTCTGTCTCATTGCCATGGCCATTCGCTTCTTCTCTGCACGCGTCTCCTTCCGGGCAGCATCAATCTTCTTATTCACCTCCGGATGTTCCCTCAGTGCCTCCAGAAGATTCTCCGCTAACGTCCCGATCCCTTCATCGCTAGACACTTGCTCCAGTTTGTGCAGGTTGGTAATCGAGTCGGTACCTATTAGCACCTAATGGGGATTGAAACACAGCACTTTCTTCAGGAAGAGGGTGCACGTGACAGTAACTGTCCCCCCTAATCCCACCCACGACAGCTGAGCAGCAGCACTGATCTGGAACAATTTTTGCCAAGTGTGTTTGCTCCTTCTTTGATGCTCCTACTTTATGGACCCTGGACCCTAAAACTGCGTACGAGACGGGGGCAATTTGCCTCTATACTGGCCATTACTAAGAGGTCAGATGTGGATGTTAGATGAAAAGCATCCTTAAAACAACAATCAGGCCTGAAAAAGCCTATCAATACTGTATATTTCACAGCCCTAATTTACCTTCTCTCCACACTGGTGTGTAAATCTCACACCACACAGAACGAGAAGATATTTAAGTCAAAATCTCTGCCCTTCAGACTTTTCCACACTAGCAGATGATACCTGAAGCTGGTGTCTCTCTCCAAGCCCAAGAAAAAACAGTGTATAATCAACTACTATAGAAATAACTGCTTAGCTACAGCCACAAAAAACAGCGTAAGAAGCCAGCCACGTCCTGCTTGGCTTTCAGGAGAGTCTCCTTACCTGCGTAGCAGGGTGCTGTGTGGCAAGTCCACGGAGCAGGCGCAGGATAAAAGGAAGTGCAGGTCGAGCTAAGAATTTCTTCCATATGTCTGCATCCAAACTGCACAGAAAACAAGAGACAGCAGCTGAAGGGCAGTCACCCGTTCCAAAAAGGCACTTGGCGGTCAGCCAGCAGCACAGCTTGCAGAGCGCAGGCTGCAGGCAAGACAAGCACCCTTCCCCCTGTGTCCCTCCTCCGCTAATGAATGAAGTGACATTCACACTCCCACTTCCCACGTTGTGCACACTGATAGCCATAGTGTCGGCTCTTAGCCTTGGGATTTGCTTTATGTTTGTGAGCTGGCCATCAATGGCAAAAGCTCCATTGCAGTGTAATGGGTAAGGAACAAGCAGGAAACACAAGCATGGCGATATCCAACAAATCAGCTCGGATGGGTATCAAATGGGAAGATTACAGGCTTTTTTAGCCCGTCCCTACAGTGGCACTGCCTCACCAGACCCTCTGCATCACAGCCGTACTCAGTCTAAACGCTTCTGAAAGTAGACTTGTTAACGGCTTTCTTGGAAGATTGTTGCTGTGATCAAATGAGAGAAGGATACACAATAAGTAGCAACGCTTACTTCTTTGCACTGGGAATGTGCTTTTTCATGTAGTCAAGGGCATTCTGCGTAATTCCCTTCTGAAGGATGAGGTCTTTCAGCTGATGGCCATTGCTGTTGTTCTTTATTCCCGCTGCTATTTTACAGAAGCAGTCCAGGAAAACTTTATCATCTCCACTGTGCTCCTCATCATACCTGAATGAAGAGAAGAAATGGCAACTTGGAGGCTCTCCAAGAATCTCTGCCTGTAATTCTCATTATGTTATCGCTGAATGCATGTACCTACTTCAGCTCAGAGACTCAGAAGAACTACTTAGACCCTTGTCACCTCAGAATACACTCTAAAGCCCTGTTTCTCGAGCTACACACTCACATATTTCTTTTAAAAATGGCTTACAAATGAAATAGGAAATTAAGCTTATGCACCAGGAGTCTCTGAAGCTTTGCATTACACTGGAGTAAACATCAATGAGGGGGGAAAAAAGGAATAGACTTGTCAGTACAACTGATTTCACGTGCTTTTAGCTGAAATATGACAACATACTTATCGAAGTTACAGTAGGGCTTGAATCGATCAACCAGAATCTGCATTTTCTCCATTTCCCCGAAGGACAGGTATGGGATGATGCGTAATAGGCCCTGCAAGACGCTGAGATTGGAACGGACAAAAGTGCTGTTAATCTGATCGAGCAACATTACCAGCTGATCTTTGTCACCGGTTAGGAGGAGGTTACCCTGCAAAGGAAGAAGAGCATGATTTATGTTCAGGAATAAATCTACAAATTCAAGAAAACCCTCACTCTAGTAGCTGGTAAGACTCCTCCTGTCTTGAAGGATGAGAGGTCTAGACCCTGATAGCCTGATGAAGAACAAAGCCCAGCCTCATTCCCAAATATCTTACAGAATGGCTGTATCAGCTCTTTTAGCGGACACATGACTTCTTCCACCTACTATAAAAGCATTTTCCAGTCAAAAAGGTCTAATAATTCCAACCCAAAGGTTGTCAGACTCCTATACACCAATAGTTTCAAAAGATGAGTGAGAAGCTCTTCTCATTCTCAGTCTAGTTGAGATATAATTTTTATCCTCAGTTAGCCAGAAAATCAATCCTGTTTTCAACATGTACGAAAACAGTAAAAAAACAGGGCAGTGCTGTGTCTTTTCTTGTCTCTCACTGGCCTGTGGCCCAAAGCAGCAAGGAAGGGATCCAAGCAGTGCCTAACAACCCCCGCCTTGACTGTGCAAGAATCATCCTAAAGAAGCCTCACAGTGCTTTTGGTTCAGGGCACTCCTCTTGGCCTACCTCCGAGGCCTGCTAAGACATGCCAGCAAGCGTAACAAGGGTTAGACTCTCATTAAGCACTCCTCTATGGCTCCTGAAGCTCAGCATCCCTGTAATATGGTATTTGCAAGCCTTGAATCCCAGTCAACATTTCCATTCGTGCACTGAGCCCCAGGCACTCACCTTGTCCTCACTCAGAGGTTCTGCGTTGGATTCATCCAATATGATCTCCATTATACTAAGCACTTGCTCCGCCACGGCCGCTCCTCCGCTGTCCTTGCTTTCCTGCTCAGCCACCAGAGCCTGGAGAAGATGACAGCAGTTATTGTAACACCAGCAGTAACTGGTTTAACTGACCCACACACTTCCACTCACTAGCAGATAAGGAATGGCTAACAGATAATCTGCAGTGCCAGTCCAGCAGTATTTAAGATCTCTTGCAGTTGTCATAAGGCAGCATGACAGACAGAGGTAGTTTAAATTCATTGGAGTCCAAGGAAAACGCTTTATGGAAGTCCTGGTTGTCCTCACCAAGTTAAGAGTTCCCAGCATGACATTCAAAGTGTTCATTTCCGGCTTGACCAACTGCTGACGGTTTATTTTCACCTTCACACAGTAACTGAACAGTTTCAACAGCACCTACAAAATACAGAGAATGCATTCTTTACAGTACCTTCAAAACAAGCAGGAGGATTTTGCTGAAACTAGAAGCACCCAATAATAGAGCTAGTTCCCAGACTTCCTGGGCAAAGTACAAGCCAGATTTTTTGACCAATGTTAACCTTATGACAGCTTTGGTTTTTAAGTAAGGCCAAGGCAGAAAACAATCACCCTAGCAAGACAGGATTCAGTCTTACCGACTCCTCAGCTTTTACACGCTTCAAGGTCTTTGTAAAGAATTGTTAACCAAGAGGAACGGGAGAGGGAAAGAAGCAATTTCTCAGATTTTCATAAATTAGTGAATTGAAAGCTCTGCTCCAACCCTTAAACTGCAACACGAGGCAGGCAACTAAACTTCACTAACATTTGTGGCATTTTCCAGCACATAACTCCTGACCCCAAAGAACAGAGGCTGAGACTCACAGTTAAGAGGTGCCGGCCTTGTTTGAAGTCTTTAATTCCCGTCAGTCTGTTGAGCATGCACTCCAAGCCTCCGCACTGGGCCATGACACCCGCCATCTTGTAAACTTCCTCCTCATCCTCCTCTTCATCTACAGGACAGACACAGATTGTGAAAAGAGGAAGCAGTCACAATATGGCAAGCTCGTGCAGGGAC
Organism: Phalacrocorax carbo; assembly: GCF_963921805.1. NCBI lineage: Eukaryota > Metazoa > Chordata > Aves > Suliformes > Phalacrocoracidae > Phalacrocorax > Phalacrocorax carbo. The sequence goes on along the minus strand of NC_087532.1, from coordinate 7,707,252 downwards.
AGAACAATGAAGCAAAATAGAGAGTGCAGTAGGACACATTTCCCAGCAGTTCAAGTCACTTCAACTGTATCAAATTTGAAAAGAGCTACGAGCAGGAATATGAAGAAGGGCCAGGCAGAACAGTCCTGTGCCACGCAAGTGTTCATGTTTGAAGTACAGACTTAAAGCGTTAAAATCCTCCTCTGCTCTAGGTGAAGCAGGTAAATGTAGCAAAAGCAACATCAATCAACTTTAAGCTCACTGCTGTAAGGATAATAGTGTCGTTGCTCTGCAGCGAACCGCAGATTTCAAATCTAATCCCAGCTTTCAGGAGACAAGTGCGTTACCAGTAGTGGAGTCGAGAGACTCGATGAATTCCTCAGTTGCATCTCCTAGTAACCCTCGCATGCGGTAAATGATCCTCATCGGCTCCCCCTGCAAGAGAGGAGAGCATTATATTAACTATACCTCTGTGGACACTTGCACACAAGCCTGGTTCTCGTTACAGCGTGTAATGGACACTCCAGCCTCAGTTCTCCTTTGCCCTGTTTTGACTGCGGATGACAACACAGAGAAATCTTTCACTCCCTCGTTCTCCCCTTACTGAGATGTATTAAAAACAGCAGTAAAGCCACCACCTGCAAAACCAGCAATAACTCATCTATTGGTCTGTCCACTTTTCCTAGCGTTGCCAATTAGATGGACAGGCGGGTAATGAACAGTCTCTTCCTCCTTATATCTTCTCCAACAGTTTCTTTCAACACCAGTGAAAGATCTAGCCAGGCAAAACATGTTCATCTATAGTGAAGCACCTGCTTTCCACAGCAACCTTTCCCTCCCAGGGTATTGCACTGCATACCTGGGAAACACAGGGATCAGGCACAGCCCAGTAAATGAAGCAGGAGAAGCTAATTGGATGAGTGCTTTCAAACAGATAAAATCTGCAGTGATGGAAAATGGAAGAGGAGGAGTTAAAGGCAATTTAACGAGCTTTCAGTAAGACAGTATATTACTAAAATGATACAGCCAAACCCACTGAAGCACCAGCTGGGCTTTTACCCTGGGAAAGGGCTAGTTTTCCAGATGCATTTCCAGCTGGAAATACTGACAGCATATCACTAAACTTTCCATTTTAATCCATAGGTCTGAATAAAAAGCAGAAAAGAAAAATCCCAGATTTGGGAGCAGGAGACCTTGCGAGAGAAAACCTGTCAGAGAGCGCGCTAAGCCTAATGTGGAATAAGCAGTGCTTAATGTCACAGCAAATACATAAGCGCAGGGAAAGCCCCGGGGGGAAGATCTGCTCAAAGGCCATGCTAGAGACCAGCAATTAACACCACAGGGGCCCTGGTAAAATGGCAGATGAACAAAAAAAAAAGCCAGCGAGAGACAAGGGAAACAAGAAGGGGCCTGAGGTTGCGTTCTTGTACGCCTGTCTATTTCCTAGGGAACGTGAGCTGCAGCTCCAGAAGCGCTTTGCGGAGGTGCACACAAAGGAAGACAGATGAAGGCTGTTCATCGACAGGAACGCTGAGCAAACTCTGCCTTTCACCGTCAGCACTGCATCCTGGGAGAGCCGCACCCCGGCTACAGCTCGGCATCTCACGGGAACGGCACCTCGCCGCTCCGAGCGGGCGGGCAGGCTGGGACAGAGCAGGCAATGATTTCCCTCGGTAACTTGACAGAGTTCAAATTAGATTTCACAGTTTAAGACCAGCACCGCACTTCCCTATGCAAGTTGGTACCTTGCTAAGAAATTATCACTGTCACCTAGCTTTGGGCTTGACTTCGCAGTACAGAAGGCTTTTTTGCTTAAATAAAGCTTGATGAGTACCATTCCCTGGATCATAATTCACTGAAAACAGGCATTTTGTTTGAATCCTTCCCCACAAGCACAGCAAACAATTGGTTTCAGGAAACGGAGGTTTCAGCCAAAGGTGACGGCGACCCAAGAGTAAATGAGGAATGAACAAGAAATGCTGGGCACAGTAGTCTTGTTTTATGTTCTCAGGAGCTACTAGCAGTGCCCCTAAGGAACATATGACAAGACTGAGTCTGCTGGATTCCTTTTCAGTTGGAGTTTATTTTAGTGGCTACAAGAAAAGGAAGGGAAGAGCTCGTTCTGGACCACGTCCACCTCTGGAACAAGCTTACTGTGACATGGTGGACTAGTCCCTTAAGACTGTTGGGTCCGTTTCTTTATCTGAAAAACAGGCAATACCCACTATTAGGAGCAAACTGGGAGGATGAAACCTGTCAACTTCTTGAGATCCCTACATGAGAAGCACAAGAGCAGAAGTGCAAAGTAATCCGGAGAAATGTTGGATGCTCTCTCTGCATAAGTAACTTGGGTTCATTGCTGAAGCGCAGATTGATGGAGCAATCTGGTGTCCCTGTCTGTACCCATGCATTAAACTGTCACGTGCAGATGGAGTGTGAAATGCGCTTTGAGAGGCGCTGTGACACACAGTTCAGCTATTTCCCCCAGAGGGATGTAAGAAAGTTTGTTACTCGCAAAGACAGTTCACGTACCCGATCCGCTGCACAGCCAAGCTCCATACACTCACCCGGGTCAGCATTACGTGCTTTAAATCACTTTACATTGCAGAACTGAGTAACAGTCTGTCCTAGGAGAGCACAAAAACGTGCTGACCCAGAAATTTTATGCCAGAAAATAAATCCTGACTCGTGGGACTTTTTACTTCCCCCACCATTTATTTGTTAATATCATGGACAGGCGCCTTGTGCTGTTAACACACATAAAGATAATACATACCTCATTAGTGGGACACCACACCTTCTTGTAGACCTCAGCCACAGGCAGATCCAAACTGATGATCTTATTGTTCACCAGAAGCTGAAAGGGAGAAATTAAAAAGTCAAGAGCAAGCTCCCATTGCATCACCGTTCCAACAATCGTCAGCTGCCTAGATATGGCATCCCCACGCATCTGCGCAAGAAATCCACCCTTGTGCTTTCTCACCTCCATTCCACTGTCATCCTCCAGCAGAGCCACCAGGTCACAGTCCTGACAGATTTTGTTCTTGATGTCCCTCATGAGCGGCCCAATGCCAGGCTCATTACTGCTGTAGGGATTTCCTGGCATTCTGCCCTGTAAGAAGTCTTCCTGCTGTGGATCTTTCTCCAGAGTTACAAAGAACTCAGTCACTTCATTCTCTTCCTAAAGAACAGCAGCAGAGACAGAGTGAGTAAGTTTTCCCCTAACCACGCTCCCATTCCTGCATTTTTATGGTAGCAAGTGACAGGAGGTCCCTAAACCTCCACTCCTTTCGTCACTGGTGCATCCTGCCGTACACTGCCACACATGGGGCATGCAGGGGATGTCTAGGGTCATTTAGTAAGCAAATTCCTCAGCATGAAACAATACTACTGGTTCTGCTCTTCTCTACAGAGCCTGTCACAGCAGGGAACCTGAATACTAAAACCCCCAAATGGGATACCATAACACTACAGTTCTACGCTGACTAATATTAAATCATTATTGTAAAGAGTATTCTTTTTTGCCAAAATGCAGGCAACTGTATCAATACAGTTCATATATATTACTATATATAACTAATATAGTTCTAATATATAATTCAAATATATAACAACATATAATTCAACAAGAGCAAGTGCAGGGTCCTGCCCTTTTGGGAGGAACAACCCCCCGCACCAGCACAGGCTGGGGGGGACCTGCTGGAGAGCGGCTCTGCTGAGAGGCCCTGGGGGTGCTGGGGCGCAGCGAGGTGACCCTGAGCCAGCACCGGGCCCTTGGGGCCAAGGGGGCCAGCGGTGCCCTGGGGTGCATGAAAAGGAGTGTGGCCAGCAGGGCGAGGGAGGTTATCCTCTCCCTCTGCTCTGCCCCAGTGAGGCCACAGCTGCAGTGCTGCATCCAGTTCTGGGCCCCCCAGTTCAAGAAGGGCAGGGAACTGCATGAGCAAGTCCAGCGAGAGCTACGGAGATGCTCAGGGGTCTGGAGCATCTCCCTTGTGAGGAAAGGCTGAGACACCTGGGTTTGTTCAGCCTGGACAAGAGAAGGCTGAGGGGGGATCTCATCAGTGCTTATAAATATCTGAAGGGCGGGTGTCAGGGGGATGGGGCCGGGCTCTTTTCAGTGGTGCCCAACGCCAGGCCAAGGGGCCACGGGCACAAGCTGGAACACGGGAAGTTCCCCCTGAACATGAGGACAAACCCCTTCCCTGTGCGGGTGCCAGAGCAGGGGCACAGGCTGCCCAGAGAGGCTGTGGGGTCCCTTCCCTGGAGACATTCACCCCCCGCCTGGACGCGGCCCTGTGCCCCTGCTCTGGGGGTGCCTGCTCCAGCAGGGGTGGGACGGGGTGAGCTCCAGAGGGCCCTGCCAACCCCCGCCAGTCTGGGATTCTGTGATCTGTTTAAGAAATCTAACTTTCTAAGCGATGCTACAGCCATCTCTGTACTTACAGGATAGATAATACTGCACAGTCTCTCAAAGATGAAGACTGGAGTCCTGTAGTCATCAAGGCTGTAACGTTTTGCAGTCTCTATACACACGGCCATAAATGCTTTGGTTTCAGATTCTGTGCCTGCCAAGAAACGGAAGTATTAAAGACACAGGAGTCCATTTTACAGGTTCCCTTTAACTCAGCATACACAATAAATCTGTCTGCAATAAGCACCATACTTTGGTGCCCTCTTCTTTTGCATATCCACTACTGAAAAGATGAAAGGCTATTTATTGGTATGTTTACTAGGAAAACCCTTTGCATGCTTGGGCTGCAGTAAAGCAATCCCATAAAAAAGGGGGAGGTTTAAATTCCTGGAACACAAGAGACAACTCCAGGAATGTTATTTACCTTTTCTGTGCCATGAGGAAATATTGGAAGGTCCCAGCCATAAAGAAACCTTTCACTACCCTAGCCTTTTAGAAAGAAGGTCTTCGTGTGGCTGTAACCATCTGCTTTTTCGTTTCAGTTGACCCAGACTCTGGATTTACAGAACTGAGGTGGTTTTACCTGTTGTCATATCTTCCAGCATCTCCAGCAGCATGTCCTGCGTTTCATCGATCAGCTTTGTTCTCTGTACCACTAACTTCCTCAGGCACAGGTAGCCATTCAGGACTGTACCCACCAGGCGGCTTTTGAAGTGCCGTTTGATGGACTCCACCTCCACGAAGGATGAGAGAAGACCTATAAAGCAACGAGATATTTGGGAAGTGGGAGAGAGAGTTTGATTTCTTACCTCTACATTTCACGTGGCCAGCAAATAGGGCACAATATCATAAGAGCAGCACGATGCAATGGCTTGTTACAACTCCCATTGTCAGTCTGTGGTTTAAAGCTCACTTCTATGAACTGAATGGTTGGAGGCAAAACCCCTGGCCTGCAAGAGCTGCCTTATAATTTATACCATATGGGACCATGGTGAGGGAATGAGGAAAGGAGCTTTCCAAGTGCTTGCTACGAAATTCTGCAATTTTTGTTTGACATTTTTCTGTCACAAGACATTTCAAAAGCAGAAGACTGCTCCCCTTCTAATATTTAAGCTAGCGCTGATGATGTGACAGCAAGTGCGGTACGTGACTTATCAGTTCTATCACCAAATTGGCCATTCCTGTAACAAAGAATCAGCTAACACTTGGATTCCTTCCCATGACATATTCATCGTCATGCTTTTTCTTGCAAGAAGCCAGGCTTTATCAGCCTACTAACTTTTGAAGAACATGGAAGAAGATACGAAAAAGAGTGACCTAGCTAATGACTGACTTCCATTTCCAACACGTTTTTGAAAAAAGCTGCACTAGAAGATACAAAAACGAACAGCTACCATAGAGTAAGTAGGTAGGAAACAACAGGTAGGAATAAATGAGCAGTGTTTACAATGGTCCCGGGAATAAATGCACAATAAACGCAATTAAGAAACGGAGAAGAAAAGTGATGTGACGAAGTTTGTTCATGATACGTTACCACAGTTCAGGTAATTAAAACCTAAAACTGACCACAAAAAAATACAGAAAAACCTGTTACGGATTACAGGCTAAATTGATGGCAACAATCCAGTGCTGACAATCATAAAACACTGAATCACATCTCAAATTCTGCTACATGCTACACAGCAGCGATCACCCCATCTCTAATCCTACTACAGGACTTGTGCTGGTGTTACCAGATACCTGTGAGACTCTTCAAGGCATATCCCTGCTGCAAATCAGTGCTGAGTGTTGCTTCCTCCAAGGCAAGTAAACGAGCTATTTCCTGAAAATAATTAACAAGCCCATTAGGACGAGAAACTGCAATGCCAATAATGATTAGCTGGCGAGTGGCTAACACGGGGTGCAAAGGTAGGCAGCGAAGAAACAGAGCCAGCCCCAGAGAAACCAGAACTGCAATGCAGCAGCAGGGAGGGAAGGGGGAGAAGAGAGAAAAACTACGCCACTCATCCTCCTTGTCTTCTCCCTATACCTAGGGGATGCTTTGCTCCAGTCCATGATGGACTCAAGGCCACCATTAATAGAGAGTGTGCCATCTGCCTCTTAGGAGCGCACTGGGGATTACCGCAGCAAACCCGAGACCTGGCACTCTGAAAACTGCAACTTAAACACAGTGCTTCTCCAACAGGCTGTAATACACACTTGAGGAATGGTAGCACACCTAATCCTCCCTTGTCATTAAGGGCTTTTAGAGTCCAGCCTGGCAGCTAAGACAGCTTCCAGCTTGGACCTGGTGCCAAGACAGTGTAGCAATATTTATACCCTTTAGCATAGCTGCCCCCAGAGCAGTTAATTAATATGTACCAGCCAGTTTGTGCTGACGAATGCTACTGCTGGGGCTAAAACCACTGTAACTCTTTCTGTTCAGAGACGACAGCGCAGAAGGGTGAACTTCATAAACCTGCCAAGGGTCAGCAACAGGGCACCGAACAAAAAGATGAAGACTTCAGAGCAAAAAGCCAAACCAACAGGTCAGGGACAAGCCTTCTGTTGCTACCTATTTCCTCCATACGAGTCCATACCTTAGTGATGAGGCTGCCAATATAGGGCAGAACCCCCCTGGCTGCCAGGTAGACTTTCCAGTGGGCCGGTTTGATGAGTTTCTGATACAGTGCCAGGTACTCGGCAGCACACTCACCAGCAATACTCAGCTCATCCAGGTAGCTAGTAAAGAGAAACACAAGCTGACGACGACTTCACAGTAAGAGGTGTTCACAGCTTAAGGACACCATGGAAAGAATGAAAAAGCCTCCAGAACTCTATCCTCCCTGTTGTCCTCCTAGCTAACAGCATAACTGATACTCATTACTCGGTGGCTAAAGTGGTATTTTGCCCCATAAAAACAGTTCCCCAACTGTGCTACTAGCATCAACCGGAGTAAGTTATGTCACAGGAGCTCACCCTATTATTTCGCTGTCTAAGAGGAAGGAGAAATGTTGTCCCCACAGCTGAACACCATCTGCTTGCTTCTGGAAGCAGCACAGACCTGCAATAGCTTATTGCCAGACAGCAAAAAAAAAAAGAGATCTTCCTAAAACTATACCATCCCAGATAACTAAGTTTTAGAATCCAGCCCAAAAAGACCTACAAACCAGAGGTATACAAGGGAAAGGTGTAAGAAAAGTTGGAAGAAGAGAGAGATTCTCATGGGAGTTAAAGAAAAATAATCCCGCAGCCGTCAAGTGTGGCAACACAGAAATACCTTGTCAGGAGATCAAGGACCTGCTGTTTGCGGCTGGGGATGGTGGCCAGAGCTTCCACAATAGTACACGCAGCCTGCCGTGCAGCTTGAGTGGCAGGTGTAAACAGCACCTAAGGCAAGAGCGTTAAAATAGGGTATCATTTGATGTGGACAGATAAACTAGTGGTATCTTACAAAAAGGCAGAGCATCCAATAGGTCAGTTTGGTGACCTGGTGGCAGTGTTCTCTTGTTCTTCCGAACACTTGGTTCTGTGACAATGCCTACTTTGCTCGCCACCAAAAGGTTTAAACAGCGCACTGCGTAGGCGACATACTTATCCACATACACAAGAACAAAAACTTTTGCTCAGGACCTATGAAAATTCAGTAGTCAAAAGAGCAGCTAAGTAGTCAGGTAGGAGGAGCACCGTGGCAGTAAAAGGTTCAGAGTTTAAGAACATGCAGACTACTGGATAAATGTCTAAATGTAGTATTTTTAAGGGAACAGAGCTGCAAACCTGACCTGGAATTAGATGCAGTCAATTACAGTCTCCCCAAATATCACCGCTCATATCATCCGCAAAGTGCACGAAATGCAGCAAACAACCAATAATCTCCGAGTGCCAACCCTGCCCAGTCCGTCCCGCTGGAGCTTTCACCCACGTTTACCTGTCGCAGCCAATTGTTGTGTCCCAGCTTGAGATCCAGAGGGCAAGTTCTCTTCCCACGGCGACTCATAAACTGTTTCCATTTCCAGATGTATTTTTCTGACAAGTAGAGCTGGTGAAGCTCAGCTTTGCTGGGAGATTTCCCATTGGCATCTATACCTGCGATATTGAACACAGCTTAAGGGAACTATCAGCAGCTAATAACTGCACACTGCCATTGTATTTCCTTTGTAGCGGGACACTCCAAACTCCAGCTGAGGGGCTGAGTAGCTTCTCATTTCTTTATGCTGCCATTTGCACTTCTGTGCGGAGCTATGTTCAACTCCAAGCCAGATGCAATTCCCACAGCCTCTCAGGGAATTCAACCGGCTTTTCAGTTGGCTAGTATAGTTTTATAGTTTTAAATAAGCAACAAGTTTCATTTTGTCACATTTCCTGATTATCCTCAGGCACAGCGCAGCCTAGAAGAGTCAGACCTACAACCTCTAAGGACTACACAGCCAAGTGTGAAGATTCCTAGCAGATGTCATGGGACAGAAGCTAACAGAACTCCACAGAAGTACATTCCTTATTAAACCTGGAGGAACATACATGTTCCTTCACAAAATTGCACAAAGTTAGAAGCACAGGACTACCTCTGGCGGGGAGGCACTTTTTCCAAGCTTCATACGATGCTTTGGGGTCCCTCTTGAGCCACAGCTGAGCTTGTGCATGGATTTCATTGCTGTAAGGCTTCACAGTGGTGAGAGCATCCACAGGCACATCCTAATAAACAAAAAAGCTCTGTGATTCTTCAGAAAGCCACAGCCTGTTCTCTTAAGAGAAACTCCTGTAGGTGGATCACTGGTTGTGTGCAGCTCTTGGACAACAGCAGGGTATACAGTTTCTGTTAACGACAAACTAAGAGAGACGCCTCACTCCAGTTACTACTGAAGTATCAGTAAACCCATCTTTGATGTCCGTTTGTGATTATCAGACAGCTAGATCAAAGCAGAAACACACCTTCTCCCTTGCAAATATTATCCTAAATTACAGTCAAGAAGCAGCCAATCAATATAATTTTTACCAGAATTATAGCTACTCTCTGTAGGTACTTAATTTTACCACATTTAGGTACTTGATTCTACAAAACCATTGAAAGCATAAAAAGCTTCCCAAAAATAATCCAGCTGTAGCTTTGAAGTAGCTCTTTCCCTATGCCTCAATCTGAGCATAAAAAAAGCAAAGCCCTGTTTTGGATAGCAGTGGTCAAAGCCGCCAGAGAACAGTGAAAATAGAAAGCAGTTGCCTGGAATTTGCAGCCTGCAAAGACAAGAGTTGCAGTACTTGCGCTTCCCTAGTAACCGTGACCAGGAAAAGCAAGCCCTGGCTTCCTCACAAAGTTATTAATCACTGAGATCAGTGTGCCAGAGTTTAATCAGCAAATTTTCAGACGCTTTGCTCAGCATCGATCTAAGGCAGTACCTTGTTTTTCTTGCTAGTTGGAGCAGGTGGCTTGATCAGCTTTTGAAGAATGCGCAGGCACATGAGGGTGATGTTTTCGACCACCACTGGAGTCTTAATGTTCACTGCCATCAGAAAGAGGCTGAGAGCTGAAAGACAGACGTAAGTTTTCATTCCCCTGCCCGATCTGCAGATAGGACACCTCCGCAGCTCTATACAGCACATTAGAAGTGTTCAGAGTTAGGTAAGACCTCATTTCCTCAAGCAAAACGATCACATTCTCATGCAGCCATGGATGGAAAAAAATTATTTTCTATTACAGCAAGAGTGTCTTGCAACCCTTCCCTTCACACCTCCCTCTTTCTAGTTCTCAACACTCCTGTTTCAAGCACTACCCCAAGACAAAGCTATCTGGTGCTAAGAACATTTTTAACCCATTACATTTAATTTCATTAATTTAATTAAATTTAACCCATTAACACATTTAATTGTGATTACACAAGCTATCTGAGTTGGCATCAGTTCCCTTTCTTAAGGTCTTACTATAGTGCATGGAGCTGGGCACAGCACTTTAAAATAAAGCTTTCGCACTAGCCGTTTGAACTCACCACAACGCAGTCGGAGCTCCCAGCAGCTGTCTTCCTTCGAGATGGAATCTGTTAGCAGCAACATTTCATACTGGAGGCTGCTAGCCTGTAACACAGACACAAGTTCAAAGGCTTAAGAAGTCTTGGTGACGCAGCGGTCCTTTTTGTCATCTGATACTTAAAAAACACACAGGTTCAAAACACACCGATCTAAGTAAATTTACTCCCATGCCCATTTGGGATGATGGGCAACCATATTTGAGAGTGCTGCAAGCAACAGCCAAGACAGTCAGAACTGCCTGAGGAAACTCGGGTATAAACTAATCACCTAATTCTGTCCTTTGCTCTAATGTTTATCTTCACTCCTATCAAGACACAAACACCTTCTGTATTACAAATTGACTCCCAGGAATTGCAGTGGGGCAGAAAAAAGAAACAGGAAAACACTGGAGTCTCTCACCAGGTCTGGATTTGCCCAGTGTCCCTTCAGAGCTGCAGAAACCTTCCCAATGATTAAGTCATTCATTTGCTGTGTGGCCTCTGGGTTGTCCCTAATTCCAGAAGGAAAAAGAGAACGCTGTTACGCCGCGCTTGTACTAAATACCGAAAGCTCCTGGGATTTCAGCTTAGTTGGCAACAAATGTACAAGCAGTTACAGTCTATGGTTTGCTGATGTATCTCCCCTATGAAGCTACTCCCTTCTGATCGTGCATTTACAAGCACGTGGCTTTCCAAAGTTCACTGGAAGTCAGAGGGCTGCAAACACTGAGCCAGACCTAACCTGGTCAGAAGGCACATGAGCTGACGGACCTCCTCCCGCATGGTGGCTGCGCCCCGGCGCAGGTTGTAGTCAAAGAGCTCTCGGATAAGGCCCTGGGACACCAGGATATGCCTGATGGCAGAGTTGGTCGCCAAAGCCCGGAGCAGCGTTATGCAGTGTTCAGTGACGGCCGAGGCACAGCCGTAGCATTTAGTTGATGATGTGTGACCACAGCCTAAAACAGACAAGGCACGGTACTGGCTGGCAGTGAACGTGGGCTGGACGGTGGTTCGCGAGGACTTCGTTGCTGCCTCCCTCTGTTGGAGATCATATTCCAGGAGCTCCTTTCGAGAGGCAAACACTTTCTGGAAACACAGAAAAAGAGAAATGAAAGTTGTGGAATTGTGAGGCAGCACATAATTGCTCATCCCATTCACAGGTTATTTGCACTGTGTATTTTGTGCAGGAACATCTTTAACCATGTATCTCAAAAACTTGAAACCCTCCATGCCGACGGCAGACTTGGGAAATCCATCAGAAGCATCAGTCTAATTCCCAGTTATCGGACCTGTTTAGAGGCTTGTTGTCTACGTTACATGCCATGTAACGCTGGATATGTAACAAATCCAAAGTCTTAATAGTAAACATAGCTTTTGGAAATTATTATTTTGTTATTTCCCCAAAAATATGCAGCTGATCACCTACTGTTAATGATATTAAACACAGAACAGCAACATATTACTTTATTTCTGATACACACCATATCTGGTGACAGAAGAAAACCCGTAACACAAATGCAAATCAAAGCACATCATACCTGGATGATTTTGGAAAGTTCATCGAAAGAGTTCTTGCAGTCACCACAATACTCCTGTGCTAACTGGAGTATATATCTATTCACACTAGCTGAGGTAGAACTTATCCCTCCACTACCACCAGATTCGTCCTGGAACAGAGGGGAAAAGAAAAGGGAATCATATACAGAGGCTGCATGCAAAAGTAACAACTGAAGAACAGCATCTGAGGCAAGGACCTTTAGTTGCTCTGGCAGTACAAAGGCCAGTGTCTCACCAGCCTGGGGCTCTGTGCAAGATCCACCTGCCCCTTGTTACCTGTGGCTTTTCAGGAGCCGCCTCATTCACTTTACACAGAAGGTTTTCCAGCTGTGGTCGGTGTCCCATGAGCTGGTGATACACTCGGTCAGCCTTGTCAAGGAGAGTGTTGATGTTTGTTACTGCCTAAGAATAAAAAAAGGAAAGAAAATCTGTAAAATTGTTCAGACACAATTTTTAATTTTACAGAACGACAACCACCAAACTCCACATCTTCTGTCTTTTGCATTTTTCTGGAAAAAAAATAAACAAACTATGATTCTGCACCCTGCTTCTGCCATGAGTACCCCTCTGCTGACACCATCCTCAGCACCCTTATCCTTTGGGACAGCCCACGTACTGCACTGGGCTCTTCACTGATTAGCAGGGTTCCTCAGATGGGATGGTAACACGTACGGTACAACCCAAACTCACCCCCTTTTACAGCAGGACAAAGAGATGCAGTGCTAGACAGCCAGCTTGGAAGTGAAGCACTGAATTATGTCTTTCAAAGAACTACTTACTTGGTGTACAAGACAGTAAATACGGAATGCATTAGTCAGTAAGAAGCTTTGAGAGAGCACTGCTTTTCATGTTACTCCCAAGAGGGATGGGCTTCTGATGTCCCTACACCGCTGACCTGGCCAAGAGATACAGCATTTCGTTAATGAATCTGGTATTAGTCTCACCTTCTTCCGATCCTCTTCATTCTCTATGGGATCCACTGCACAGCAAGGCTTGGCGTACAACATGAAGTCAAAGCGAGCATATTTACAGAACCCACAGGCGTTGCAAAGGAAGGGATCTTTCTCGTCATAATTAATAGATCTGAAAGGCAAGCCAGAAAGGTCAAAGAATGCAGCTGAGCTTTACCAACGTAACTGAGGCAATGAAGTAAGCTGTGAATGGACTCAGTAGGTAAGAGAGAAGGATGGCCCCTAAAATGTCTAACCTGCCAAACTGCCCTGGGGAAGCCACAACTGAAATACATGAGGTACATGAGAATCAAAAGCTACAAATCAGGAAAAACAAAAAAAACCCCAAAACCAAACCAAACAAAAAAAAAATCCTTTACAGAAGCGGTGCCGCATTCTGGCCAGAAAAAGCAGGAACAGATGTGAACTTGTTCCCAACAACTCTGCTTTAACTACAGCAATTCCCAGCAGAATGTCAGACGAGGGCACCGTGCCCTTTACGAGAACACAGATAAAAAGAAACCGTTTTTGTAAGGTCGAGGCTTTCAATAGCTCTCACTCTTTACCCAGTTGCAGCAGGACTAGCTACAGCATACTTATTATCCCATTGCAGACCAGAGTATGACCCGAACTGATTCAGAGCTCCCACAATTCAAGAAGGGATATGGAAACCTTTCAATACACCAGTAATCACCTGATCTAAGGGAAGAATCTGCTAAACACCTTGAATCCCATGAAGATCAGAGAGGAATATGGGACAACAATAAGGGGAGAAGAGCTATCAGATAAGGAGACAAAACTCACAAAAGAGAAGGATTTATAATACCGTAGTGAAAGCTTGAATAGCGCACAGTAAATTACGCCCTGGGCCCTGCTCTGAATGAGGACAGTACAACAAAAGCTCTGAATAGACAAGCGAGCACTGTCCGTCCTGCACGCTAAGTCAGGGAGCCTGTGGAGAAACCCCCCTGCGATCGTAAGATTGAACTCCAGCCTCACGCCCTTCAACAGGCAGGCCAAAAATAACCTCCTCCTGGGAATTTTCTTTTTTAAACTTCTGAGGGCTTGATGTGAAACTTCTGCTGTCTTTCAGCATTGCCGTATCAGGTTTCCTTTGTTAGCCTGTATTAACATTAAATCCCTGTAAGCCTGTTTTATACTTCTCGACTAATTTGATTGGGCGGTTGTATCAACCAGAATCATGTATTTAAATAACAGGCTATTTTGTTGAACACCCAACACGGGCAACAGCACGAGGGCTCTGCAAACCCCCCGGCACCGGCTCCGTGGGGAGGAACAAGGATGATGTACCTGCACTTGTGGCACTGGTACACGTTTTCGCCGCAGTTCCCGCACACCCCCGGGTTGGCTGGGACGGATGCGCTACACCGGGGGCACTGCAGGGTCTCCGTGGAAGCCTGGTAGTTCTCATAGAAATCTGCAAATTCAATCATCAGGTTGGAAGCCACAATGGGCAGCGGCAAATCAATCTTCACCTCCGTCTGGCCTGGGGTCAGCTGGACTTTTTTAGCTTTGTGCCAACGAGCCGGCCTGGGAAAAGGCAAGAAAGTGGCATGGTTTTTCAGTGGGGAAGCACCCTTCCTGCCCACATACGAAGGGAAGCCAAATGCAACCGTCTCAGCTCCAAATCTACTTTAAAAGGGATGAATGGAGAGCAGTTCTAGGATTCGTTTCCTTAGCTTCTGTATTGACATGATATGTAGCCAGAAATACATTTTAAGCCTTTATCCTCTTCATAGAGAGAGACTGTTTAGGATTAAAGAGCTGTTGATGCCTCATGGAAAAACTTTAATTCTACAGACATTTTCTAGGGATTTTCACCTCCATTTTTTTATTAGTAAGGACATTTGCATGAAAACAGGATATTTATTTCTAAAGATCTCATCTGCTTCCACTGCTTATTCTCAACCTGAAGTCAGAATCCTCTCTTTGTGACATCATAATCCTCTCCACAGCAGCCACTTGTGATGTCACAGAGGATTAAGACTTCAAATAAGCAATAAACGGCAGGCACAGATTAATCCCTAAGCCAAAGAGATCTGATTCTGGTGAGAACATCTCAAGAAGTAAGAAGGGAAAGCATATAAGCAGAACTGGCTCCAGACTGAGCAATGTATTGAAAAGGAGCCATTTTTCATGGGTAGAGCAGCAGCCGAGAGCTAGGCCATCCAACTTCTAATTTTAATTCTACTCTATGGCTTTAAACAAGTAACGTTAATGCTTTCTGCATTTCTGGACACACTGCAAGGTCCAAATCCCTTTCTGAGTGAAACTCTCCAGGAGGTGCTCCTGGTACTAATACTGGTTGCCACACAATTAAGTTAGGTGCTTAAAGCCGAGCCTGTACAAAGTTTGCATACACAGATTTTACAGCTGTATTTCAAGCTCTAGGTGAAATTTGGATCTTTTCTTCAGCAACTTATTGTAGGGGATTCAGAACAATCCCACCCGATGTGGGCTGACAGTGACGAGTAATAGTCTACGAAGGAACACCAGCTAAAACAAGAAGCCAGGCACCTCAGTAGGAACTGTGATGTCAAATTCAGAGACTTGCTCACAAAAAATATGGACAAACGTACTTGTTTTTCAGCTCCACTATGGCTTGTACTGTCCTGTTGTTGTAATAGAGGTTGATGGTTCGGACCATTTTAGTTCGCTTCAGGTCTCCTATCTTCACTGTCACTTTGCTGATGGTGTGGCTGCCGATTAGTTTCACCACTTGCTGAGTGGTCGTATACCGCGTGTCCACTTTAATGGAGGAAAGCTTGATGTACTGAGAAGACAAAACCAAGGACACGGTGCATATATAATCACATCCCAAAAACCTCAAACACAGCAAATCCTGCTGCAGGAAACGGCTGGGATCCCTATAATAGGGAAGGGTTTCTGAACCACAGTTACTTACACAGAAGGGCACCTCTGGGTTATTGCAGACAAGGCAAGGGTCGCTCTCCAGGTAATAGCCATCAAATTCCACCAGCCCAGACAGCGTGCTGGAATGAGGGGAAGAACACTGACACATGTGATTTGGCATTCACTGTGTTTTAAACATACACCATTCGATCAGAATAGCTTTAGTTTACCCGTAGTCCCCAGTCCCAGATTTAGTAACAGAAGCATTACGATATAAAGCACCTTGAAAAATATTAGTTTTCACTAGGCAGCATTTTAGTATAAACTGCCAAGGTATGACTAAGAACACAACACCTAATTCTGCAAGTCTATATTCCTCCAATTGTTCCTAATATTTTGTAACATTTACTGAAAATGAAAGCAAAAAAGCTGAAGCCAAGCTACTGTTGATAGCGCACAGAATGTCACGTTTTTCAGATGGCAGAAAGGCACCTGCTCCTCTCCCAAGGCCAGCTGCAGCAAGCATGCGATCTCAGTAGGGGTCCTTCCTCCACCACGATTTTATTGGAAGGACTGTGTATTTCCCCGTGGATCGCAGCTCGTCTGCTGAAAAGCTCCTTTAGTGAAATGGATCAAAGTCAGAACTCACTCACTTGTAAATGTTGGAGTTCGGGTGGTTGGTAAGAATGTGGTTTTGAGTCCGGAGGATCTCCACAGCCTTTTGGGAGTATTCCTTCAACTGAAATACAATTAGGAAAATATTGTCTTCTCAACATTTTGGTTTTTTATTGCTACAAAGACATAAAGATACCTCATCCTGTGGCGTTGCGGGCCCCCCAGAAGATGCACACACTACACCCACAGGACTTTGTGGTTAAATCATTACCCAGGAATGTAATAGATCCTAAAATTAGACCTTTACCGCAATAAAAATGCTATTTGTCAGCCTATCACTGCAAATGCCCGCCAAGATTCATAAGGCATTCCCAGCTCTTTAAACATACGCATGCAAGTATCAGTGCGTCTAAATTACTTGCTCTCAAGCCCGCTGGTCCCCTAAGAAATCCTACCACTTCCTTTGTTCAAGAGTTGTGGTTACAAAAGATTTCTAGGAGCTGAAATATCAAGTCTAAAAATTAGAGCTAGAAGATAAATATATTTTCCCACAAAGGTTTCCTGTGGGAAAGAAGTTTTCCTTCTAAATAATGATAATAATTAAAAAAACCAACCCCAAAACAATAAAGCAAAAAAACCACACACAACTTTAAGGACCCTGCCGTTTTTTAACATTCAAATTTTGGGAACAAAAAATTCCCACCAGAAGCTCTTCAGACAGAAAATCTGCCCCAGCTGTATTACAAACAAGCACTAACGTAATTCATAGGAAGCAGCAGGACTTGGGACGCTGCACCTCCTTTTCAGAGCGACACCGTACCTTTTTCTCAGTTTGCTGTGTTTTCAGAGAGAAGTATCCCAGGAGATCTACAAACTGGGCAGCCTTTCTTCCATAGGCTGGAAGTTCCGGCCAGATTGACCACATGAGATCCAGCAATAATTCTTGCTGAGACTTGTTAGAGTTTCTGTTGAATGGATCGTATATCGGTTAGGCTTGTAAAGATCGCTGTATAGAGCGCATAGCACACGATCTTACTCAGGAAAAGACATGCTACAGTTCACCAAACTTGGAAACTATTATCTTGCTGTACATCAGACTTCACAGAGTTAAATCTCATCTCTTGGCACCAGCAGTTTTCCTGCACTCTCTGAAATGAAAACAGCTGTCTTGCAACAACTGAATAGTCCTGAAGGAGTTCAGCACCCTGAAGTGTGCCTTTCCCTACATAACTCCCACCTTTTAAACTGTACGAGTCTGCATCTGCCTCAGAAACTCACCCTCCCACAAGTACCTACTCCCACAGATGCCAGGAGCCAGATTCCACAGACAGAAATAAAATGCTTCTTGCAGATGACAACTCAAGTTGATCAGTAACAAATAAGTCACAACTTCCACCTCCAGCCCCAACAACTGCAAACCAGCGTGAGCAATTCAAGGGGATGCAATCATCTGCAAGCTCCAGCGTCCTTCAGGACAGAGGCTCAAACATGAACTCTTACACAAGGACAGAGCTCTCCATAACTGAGCTGAGCGTGGCAACGCAGAGCCAGGTCAGAGGCCCCCTCCCAGCTCACCTGTAGATGTGGAGCGCGAGGCAGTGGGCCTGCCATCTCACAGAGGACGAGTTGGACTCCAGCAAGAAGCAACGCAGGAACTGAATGAGGGTCTCCTTATCAGCAAACTTGTTCAGCTGGTTCACCAGAGCTGTACACAGCTGATCTTCCTGACTGCCCGAACTCTCGCCTAGGGGACACCGGGTGGCACAAGAAAGACTTAAGCAGATGAATGCAGTATCTCACAGGCAGGCCAGCTTCCTATTTTATACATCAGAGCGAGGATAATGGGGACAAATTACTGTGTTTCAGGCAACAAGCACGTTTAATGTTCCTTTCTTTTTCCAAAAATATAACCTAGTACTCCTGACTAACACAGAAGAAAACTGCTGGAAAACTTGTCAGTAAGGACGTGAGAAATGTGCTACGCATCCTGATAAAAAGAAAAGGATGGACCACGGGGCAGTGAAAGACTTGCAGAGGATCATCTGATAGAGAAGGACAAAATGGTTTATTGAAGAAAAGCCAAGAGAGAATTCAGAGAATTTATGCCCATGACTTTTATAGGAAAGCTTAATTACTTTCCCAGGACTTTGGATATCCATTAAGCAGCAGCCCTGGCTCCAACAAAGCTTACAAGTCAGACAGAGGAAACAAGTCTGAACATAATCATTGAAGAGCAGAGCTAACTGGGTGTGCATCTCCAGTACTTGGTTTAATTCCCATGAGCACTTCAACCTCCTACAACCCAGGATAGCCACGTTAGGCGGAAGCTACTTGGTCACTGGAACAGGCAATTTACATTAGGGAACTTAAAGCCCACTAAGTTAATAAATAATCACAGTGCATTTGGGAGATGCTCAACACTTAATTTCAGCCCCAAGTCTTAGGGCATACTGCTTCATCTTTGCCCCTCTCTAATCTACCTATGATAAAACTGCTTTTCTATCCTAATGATTGCTGAAGTTTGCAAGTCCCCTCTCCATGATCCATGACCCTTTCACAACAGTGGTTTTTACAACAACGAGAAGCAAGCAGTTCTCTCTAAATAGAAATAAGAAAGGCTGAGAGGAGCAGACTTCATCCCTAAAACCACCACAGAACAGGACACAGCTGCAGCTCACCCTCTCGCTCCTTTTCCTTTTCTTCTTTCTTGCTCTTTTTAGTGGAGGATTTGCTCTGTGTTGCTGGCTGCCCAGAGCCAGATGCTGCAGGAGCAGAGGTGGAAGAGGTGCTTGATGATCCAGAGGATGAAGCCACAGACAGCACTTTACTGCCACACAGAGCACAAGACAGCAGCTGCAGAAGAACTGGTGACACTCCTTCATCTACCAGGAAGCTGACTTGAAGGAGGAAATAGAGAACCGCTGCAGAGAGAAAAAGAAAATCTTTGAAGTCTGAATTTACAAAAAAATCAAAAAAATAAAATCCCCAGCCCAAAACCCTTTGAACATGACAAGGACCATCCCACAACCTCGCAGAACCTTCCTGCCCCTGTGCTACAGAAGCACAACGTTTGGGTACACCAAGGTAGTGTTTCATCCCAAATTACACACTGGCACAATGGCAGCGCAAGCAAGAGAACACAGATCTAGTCCCGTTCCAAGTTATCCATTATACCATATTCTGTTCTTCAGCTGAGGAACAGATGCAATTAGAGCACTGTGGTAATCGGTCCTGGAAACAGTTCAGTCCCACTCAAAACTCAGCTGTGTCCCCCCTTCTCCTCTGCTGAGCTGCTCCATCTGAGAAGTCCTGATTCAAAGCAAGACACGTAACGCATCCCCGCTGCTCCCCAAATAGTCTCAGAGAAAGAACTCACAGTCATCTTTAATGCAGAATTTCTGCCAGTTTACAGTTCTCTGTGTGGCAATCTCTGCACAAGCCTTTAAGTGTTCCATCTGAAAGGCACAATGGGACAGGATTAGACACCATGTCAGCATCTCTACTACTGCCATCTTACAAAAGGGCAGCATACACTGTTTTCCCAGGACAGCGGCACACTTCTTACCAAGCTGATCAATGTATCGTACTGCAGGGCAGAGCCTGAACTTGCTGTGACCACACTGGCGCGGAGGAAGATGCCTTGCTCTTCTAGGAGCTTTTTGATTCCGCGAACGTGAGAGTCCAAGGTGTGAAGGTCTCTGAGCTGGCGGTATTTATCCTTTGATCCGCAGATAAAGAGCAAAAGCTTGCGGACTTGGCGGCGCACGAACGGAGTCTGCTGGATCATCAGGTACTAGACAAAGAAAAGCCTACAACATCAGCACGGTGAACTCACCAGAAGGCAACCTGTGCCATCAAAAATACAATGTGTTTTCTTACAAAAAGAAAAGATATGGGAGATGCTTTTGTGAATCTGCCAGCCTTAAGGTCCTGTAAAAGCAAGTCACAGGCAGAAGAAACGTGGCACAGCGACACTGCAGCATGCCAAGATAATGAAACTGCTCTGAAAACCATTCTTTGTCCTTTATGACCTCAAATAAAAAGCTAATTAAGCCTAATTAAGAAATCTTTCCCCAAACTTGTGCAAATATAAGGTAACTTTTTATCTTAAGTAGGAAGCTAGACAACAACAAAGGAACTGAAAAGATACACTCCAAATATCTTACTGATTTCTTTTTTAAGGACTAAGATAAATACCAACAGCCGAGCATGGTGTTACATTGTACCATCTCAGAGAAAGTTTTCTGTTCCAGTTTTCTGGCAGCAAACACTGAGGTATAGAAAGCAAATAGCAATCTTATTTTTCACATATGCTTTCCTATAGATTCCTGTTCAACAGAAGTAAAACAAAGCTGAGAGTTCACCTTCTTTCAAGGAGGAGAAAAACCAAAATGAGACGGGTTTGAGATCAGTCCTACAAAAGCTCATCTCTCTCATGAAAGGTAACATCACTAGAAGTTTTTGTTAAAACCTGTAGGTGTATCACGTTCTCACTTACCTCAGACAAAAAGTAAAACCAGGAGTGATCAAAGATGGGAGGTGGGATGCGGGAGTTCGTGTCTGCAATCTTCTTGATCTGATAGGGCAGCCGCAGTACCATCTCTGTCAGGAGCTGGGTGTAGGCCTCAAACACATCTGCAGCATGACCCTGAAAGCAAGAGCAATCGATCAAGTTCTGGCACTGACCACTCCCAGCGTGGCGTCATGACAAGCTGCAGGGTACATTTATTGATTTTTCTGAAACAAAACCCGTCTGCACCTGTGCAGCCAGAAGAACGGCTCCCAGCTGATAAATAAAAATAAGCCAAAACGCCTGCATGAGGACTTAGCATTAGGAAGCAGTAGCTAGTCTGTAGTAATAAGGCATTTTAATATAGGAACTTTCAACTTCGGAGACATTCTTATATTTAACTAGGCCTTTTTCACTGCACCTGTATGTATATCAAAGCCTCCCCACCCCCAGCGGCACCTTGGCCTAGAGGCATCATGGTGGCTGAACAAGCCTAGGATTTACTGTGGAAATCCTCATCAATGCTAGGCTTCCTTGCCACAATAAGTAGCAGCGGTTCAGAAATTCTGCCTGCCAAGCAAAAGGAGCCACACGACGGAGTAGCTTCCCTTCAGCAAGATTAACACTTCAACCAGAAACAGGACAGCAGCTCCACAGAACTGCCTGGTTTAAGAGCGCACCGGTGGATAGAGCGGGATGGGCCGCTCTGTCAGAGAACTCTGAGCAATCCTAGTCATAACTACACGCTAAGGGAACTGATTTTAATTGTGCTACTAAGTGAAAACCAGTTCTGCAAAGATGCTTCTCCTTGCTTCTGTGCAGCAGCCTTTTAATGTGGGTCATGTAATGCTAACAGCATAGGGTAGGACTCACCTTCACATACTGGCGGAGAAAAAAAGGGCTCATGTCAGGTGGAGAAGTAGTGGTGTGGGGTTTCAGGAGCTGGCTGGTGGCTACCGGCTCCTCGTCGTTCTGCTGGCTTTTCCAGTACTCCAGCAGAGACTTCAGCACATGCAGACAGTAGTCAACAGCACCAGAGCTCAACAACGCAGCAGCAGTGGCACTAGAGATGAGGGAGGAAGACTGAAACGAAGGGAAGCTGGATTACTAGAGCACCTGAGAACCACCATGTCAGAAAAGCAGGGGAAGCTGTGAGAATCAGACAGCAGTTGCTGACGGTATGGATAAGAGAGCAGGTTCTTATGAAACTTTACAGGCAGCTTTTAAGTTTGGGGTTTGTTTGAGGTTGGGTTTTTGGTTTTTTGTGTTTATGAAAAGCAACTCAAATATTTACAGAGACTCTTTTGAACAAGCGCTTAGTAAAGGAAAACAAATAAAATCTCCTCTTAAGTCTAATCTCCCCTCGACACATGTGCCAGAGGCCACTCTGCCATGGATTAGACGACTAGGGCTTTTTTTTTTTTCCTTCTTTTTTCTTCCCCCCCCCCTTTTTTTTTTTTAAGTTGGGATTTCTATTTGTTTATCTGGGATTTGGCCAGCTGGGGGTGAATTCTGGTAGAGAAAGAGTCCCTGTTGCAGATGCCGCTCAGAGGCTCTGCTCCACCCAGGTATTGCTCCACCTGCATTCTGCAAGACGATGAGCTTTGATTTCTGTGGGAAGCTAAAGTGAATAACAAAGGCTGGAGAAAAAGCTACTGTAAATAAAACTATTAAAGCAGCCCTGTAAATCCAAACAAACCCCACAGCTCATAAGCTCATTAAAATTTGATGCAGTTCAGACTAAATTTTTTAACCTCTATGCTTTTTTATTAATCTCCTTCCCACCACACATACTGCTTTTTATGCCTTATTACTGTACCTTTTAGCAACAAATATCTAAGGAATCCTCTTAGCGACTTTTACGTTGACACAGCAGCATATTGCTTTCCAATAATCACATTACAAATCCTCTTTAACCCCTTCAGCACCAGTAAGATGCAAGGAAAAAATCTGCTAGACGATTTTAAACATCATTAATGTGCTGCCCTTAGCTCAGTCAGAAACCACACACAAAACAAGTGAATCCAGATGTCTTTAAATGTTGGCTTCCTCCATTCTGAGTTTCAGCAAAGATCTTTTTTCAGAAGTGTCAAGTAATGTTACACATTCCTCAAATTTTTCCAAAGCACTTCTAACTGTTTTTCCGGTTTAGACCAACTATTTCAGTTAGCAGCTTTTAGACCATCTTTGATGAACAAAAGCCCCCAACCACATCATCCCCCTGACAAAGCAATTTGAAGAATCTACCTCACAAATGGAAGACTTGGATCCCGACTTAGTTCTGGACATGAACACGCTAAGCAGCCTCATTACCACCAAGTGCACTTCATTCACAGGAGAGCGTTCGTTTTTCTTAGACACATCCTGCAAGGAGAGAGCTTGCTTGCTTAATTACAGTGCTGAGCACAATGTCCTAAATATCTACATCTCAGTGCTCTGATCCTCAGGAAGCATTTCTAATTTAAGCTCAAACAGTAATACCAAAAAAGCAGCACAAATTCATCAGTAGAATGGTAGACAGTGGCCTGGATGCCAGTGAAAAGCATTACACAAATGAAAAGGTATATATGTCAATTATGCATCACTGACCATGCCTGTTTTAAGAGCTGAATTTAGGCAGAACAAGTTTTCATGCTCACTTGTGGATGCCGGAACCAGGAAACTGCGAGAGTTACACTCATGTCATTTTCCTACCCTACGTGAAGTGAGCCAAGAGAAATAAACTGCCTGAACACATCCATACAGCAATGTGTTTCTGTGACTCCTATGCATATAACAACTCTGTTGGAAGAAGCCCTGCCCAAAAGGAGCAAACCAAAGAGTGCGGGCTCATACCAGAGCTTACCTTTTTGTCCATGCACAGTTCCGCAATCAGCTGGGACAGAAGGTTATCTAAAGCTCCCTTGTCTTTCTCATCATCTCCATCGAGGTCTGTTGTGAGCATCAGAATAACCTGGAACAGAAGTCAGGGAATTAAAAGAAGGCATGTTCCATGTTTTTAAAATAAATACAGATTCTCTTTCACATAACCCCTGCAGATTTTATCTTGATTCATTTATGTTCTTTCCCAAATTCTGCCTGCACCATCACACCCTAACATGAACATTCAGCATAAACCCAGAAGACCCTCCCAAACACATCGGGATTCAAGGGTTTTAGTCCTTAGGCTCAGCCGCCAACTAACGCCACACTGAGAAAGGGTACACATCTGGCAAAAATCTATGAGCGAGGAATGCCGCACAACTGATCAAGCACTTCAGAGCTGGACTCACACACCGTGACTGGGCAGGAAAGAAAGGGAAAAGCATGTGCAAAGAGAAACCTGGCAGTAGTAGTAGTAGTGATTAGCTGTTTTATCAAGGCTTAAACTCTTGAGCCCTCCTCAGTTACCTGCATGTAGGGAATGGCCCGGACCCCTCCAACATTCCTCAGCTGAGGTAAGTTTTGCAGCAGCCTCTCCAGCAACATCAGTCGGACCATATGCAGCCTGGGGAATCAGAAGCCAGCAATTAAAAAGGGCTTCAGACACATCACAAGGAATATTAGACCCAGTAGGATTATCAACAGAGCACTGGAATTTACCACATAAACTCAGAGCACGAAGAAATCCTGAAGTCAAACCAGCACAGACAGGAGTGGACTCCCTCAGACTTTACAGTCAAGCGACGTCAAAGATGCAGAGCAACTCTGACAATGGACTTAGTTCTTCGCTTTGGAACTACACTGCCTAGCACGACTACCTGCATATTCAGCTGTCCAGAAACAGATGCTACAAATCCGTTCCAAACGGCACTGCAAAAATGACGGAGCATCTGCTCCCACAGAAAGAAAAACTGCAGATTTCCCAATCTTTCCCAAAGTGCTTAGCACATACTTGTCGCACATACTTCTTTCCTAACACTGAATTTCACAAGCTCACAAGCTGTAGATTTCAGTGATTCCTCTTTAATAGACTTTAATAGACTTTAAGTTCCTTTAATAGACTCAGGCAGGATTTTTTCATCACTTTGTACGGGCAGCAGTTTTGTGGGACGCACCTAAAGTATGTGTAACGTCACACGATGAATGCAGTGTTCAATGGCACCATTTGCTTTATTCTGTATTTCTGGCTTTCAATTTGTACTATCCCACAGTTACAAATCATACTCGGAATTTCAGCACCCACAGGCCACTCCTCTATAAACAATGATGCTGCAGACCAGATGTGCTGTTTTGGAAGAAGAAAATCAAGGCCCTTGCCTGTTGCTGGTGTGGACATCTCCCTCTGCCTCCCCTTCCCCTTCTGAACCATCTCCCTCTTGCTGGCCTGTGGTAGTGCTGATAGCGCCTGTGCTTGAGCTGATGCTGCCTGGTCCAGCAGGGTGGCCCTCAGCTGTCGTGTCCCCATATGCGCTACTACGGCCAGACACTGAAAAAAGAAAAAGGGGAAAGACAACGTCAGCACAACTGAACATGTCTCTTGCCTGTTTCATAGCAACTAACGCAGCTCAACTATCTGTTGGGATTACAGTTCTAAGGAGATGGTGTCTTTGGTTACTTTGTAAAGCTAGAGAAGACTCACTTCTACGGATGTAAATTAACACCCCCAACATTCTTTTGTTAGCCAGTCTCACCTTGGTGGCCCAAAGTGAACTGGTTCCACAGCAGTAATTTAAACTGAGTCAGAAGAGGTGTGTTATACACAGGATGGGCAGCATGGGCAAAAGTTTTTTTAGAAAAGTCTCTGATTAGTTTTACTTGGGTATCAGTCGAAGCAAAAAGGACAGAAATTAATTCTATCCAATCCAAACTCATCCAGCAGTACAGTGAATTCTTTCAGTCCTGCTCTAGGCTACTGCATTCTGTCATTACAGGCCACCAAACCTACTGCAGCTTCTGCACTTCCAGGAAACTACAGAAAGTGAGCAAATACTCAGTCCGTACGGTATTTTGGCAGTAACCATAAAATGATGCACAGCATCACCTATTTGGAACTGAGGTTCCTTCTTTGCCAGGGATTACCCAGGCCCTCTCGCTCTGGCAAAGTCCTAATGCAGTAGAGAAGAGATACAGACGCCGACGCAGCAGGAAACACTTACCGCTGTGCTCACCAGCTACGGAGTCCACCGCGCTGCCACCGCTCTCGGAGCCCACGCTCCCACCATGGTCTGCAGGTGAAGTCCGAAGGGTTGAGCCATCTGTTGCAGCCGTGCTGCCTTCGTCATCAGACGCTGGAGCTAAAAGAATAAAGAGAGCTGTTACAAGTAAAAACACTGTCTTGATAGAATTTCAGAAGAAGTACATGCTACGAAAGAAAAGCTACGAATATCAACAAAGACAAATATCTTTGGTTTTTGTGTTAATTTTCAACTACAAAACTACAAATCAAAAGGGAACTTAGAAGTGTCCATCCGTACATTTAAGTCTGCTAAAAGCAGTGGAGGGGAGATACCCTGAGAAGGAAACCTTCTCATCAAATAGACAATTATACAAGTTACTTGAAGAATGATCTCTGGTTGTTTATAAATGCAAAGGAAATACAGTATATGGTTTGTTTTGTCTGCTTTATTTTAAGAAGAGGAAATAACTTCCTTCCTCAGAGGCCTATAACGAAAGTCCATCAAAGCAGGAAAAGGTCATAAATATGCTATCAAAAATACCTGAAGCCAATAGTAACAACTGGCTTCAAAATTGGTTTAATTTGGTTCTTCAAAACTGTATTTACAAACAAGTTTTAAGTCATTGTTTAGGTCAAAATCAAAAAAGCTTGATTCCTCACAGTGAACAGTTACCTGATGCTGTTGTATCTGAGAGCGTTCCGGCATCAAGAGAAGAAGAGCTGGGTGCTTGACCAGACAGTCCTAAGCTCTGAAGCCCAAGCGCACTGCTGCTGCTCCCTGCAAGAAGAGAACAAATTTTAAGTATCTTTCTATGAGAGAATTATGTTAACCCTTCTCTGTACATTTCATAGTTCTACTATCTTTGCTTTGTTGGTGGTGGCACCAACAGCTTCAGCTGTTTCCTTCCCAGTTTCCTCATATTCTATTTACCTTTTTAATGGCCAATAATGCCACACATTTTTACCTTGCTGATCTTGTTGGAGGCTCAGGGCAATAGCCAATTCCACCATTGTTTCATCATCTGCATCTGGAGGAATATCCAGCATAGGAGGGAATCCCTCTGCTCCAGCCAGAAGAGCCTCAAGGGGAGAAGGGTTCCCATTATTCACATTTTCAGAAGTCTCCAGAACCATAGATTCAGACTATGGAGAGAAAACAGTGAGAGCTTTCATCAAACCACCACCAGCTAATGGAGCAGTACAGACTGATGCATCATAACTAAATTAAACTCAAGTGCCTAACATACTTAAAAAGCTCCAAAGGGAAGCACTCTGGACTTACCACCATCTCGAAGTCCCCGTGATCAACTTCGCTTTGCTCCTGGCTTTCTTGTCGGATATGCTCGCCATTTGCTATCCCAGAACTCTGCAGCTTGTCTTCTGCGTCGTCATCGTCGTCATCATCCTTATCTCCTGAGTTGCAAAGGATTCATTCACAAATGTGCTCTTTCCTCACATCATCATGAACAAGGTAATTAATGTTGGAGAAAACCCTAAGCTGTCCTCAGTTCACCCCTGGTCGCTAATAGATTCCATGACAACTACAATTCATGTCAATGCTAAAAAAGTATCACTTGGACAGAGATTCAATACCCTCATTTTGGTCTGCACACGTCTGTATAACGGATTTACAAAGGCTTGAAAATATGCACAGAAATACTAGGACAGTCTGGATTACTGCCCCCTAGATAAAATAGTCAGATTTCCCTAACACTGAAATGGGAATGCCTCAGAGAGATCCCCTCTTTGAACCCAAGAACATCAAAGAAGAGGTGAATGTTTAAAAAAAAAAAAAAGGTTTTTAGGGGCAAGAAAGGAAAGGAAAAAGACTGGGTTTTCTCCCATTTAAAAGACTATTTTATTTTCTTGTCTTTTCTGACAAATAAAGTAGGTTGTGCTCATTTAAAGGCAAAGATGAATGGATCTTGCATACCCATAGGAGTATTGCTCCGAGGGGAGGATGGCAAGGTGACATGCCTCCGCTTGTTCCTTGGCCTCAGCACTCTGATCAAAGCTTGCTTGCAGGAAAAGCTCACTGCAGGATCCTGAAGGGTTAATAGTTAAACATTAAACTTCTTAAGCTTTAAGTGCTTATTCACATTATTTGGAAAGATAGCTCAAAGTACACTTATGACTCTCTGTTGGTCATGATTCACGTATGACGTCACTGCCCAACTGCCCGGATTCCCCGGCAATAAAGCAATACTTCTTGTTCCACATGTGGCGCATCACAAATGTTACTAAAATACAAGGAGAGAAATTTCTCCTTCATTCACTTCTGGCTCTGTTTTTGGCTGCACACCTCTATTTTGTATCCATACTAAGTTTCAGCATTCCACCTGTATTTAATTCTCTTCATATTACCAGTGTTATAGGCTGATGCACAGCAGAGCAAGGCTACATACCGGGCAAAGTAGCATCTGCATGTAGATCTTGGATGCTGTATGGATACAATCCAGTTCACATGTGCAGTATCCATGGATAATATCTACTAAAGCATTGACTGTGGCTTCAACATGAGTGAGACCTGAGGAGGAACAAAAGTAGGACTGTAATCATCTTTCCATTTCAGCACATAGAGCGAGACAGTGCAGGAAACAGCTTCTGGTTGTAGACTTCAAGGCGCAGTATTAACACCACAAATATATTGAAGTTTTAATCCAAAATGAGCTTACACACCAGTCTTGTCTGCCTAATGGAATACAGTGCACGGCATACACCGGCACCACCACGTGTCCTCTAACAGCATCCACGAAGTTAATGTGACTACATCAATCACCAGTCCCTTTGCACTAGCACAACACACACACCTTAGAAAGTATTAATTGCTTCATTAACGCCTTAAGAGTAATATGGAATAAGTAATTTTCTCTGTTTATAAACTTAAAATAGGCTCCTTCAAAATACACAGGCTTTAAAATAGCAAAAGAAGAGCTGGCACACCTGGCAAACAGGCAGGGGCAAGGAAGGCATTTTTGGGTTTTGATGCATGTAGCTTCCAGAAGTGGTTGACCAGCTGGGTAATAAATGTGCAGCCATCTCCTTCGGTGTGTTTCTGGGCCTCCTGCCCTTCTTCATTCTCTGTACAGATTTAAAAACAGTTGTCATATGTGCAGGGGAAAACATTAACAAGCAGGGTAACACCAAGTTTCCTTGAAATGGCTTTTGTTAGAGGCTCTGATGCCCTCATTACAAGGCCTATTACATGCCTAATAACAAATGTGTGACAAACAGTCCCTGTCACACCGAACCAGGCACCCCAATACGCATTCAGTTATCACAAGAAAACACTGAAGAAAAAAAATCCAGACTTCCTCTACCTGTTTCCAACTGTGGCAGCTTTGACTCCGTATAATGGACCAGATTGTTGGGTCTCATAATAGCAATGGAGCGAGCAGTGATGACCAACCTCTGAAACACTTCAGGATCAAGGTCCTTTCCTTCTTTGGTTGAGGAACTCAAATACTGAATGGCTTTACTTAACAATGCTTGATCCTGTAAAGTGAAAGACACCATAGGCAAAGAAAAACAACAGACAGCAGCACAAGACGACTGAAATACAATTGCAGGATAGATCCTGGGGAAAGCTGGCACTTCCTGCTTTAACTCCTGGCCAATGTCATTTCAGAGGGACAACTAATATTAAAAAATTATCCTGTAACAGAATAAATCTAGCTTGAGAATGAATTTTCACATTTTCTTCCCCTCAGGCTTAAATGCGGATGGAAAGACCAGTGTATAAACATAACCACTGAAGCGGTTAGCAAACGTGCAGGCACCTGGGCATTTACTGCAATTATGTTTGCCTGTAGCCTAACCACTACTTACCCTAGGATTTTCCTATCACCCTAAGCCAGATGCCTGTGGAAACGAAAACCAGAGCTATGCAGTTTGCAAACAAACTTCATATGTTCACAGATCCTGATTTCTCTAGATTATTTCCTGTCAGAATCTTCAAAAAGCAGTTTAAGTAGCAAAGTTCTAATGAAACACAAAAGCAAGCAAGGCAGGCAGCAGGAGGCTAAAGGAAAATCAGCCAGCAGGTTTACGCTACATGGAGGAAGGGCATTCCTGGGGGGGGACGTGCAGCACCTCAACCATAAACTCGTAAGTTACAGGGGACGTAGAAATCCCTGCACCGCGTTACCTTGTGGTTATGGTATGCTGAGCGACTGGTGTGCAAGCTAGCCAAGAGGCTCTTGGTCTGCTGCTGGACACTGGAAGGAGCTGGCATGGACAGCAGCATAGTAGCCAGCTCCTGAGCTGCCACCTTGTTCTTCTCCTGCTCCCAAAAAACAGACAAAATACATTCTTCAGTACTTTTACCATTAAGGTGATGCATGAGTCCGATTTCTCAGTGTACCTGCAGCTCCCTCCCCTCCTCGCACTGTGCGTACAAGTTTCTGCCTTCCTTCAATACAGTTTTGATAGCCTCATCAATTTATTCCTTGACATTTAAGGAACACTTCACATATCTACCCAAGAAAAACCCTTTTGAGATTTATGGGCTTCTACTCTGATGTTTTTGTAAACGAGGTCACTCTACAGCACAACAATCCCACCAGCACTAAATGCAAATGCCAATTGTCATTCTAAACTAGTTTCAAATGCTTTTCGCTAAGTCAACTTTCAGATCAGTGCTCTGAGCAAAACGGATGCAGCTCTCTTTCCGTATCAGGCCCCCAGGGCTGCAGGAGGTGCTGCTGATCTTGCCCCTCCTCCCCCATCTCTGAAAGCTCAAGAATGTATTCAGAAAGTTACTTGCCTTCTCGTTGACTGGTCCTACAGCAAAGCAGCTTTCCAGCGCTTCTAAAGAACTCACTACTAGCCTGAAGGGAGAAAGGAAAGCAGGCTTGAGTACAGCGACTCTTCTCTCTCCTTAGCACTTTGCTTTATGCGGGCTACAGTCATGAGTAGCTCAGAGACAGCTAACGAATGCCAAGTACAAAATCAAAGCATGATAAAACCTGCCACAGGCACCATGCATATCATTTCATTGTGTTACAGACCAGAGTTAAACCTGGCTCACGCTCACAGACAAACTTAGGACTGCTTTAATAATCCACAGCTGAAAGACAGGGGCTTTTCTCTACCAAAGAGGATAAAACATTTCCTTACACAGCCTGCAGCAGGGATAACTTGGATTGTCTTGACAGTACCAATTCACCATGGCCCACAGACGTACATATGACTGCAGATCAAGGGTTGGTATGACACATGGGAAAAAGCGTAACCGACTTTTCTAGGGAGCAAGATTCTACTCGCTTGCTATTTTCACACAGGTTGCTCCTTCCAATTTGGAGTTTCAGCGCAAAATATTCCAGAGGAAAATTAACTTGGAGCACTGGGTGTGACCCAAGCGAGAGATGCCAAAGTCCAAACTTTTGACAGGGGTAAGGCAGGCTAGTAAAACACTCGCCCCAAGGGGAAAACCTTATTTACAGCTTGCGGCGAAGTGCTGAATCTGCCTTGCAGCACCACTTCGCGCCCCATGGTACAACTACCTGAAACGCCATCTGACACACCAGAAGGAGCAGTGGAAGAATACAGGAAAAAGGAGGGAAGAGATAGCATTAAGGGGAGAAATAACAGCGTAGGATTGGCTATGAGGTAGAAGGAACAATTGTCTGGTCTGGTGGCGATAAATAACATTACGTTCCCCTACCCGCAGCCACCCTCCACAAAGCTAGTAGGGGAATATAAGTGGGACAAAAAGACGCAAGGAGGGAAGAAAAAAGGGAAAAGAGGAGTCTGTCAAACAAGCAACAGTTACGCTGCATACAGGAAAAATCTGCAAACCACCTCATCTTTACATTTCGCTAAACCATCTGCCATGCAATGACCAGAATGTAAAGAAGCAAATGTCACTTGGAAAACAAACAAAAAAAAACAGTCAACAAAAGCCACATCATGTGTTCTGTCTCTCTGACACACACCCATTCGTGCAGAGAAAAGGATGGCATACTAACCGGTCCAGGGTGGTTAGGGACTCAGTTTCAGAACTTTGGGGGAGCAAAGAAAAAGGAAAAAAAAAAAAAGTGTAAAGCTCACAGAAAAACTCCCTAGAACACATTCTAAGCAAAAGGCAAATTAAATGGGGGAATCAGGAAGCCGGGAGAGCGCTATATACAGTAAATCTAAGCAGGGTTCTCTCTATCTGGGCAGCAGACACTTGCCTAATAGCAAAACAAATGAAGGAGACCCAGGCCACCTAGCACAGAGAAACCAAGCACATTACTTAAAGCACTACTGAAGGTTAAATTGGAAGTACAGGCACCAAACTTCTGATAGGAAAGCTGCCTCTTGCCTGTTGTTCCTACTCAAGAGGACATTTATAAAGTAACCATGCTGCATTCTGTAACATCTAAGTAAAAATAAAAAGAGTAATTTTTTGATTCTGAGTTTTTGGAATATAATCCCACTGCTCTGGAAAACCAGAAAGCATGTCTGTGCAGAGAGGGACATCTTGTGGAGATGTCACAGCATAGGAGGGAAGAAAAGAGAAATTAAGCACAGGAAAAAAAATTTCCATGAACTGTTAGACAAAATATTAAAGGATGGCCAAAATATTAAAGGACATAACTGCCACTTCAAGCCCTGAACCTCCACCTGAGAATTTCAGTAAGACAAAATTAACCACCATTTGCTCAGTCAAGCAGCGCATCCCTGAAAATGCTCGTTTTTTCAGCAGTGCCAGCTCCTCTCTGATCTGTTTCCCTCCTATCCTTGCTAGCTTGCCAGGCTTTCTACAACCCTTATGGCACAGCCTTATGTATGAGCTCAGGGAAAGAACATGGGGTAGATGTAAAAAAAAAAGTTCTCTTTCTTCTCTTAAACTGCAAGGGTGAGCTGGGCATATGTGACTCTCAGTAGGGATACTGGGGGCGATGTGGACCTGAGACTTTCTCCACCACAGCAGTTAAACCCGAGACATGCAGGCTGCAAGGTAAGTTGGTGGGAATTACTCGCCTAAAGCAAGGTCACGCACAAAGTCCTCAAAACTGAACTTAACTTCACAGAGGCCTAACCTTTGTGAGCTCTAGGGAATGAAAAAGGGCCAGCTTGAAATGAGAAAAATGTACCAAGAAGGCAGAAATCTTTTAGCTCTTCAAGACTGCTGTAACAAATGAACTTAGCAACGTGAAGCATGCACACAGATCTATCCATCAACTCCACCAGATAAATGATGAGTGAGCACAAAGCCCTCCTTGGAAGATAATCATTGACTTTTCAGTTGTTGCTTTGTGTAGCCCTGAGAGCGAATCATTAACTGCTGTGAGTTCTCCCAGTTAAGAAAGGCGCACAGCGTACCTAGGTCCCCTCTAGAGCAACTACCCATCCTTACGGAGAGATGGAAGAAAGCCTGCAGAAATACCTCTCCAGGACAGTCCCACTGGCAGCAGCAGGGGTGGCTGACTCCGTGTCTCCAGTGCCATTCCCTTGATTCAGGTTCGGGGGACAAACGTTGCTCACTGAAGCAGATGGGAAATCCTCGGGAGGCTCATCAGGCCATCCAAACTGCTCTTTGGTTTTGCCATAAATTTTTATGGAATCCATCATTGTGACTCCAGCAGGATCCACAGAAGCCCCAACTGCAGCGATGAAAGAAATTTTTTAAGAAACTATCAAAACAATTTTGTCTGAATACAAACAAGTGTAGCCTCTAAAAGGTCAGGATAGCCATTACACTGCATCATTAATACACAGCAACTCTGACTGCTTCATCTCCTTTCCAAGGCCACTTTCCTCCTCTATAACCTCAACACAACACTACTGAGCTGAACTGAGCTATTGCACATTCATCCACTGCAGCAAGAAACTGGGCCATAAATAAAATTATTACAGGTTCAGGATCCACCCCTCGAACTCTTTTGTAGTCAGGTCAAACGAACAGCTTGTGGAAACCCTCCCCGCTGTGAGGTGAAGCCAGTAGCTTCAACCCACCCAAGCAAAACCAACAGTTAGTCAAAGCAAACAATTAACAAAGACTTACTGAAGATGGTTAGTTTTTTGTCAGCCTGCAAGGCTTCCTCACGGGTGAAAGGGAAGTCAAACCAACGAGCCCTGGTCATGTTCAGCTGCATGGTGCGGCCAAAGATCTCCAGGTATGAGGGCGCTCGCTCTATCGCTTGTGTGCCAATCTGGATCCGCATGCCTGTCATTACCATCGTGCTGTTATTGTTCGTCACTTCAATGGTGAAACCCCCAGGCTGCAGAAGACAAATCACAGCTCAGAAAGGTGAAGTCAAAAATTCACTCCTAAGCTAAGAATCTGAAGTCTGTACCCAGGTGCCTCCACTGTTTATCTAACAGTGTCATGGGATTTGTGCAGGGTCATTTGAACAACGACCTTTGAAGGAAATGACCTTCGAAGAAAAGTTCAGACAATAAAATCACCAAGAAGCCCAAGAGGATCCCCAAATTGCCCCATTTACCTTTGTGTTGGCCACATACATGCCAGTGGAATTGAGCCGGTGCTTTATCTGCTGAGCATTGTAAACCTGCAGCAGGTCATTGCCTCCAAACTCTACATCTGTGAGCTGCTGGTTGTGTTCGAAGAAGTCAATAGGGAAGTTCACTTGGCTGGATGTGCGAGTTGCTAAAAGGGAAGAGACGCGTTTTTGACAAAACACATTCTAAACGGGCAAAGCTATGGTAAGAAATCTGCAGAATGAGCTTGCCTCCTTTGTAAATGCCCATGTGAGCCACATAACTACAAATTTTTACATATATCTATGGAAACATTTTACCCAGACTTAGCCAGTACTTAGCCCTGAGGTTAAGCGGTAATTGTCAGAAGCCTTAAGTATCTATATGATGCTGATCAATCTTTGCATCTACTTTTGGCACTGCTACCTTGCACAAGGTACGTATAAGAAGTCCCTTACTAATAGCAGCTGCCTTGCGCTTGCGAACTGGCTTCATGATGCTGATGACGCTGCTAGGCTGGAGAGAGGGCTGGAGCCAGTAGGAGGTATTCTCTACATTGGCCATGTAGATCCTCAGGCTGCCGTCTTCACACAGGAGGATCATAGTGGTCCTCTGCTGCTCATTGCAGGCTGTGTGACGGATGGCCACCATGTCCTGAATCTGCAAAGGCAAGCAACGCAGGTCAAGGAGAGGACCTGGCCAACTGCTCCTTAAAGAAACAAACTCTTTGCATTAGAACAGCTGCAAAGACTAGCGTTGTTGTTGATGGAACAACAAGAAACCACATTTGTAGGGCCAAAAATGCAGGGAACTATGACTAACCTTTGCTTTGGCTGGCAAGGTTTTAATCTCCTGGATGAGAAAGGTGTCCGGCTTCACCATCACCACCAGCGGGACACCTGTGGTTTGTTGAACACAGCACACCAAGCCAGGATGGTTCATCACCTCAGACCACTGACACAGTGCTGGTGAAGTCTTACTCCCACCGTTCGAACTGCAAGAAATGAAGGACAGGATGACATTAATTTAAGAAGCAACAACAGGTGAAAACACAGAAAATCCATCACCATTCAAATGTGTTAAAGCTTTGTCCTCAGCAGGAATTCAAAGCACTGCATTAATGAACAGCCAGGAACATCAGGGCTCAGTTTATAGGTGAGAAACCCGAGACAGTCACTTCAGTGGGCAGAAGGCACCATCATCCCAATCCACAGCCCTTATCTCGACCCTGAGAACTCAAGGAAAGACGCTTTGTAACATTTTATGCCTGGAACTAAGGAAGTAATTTTAAAATGGCTCTCAGCTATCTTTCTATCTGAACAGATGCACAGTTCCATGTTTCAACACACCCAGTGGCACTAAGCAAAGGCCAATGCAGGAGGATCTGTGTGACTCTGCTCGTTGGAAAAAAATAAAACCACACAAAGACCAAGCCAAACTCAAGCGAGGCTAGCGAGCTCTTGGAACCTGACCCTTCCACAGAGCCTACTCACGACAGTGACTTTGTGCCAGGTTAGTGAAGAGTCTGTGGCCTAAATGCCCAGCTCTGGTTGTCAGAACGGATGACAGAATAGCTTTTTTCTTGTCACATTCATAGCATAAGAGATCAGTTTTCCTCAAGGGAGCCTGAAAATAAGCCTTAATATGCACAATACACAAGGTCCACTGCACTACAGGAAACAAAGGCTTCCTGCTCTGCAGCCTCCACGAGGGTGGGTAATCCCATCGGTTCCAGCTCCTGCACCAGTAGCAGCTCCGCACTGTGCAGCAAGGCCGCTCTGAAGCCACCTTTTTGTTGCGAAATCCTAATGGGAAGGAAAAAAACGCATCGGTGCCCCACTGCCGAAACAGCCAGCTTTGGTTTCAAATCATTCTGCCAGTAGGGCAGAAGCAACGTGATCGAGCAAGAAATCATCAGTCAAAAAGGGGATCTTCGCCACAAGCTTTGGCCATTCAGAGCTGGGGTGTTAAGAATAACTAGTAATATTTGTTAATAATAAACAGAAATTAAAACTTCAGGGAGCCTTCCACATAAGCCTCACCTCTTTATGTTAATCGGGAATAGCCGCTGCACTTCCAGATTGGCCCGGCTGATGGTGGCTGCAAAGGATTTGCCTTGACAGTAACTGAAGAACACCATCTGTAGCACATGAGAGTAATACACTGACACACCGCCTCCTGCTACCTGGCCGTTACTGTCCTGTAGGATCAGAGAGAAGCAACGACGTTTAAGATAAACACACATGCTCTGAAACACTCTGCCAGGCTTTTAAATTTCTCATGACAGAACTATTCCAAAAGCCTCTCTCCCGCCCCGTCCCCACCAGTGAGAGAATGCAGCCCTAAATGACAATTTTCTAAGCTCAACTCCTTGGTGAACTCATCCATCAGATACTTCAAAGGCTTTTGAAGGGGATACTGAGATTGCATAGCCAGAGGCTGTAGGCAGCGCCCTCAGCTACTGCGTCTGTGTGCTTGACTGCTGTATGACAATCTCACGTGCAGCACTCCCCATGTTCCCAGCCCATTAAAGCGCTTTCCTGAGGGCCGCCTTCTCATCTATTCCCATTTTGGAGCAGGCTGGGGTAAAAACACTGAGTGAAATGCAGACAGGTTTTAAAAGTGGCCCCCAAGACTAAAAATCTGCTAGTGACCCGAAGCAAATGCTCGCTCCACCTCTGCAGCCCCAGCAATGGTCAGTATGTAGCTACCACACCTTTGGGGTGCCTCGCTCTGAGAACAGCACTGCTCTGAAGCCATCTCCCTGCTGAGAAATCCTGCTGGGCATGACTTCAGAGCCAGCATGGAAAACATGCTCCATTTTCTAGATGAAAGGATCAAGGGGTTTAATTTTCAACCCCAACCCCTTTTCACTGCAAGGATATTTCTCTCTTTAGAGGAATGGCATTGATCTAGATCACGGGGCTTAAAAGGAAAAAAAAAAAAAGAAAAAGGAAACTTCTGCCTTCAAATGTAAGGCACAAACAGAAGAGGGAAAACCACTGCAGCCCACACCACAAGAAAGGGAAGTCACCGGTACCTTTAGGTCCTCATGATTGACTTCAAGCACATTGGTGACATAGAATGGTCCATGCTGGGCACTGCTCGCCTCTTCCATGAGCTGCGTATAGATGTACCCAGCGGAGGACATGATCACTATTATGTTCTTCCCCTCCTCGTTGAAAAGGAAAGTGACATCCCTGATTTTGGAACTCGGTAGAAGGAAATAGAAGGTTGGACTCAAGGCATCTACAGAGAGATCATAAATCTGTGGGAAGAATCAAGAAAATAGTTAACTACCACAATACAAAACAGTGCAAATGGACAAGAGTTGAGACATGGGAATGTCTATTAGATGTTATAGATAGAGCTTATAAATAGGTATTTATATATAGATATTTATAGATTATGATCTCTATAGACAGAGATTGTAAAATAAAGCTTTTTTCGCTCTTTGGGTTCTTTGGTTTTGCTTTTTCTTATGGCAACAGTAGCCAAACACCACGAATTTCTATTTCCAATTTATTCCTAACTTAAGAATATTATCACATCCTTCTGCACGCAACTCCACAAAGATCCAGACTCTAACGCCTGAAAGAAGGCGACCACACATCAATAGCTTATGATCAAACATACCTTCACAAAGTCTGCAGTCACAATAGCAAGCTCTGTTTGAGATCCTGGCAGCCACACAGCTTTAATGATGAAATTTCCCGTGGCTAGTTGGGGATGAAGTACCAAATGGTCAGAGACTGACCCAGAGCTGCTGAATGTTAACACGTGGCAGTCCTGGAGTAACAAAAAAGATTGGTCAAGCATTAGGACAAAATGTTTATAAACATTTCAAGCCAAGAACGGAGTTAAAAGCTAGCCTTTCTCTTACTGTCAATAATGATTCACAGAGTAGGAATTGAAAATTCCTGCATTTAAGATGAATGACATGAAGTTTGTGAAGAAAAACACACAGAAAAAACCAAAACCCCAAACCAAAACCACACAGGGTCCAGCTGTTTCTTAGCTAAATAACAGACTTGCGGATTCTGTACTGTGAAAGCTGAATCTAAATTTGGGAGAATCCACAGAAAAGGAGTCATTGCTACAAAACTAGTTGTTATAGACTGGTTCTAACACACTAAGTTTCACATGACTAAACCTTACCTCCTGTCTTAAAGCATTACTTTGAGGCACTGCCTCATTTATTATATTATTCATACAAGCATTGCTTCTTTTACTTCACATATCTAGTAGGAAAGCGACTGATGAGCTAAAATTAGTTAGCTCTTCGCTAGCTCCTCAGAGGAGAGAAATACATCTGGTTTTGAGCTGGTGTTTGCAACTGCCTCGAAAAAGGTTTGTCAGGCACTTACTTTCAGCCCGCACACAGCGAGGTAGTCCTCCTTGCAGGGATTTCCAGTGAGGCTCAGCACAGTAAATGGAACGGGTGCAGACGCAAGGCGAGTAAGGGTCAGTTTTCTTTTGCTGGAGTCTGCTTGTTTGAGCAACGCTGAGAGCTGAAGGACTGTAATCTGCAGAACAAAATGAACTTAGCTGCCCAACTTTACAACTAAGCAAAAAAAGGCATTTCAATTTCAGCTCTATGATTGTGTCCCCACAGTCTTCACCGTTTCTGCTGCAAGAACTCTTTTCTCTGAAGAATGAGGCTTTTCTAAGCTATGCAATACTATACAGTAGATCTAGATCTCAGGATAGGCAGAACAAATCATATTCTGCTTGTTGTTCAGTGCTTTAAGGCTGTTTCATTTTCCTTTACATTCCAACATCCCCCACAGCATCAGGGAACCCACCTTGCCCTTTTCATGACTGACAGCCAGGTGCTGCCGACGTCCGTGCGGGGACGACAGCACACACATTGCCACCCGCCTCAGCACGTGGGCGCTGATCAGCTGACGGATCGTCTGGCCCTGGTCACCACTGTAGTTCATGCGGACGTTCTCAAAAGCACCTTCTTGAGAGCCAAGAGTTGGAACCTGAGTCAGTAGTGAAAGCATACAGAAGTACATCACTGAAGTTTTTCTGTTTAAAAGCGATCCCACCTATCCATAATCTAATTACTCCTGTAGAACGTACCATCAACTGATCTGTCATCTCTACTGACTTGTCCAAAGTATGTAGCTCATTGAGAGCTTGCTGTGCACGACTGCTGCTCCCCATGGCTGAAGCTTGCTGGAAGTTAATCTGAATGGCATCCATTAGGAAATTCAGCATCTCCAGCACCAAAGGTGCAAAGGAGAAGTTGGCCTACAAGAAACAGATAAGGAAAGTGAGGCATGAGGTGCTCCTGCTGGGAGTCTTCACAAGAGTTGCATGTCAGTTGGTTTTTAAAGCCTGACACCACTTTTATGAACCCTCTTCTCATTAAGAATAGCACAAAATTCAAGCAACTTGGATGATAACCAACACAGTCTGCCTAAGATCCTCACTATAAGCTAGCTTCTTTTAACAGCTTGCTGATAATTATACCTGGGACTGCAATTCCTCTCGACAGCCCTCAACATTTCTACACAGGCTGCTCTTCTTGGGTTTTTCTTCGTCAGGGCCCTTCCCCTCACTGATGGTGACCTTGGCTTTCTCTGCAGGAGAGGTGCTTGCATGTCGAATGACACTCTCGGGCACTCGGGGCTCACTCTGGAAGGCAGATTCTTTCATGGTAGAGCTCATACCACTGCTAGGAGTTCTCTTCACCAAAGCCTGGGAATGACACAGCAATGCTGAAAGCCCAAACCAGCCTCAATTTTACCACTGTCAAAATGAATATACATTGTAATAGCAGTGAGATTAATGTAACTTTAAAGAAAAAACACAACAGTATCCTGCATGCCACTCTCCAGTGGCTGTTAGAAAACCTTTTGTGTTTACGATAAAGTTACTTTGTTTGCTTCCAGTGGAAAACATGGGAAAAGGTGGTATCTGACTGCTGCGTAGCTTAAGCTACCTTGCAAATTCTGTAAAGGTAGGTGGAATCCCAATAGTCACTAGGGCAGAGATTTGCCAATGCATTTATTTGGTGCAAAAAAAATAAATTGCCAGGCAAGCTGTGAATTAAGAGGGTTCACTATAAAGCCAAGGCCTTCAAGTCTTCAGGCTCTCATGCACTCATATCATGATGTAACTTATTGCAGAACAGAAACCTCTGCAAAAGCCCTTAAAAACTCAAGAGATCACAGCTTGTACGTTGACATGAAGACACTTTACCAGGCAACTGCCATCTTCCTTGGCTCCACAGTCACAGAAGAACGATCCGTATTTGGCATAAGAAATCTCGTGGTCCTTGTGACAAACTTTAGCACAAACCGTGCAAACACCAACCCCATCAACCATCTTGCAAGTGTGACAGTGATACCTGCACAAAATAAGCCATACGAGTTATAAAATGCAGTGCCTCAGGAAGGCTCCACAGACTGCAGTCCACAGGCTGTTTCCTTCTCAATGGCCAGAAGTATCAGTCTGAAATTCTGAACACAAGTTTGAGATCCTTACCAATGTTGATTCATGAATTCTTTCTGTGTGATAGTGAAGGTACAGAGTTTGTTACAAAGAGAATCTTCATCCTGTCAAGAAGACAGTTGTTTTAGAAAGGTGTTAGAACTGCAGCTACAGTAAAGGCACGTGGCACAGGACACGTTCCTCAGACTAAACGCGCATGTTAAGAACAGCAAGTTTTAGCACCACCTAGCTAAAAGAAGGCAGCTGGTATCAGCTGCCACCACGTGGAAAGAGGATATGGAAACATTTTATAGCAACTTGAAAGAGTGAATCAAGAAAACAGTAACAAAAATAATATATTGGGAAGACAAATTTTAAAGAATGCATTAGTAATACCTTTTTTTTTTTCCACCCAACAGCACTTAAAAGCCTAACCTAAGTTGCTTGTTGATATAAAAGCTCATAACCAATGAACAAACTGGTAGGAACAAACCCATCTTACTCAATTTCTTCCTTAAAAAGCAGCTTTTAACTTTTGTTGACTTCACAAAGCCAACAGGTCTGAGCACAAATGACAGATATTCTCTTCCAGATCTGACAACTGGAGTTCTTCACTCAGTCTCACATTAGGAATAAACAACAACAACAAAAATCTTAATTTATAACCTGAGTAATTCTGATTTGGAAGCCGCAAAATGAATCTTCATCTCATTTGCACCATTAGCTGTAACTATTGCCTACCGAATCTTCAGCTTGAGAGTCCTCCTCCTCCACTGCCAACTCCTCCACCCAGTCTGAATCCACCTCAATCGCCCGTTCCTCTCCATCAACAGAAAGGTGACTTGGTCCTTGGCCACTGGTCTGGCTCAGTGCATTAGTGACGTCGGCCAGGTAAGAGACAATATGGCACGTACACTCCAGGATAGTCACATGCTATAGAGATGAATGAAAATGAGAGGCAACTTAGATCCCGTAATAGCTGCGATAAGGCAATGAAATATAACAGCCTCCGACCAAGTGGCTTTAAAACTCCCACTCTGTAACCAAACCAGGACAGTTGATACGGCTCATGCTTGGGATTTATTCCTGCAAGTTAAGCAGTAGTCCCGTGCCTTACCTTCCCTTGCATGACGTTTGCATTCATTTTTTCTACCACATTCTTCTGAGACAGGTATTTCTTGCTGTAATGCAGAACAGCAGAGAAGATCATTACAACTGACAGTCTTTGGGAAGTACAGACTCAGTTCTCACCACTAGCTTCAAGCATTCAGTTTGCTTTAGATTAGCAACAGGAAACATAAATGCAGTAATTAAACCATCAAGAGTAGAAAAGACACAGAAACCTCATGGTTGTTCTTAATGGGGGGACACAGATCAGCCTCTCTTAGACATGAGCTTCCGTCCCCATTTACCAGGGAGGGGAAAAAAACCAACCAAACCAGTCTAAGGGACGCAAACGGACACTCTTACCATCTGCCTAGCCAATCAACAGCAGCACCGTGGAGCTGGAGGTGTCCCGCACCTTGTCCTGCACTAGCCAAAGTTGCCATCACGACCATCAGTTCAGGAAAGCCTGTGCCATCGCCATTGGCCAGCATCTCTGTTGCCATCGGTATTAGAGTACTCAGCAGAACAGTGCACACGCCTTCTCCCACTTGGCTAATCAAAAAGAAGAAAGTTTTAGACACGGTACGTCACCTGCTGAAATACAGCTAAGCCCCACTCTGCGAGAGCACTGACACAGCAATGCTTCCCGGGCAAACAGCCAGGCCTGGCAAACAGAAAGCTGACAGCAAGAAGCCAGTCAGCAACTCGCAAGTAATTTGCACATCCAGAGAACAAAAGAAACGAGCAGCACGTGGAAGAAATGACAAAGGCTGTACTTCACCTGTTTTCCCGAACAATATAAGTTGTCAAGAGTTGCAGCAGTTGCCTGTTCTCTTGAACAACATCCAGTTGATCTGAATCTTTGGGCGGGGACATGGTCATCCTGGTTAACCAGGCCTGGAGGCGTACGGGCTCCACACAAGCCAGCTGAGCCAAGGAGCCACAAAGTCGCAACAGGCTGGGGTTGGGACTCTTCTCAGCTAGTGGAGAAAATTACTAGTGAGTGACAGATGCTACAACGACCATGTTTGAAGATGGTTTTCCATTAAAAGCACGAAGCTGTCACTCCACTTCCTTTTACAGGTTTTTTTTTTCCAGGCATCTTCATATCGCAGTCTAATACAAGACCAGCGTAAGGTGGAGAAAGGCAGGACAGAAAAGATTCCACAATCACTTACTTAGCTGGAAGAGCTTGGTGAAGAATTTCAGCACCCTGTTACAGAACTTCGCTGAGAGGTTTTCATTGGCCGTCGCCATCATGATCTGGACCAGTTCCCCACTATATATATGGAGGGGGAAATTGAGACAGCTTTGTAAAAGACAACGCATTCCTTTTTTTCATTTGCACTTAGTTATATCTGCCCTCACATTTAAGATAGTAATAGTTTGTATAACATTGCTCAGCACAGCAGCCAAGCCACAGAAATTGCTTTCAGACAAAAAGCAAACTCTTATCTTGGACTAAAACCTGTAAATCTCGTGAGCTCCTGCATAGCAGGTCAGTGCTCTCCACACACCAAGTCACAAAATGGCCTGTATTGGTTTCCAAACCAAAATGCAAGATTTTCTTGCCTATTTTACCTTTCCATGTTAACAAAGTGCAACAGTCAGCCACCAGACTGCTTCAATTTTGAACTGAACAAGTAGAGAGCAAAACCAGACAATGGCTGGCTTTCTAATAGAGAAAAGCTTTCCTCCAGTTCACCCACATCCCTTCAGAGCATTGCTGTTGTGCTGTGCTGTCTCCATCACAATTTGTCTTCG
Source organism: Phalacrocorax carbo (assembly GCF_963921805.1). Taxonomy (NCBI): domain Eukaryota; kingdom Metazoa; phylum Chordata; class Aves; order Suliformes; family Phalacrocoracidae; genus Phalacrocorax; species Phalacrocorax carbo. Next base: position 7,663,538 of record NC_087532.1, on the reverse strand, counting down.
CAATTCTAAGTCAGGCCAACACCCTGCCTCCACCCTCAAAATTATCAACCTGTTGCCCCAAGGAAGCACTGAGAGAACTTGGGATTTTGCAACTGCCTTATAGACCAGCATCTCCCAAAAACCTCCTTGCCACAATCACCTTGCAAGATTCCCCACTGATGATCACTATGAGAACTCGCTGAATATTTTATTTGGAGCGACAACTACCTAGGTCCTCTCCCACACAGAAAATCTTTTCACACTCTACTGCGCTGCTTCAAGACTATCCTCTCCTTACAGGCTTCTCTCTCTTTCTGCGCAATGGCATTAACATCACTTAGGTGTCAACAGTGACAAGCTAAGAGAAAACGGAAAAGGAAGAGAAATAAAGTCCTTGGGCTACCTTTCCGAAAAAAATTCCTCCATGGCTTTTCGGGCCTGGCTGCTCTCCAGCTGTTTCTCCAGATGCTGCAAGCATTCCTCCAAGATGGACTCATCCAGGCCACTGAGGATCAGAAGATGCGTGTTAAATAAGAACATATAGGAGCAATTTCAACAGTTCTGAGAGCCAAGAAGTGATCACTTTTGCTAATACAATTCTAATAAACTTTCCACCAGCTGAAAGCAGCTCTCCTTCCAAGAGACAGGAGGAAAATAATTGATGAACAAACATACATAACCACCAACAAATCCACCAGATGTTCAGGAAAAAAAAACGACACATGATGCTGTAGGCAAGTTACACAGTCAGAAACCTAGAATAATCTAGACTTTTCAGACTCCTCACGTTACAAACTCTAAATGGCTGCTCTTTTTATACTTTAAGTCTCTCTCAGTGTTACTCCTCCCCATTCTCTCCTGTGCTCATCCCCACTCCACACCACACCCTGCAAGTAAAATCCAATTACATTTACATTCTCTACCAGACAACGCAGTAGATCTCCCGCTGAATACCTTCCATCCAGAGAGGATCAGTGTTAAAAAGATGCAACATCATCGTGTCTAATGGTTTTATGTTTCAGATGGGTAGAATCAACATCTGCACATCAAGCTTATTCCCTCTATACACACAGAGAAAGGGGTGGGAAGCCCAAATCTGGCTAGTTCGCTATGATAAAGCAGGGATTAGCCATCCTTATAAACAGCAAGAACAGAGACAAAGGAATATAAAGCAAGTTAGGTTGGCATCTTCAGCTTTGATTTCGTGCTTGTCTTTACATAGCTTTCTATTTGCTTCAATAAAAACCTATGCAAATATATACACACTCCATTCAGAGTTACAAGAGATGATTAAAACCCAAACTGCCTGAACGGCAGTGCTGAAAATTCTGGTACTGTGAACCAAATAGCTTGTATTTTTAGTCTGCACCTATAGAAGTCTTCAACAGATAAAAATGAGCTGATTTTTCGCCTTTCTGTTGTGCTGTTCAAGAACCGACACCGCTGTTTAAACATACTGTAGCGATTCTTTGTGGGCAGCTTTCTTGGAAGAGACCTACAAGCCACGCAGCCCGTTACCTGTTCGGATCAGAGTGGTGGGCCAGTATGTTATAGCATCCTGTGATCAGTTTCTCATAGACACGCGCCAGGAATTCGTCTGATTCTGCAGGGCCCAAGATCCTTTCTAGGGAGCTGCTGCTTATCTCTGCCACACTCTCTGTGCTGGTCTCCAAAAGGAGGGGCAATAGGGAATGGATCACCTGTGGCGGGTTCAAATCATCCGACCAGCTTGAAAAGAAAAGAAAACAAGTTAATTCTCTGTATGGTGTATCAGAGAACATCCTTATTGGGTAAATCAGACGTCACACAAGTAAGGCACAAGTGTGGATGGAAGTCTGTGATGAAAACCCTTCTTGAACAGCCAGGATAAATACAGGGACCTGGCCATTTTTCCTCTTGGAAAAGTTGTTCTCTTTTGGAAAACTCCACACATTACTTTTGCATATATACAGCTACAGCGTTTTCCTAGACAGCCGCGCTATCTGGCAGTATGGCTTTTGGACCTGTCTGCAGCGTCAACAACTATTTTTTTGTTTCAGAACATCTTAGAGTAAGTCCCTGGGAAAAAAATAATTCATTTCACTTATGCTTTGAAAACATCACACAAGTGAATGATAACAAAACAGAAATTAACTAGATGCATATTGCCTCAGTTTCTATCTCAGTTTCTTCAAGCCCCTGTTTAATAAAAAGGACTAAAGGTTTCTCCCAAGGAGTCTGACTTTTAGAGATACCAGATCAAGACAGAAAGGTTATTTTTCATTCATTTAGAATTGTACACTGCAAGTGTACTTTTACTAGATTTAGTAATACTAAAAACTAGAATTGCACAGGGAAGTAACTCCATTAAAGGCTTTAGTTCAAAATACAGATCCAGTTCAGTAAGTGTTGCACCTGAACAGTCTGATGAAGACAGACATTCAGAAGAGCAGGCAGACCTAGCGAGAATGTAATATAAAAACCATCACTTACGCAATGAGATCCCCAGTGAGTCTGACCAGGGAGAGAAGGGTGTGTTTTAGGGAAGCTGCAAGAGGTAGACTTTGGCTGCAGAGAGTACCGAGGTGGGCGGCCTGCACTGCACTGATGTAGCTTTCTGCAGGGATCGTGTCATTCGCAAAGGCATTCCGCTACGGATTGAGACACACACGCACAAGAATCAGAACCGTTTATCTTTAACAGAAAGACACAGCGCCTGCCATTCCCAGCAGTTTATGGAGTTAAGATCAGACCAGATCAATCTGCGACACTGGACTCACCCATGAGCCAATGTTTGGAAACTCATTTGTATGGATGTTGTTCCATGATTCACATAAAGCCTGCACAGCTGACGGCAAGTTCTGAACAAGCGTTGGACCTGCGATTAACACGGAATCGTAAGTCACAGAGTAATTTCACGGGTCCTATTGAAAACCAGAATGCTTCTACAATACAGTTTAAAACTAGATCATTTGATGAAGCCACAACTGTGTCTAAGTTGAGCTGTAATTCTAATAAGGGCTAGTTTCATGCTTTACTACAAGTCAAAATTAACCCTAAAGTTTTCAAGAGCTTCCCAGCTTCTTTCACTTTATTAAAACAACAGGAAACATGGCAGAAATACTAATTCACAGTAGTCTTCAACGTATCAACGTGCCATAATTCCCCTTACTATTCCATGCCACCAGAGCACCAACATGGTTATAAAGCATTTCATTAAGCCAGATAAACCCACAAGATAGCTACTCTTTCACGGTTTGCCCAAGTGTTTCAGTTGTTAGGATACTATAAGGAAAAGACTTCCCAGTCTGCTGCTGACAGGATAATGCACTCATTTGAACAAAGTGGTTGAGAACACATTAGCCAGCACAGAGCTTTGGAGCTGAACATTGGCAGCATTGTAGAGAGCTTCACCTACAGAGAGACCAAAATCTGAACTATCCAGTACCCTCACCTAGAGTATTAGACTTGCAACGGCTGGATCCAATGGCCAGGACAGCAGCATAACCTTGGAGCTTCTCTTCAGAGGGTTGTTTCTCAGTGGAGCCCTCTTCAGAGAGGCTCCGTAGCAAGTAAGATCTGCATTCAGGATGAAAAGGATTTATTTCAGGAAACAGCTCTGCATTTCAGAACAAAGTGTGTCAATATAGTGACAGATAAGAAAGCAAACTTCTGAAGTTCTGCCCTGTACTTTGTGTTATACCACTAAGGGAGTTCTGGGCTTTTATCTCCTCTTAAGCTACTTACCAGGAAAAGTGCCCACTCAAAAGAAAAAGCTGATTTACTCTTGCTTTCTTCTACATGGGTTCTAACGAGAGTTTAGAAGACTTCAGACTCTTAATGTAAGAATTAAACCCCCTTCTCCTTCTTGGTGGTCTGACAGTCTCGATATTATCTCAGTTAAATAACCTTAAGTAGCTCTATCCTAGAGAGTGCGAAGGGGAGGTTTCGTCTTTGGAGGAAAAGCTGGTTTTGCAAGCTTGCTAGAAAGTCTTGAACGATCAGACAAGGAGGCTACTTAGGAACAACAACTTCACATACATGGCTTGAGAAGCTACTTTTTATTATTCTTCTATAACAATTGATACTCTAGAGGACAAAAGTTAAAGTAATTATATTGGACTATAAAAAGAAAGCACCTGCCTCTAAGAAAACAACAAACAAAATGCAAAGGAAGTCCTATGCAGAGAAAATTGTATTCCTCCCAGTGACCGTAAGGACTGTACCTGGTAAATGTAGCATAAGTGTCAATAAGCTGTAGCGTAGCAGGCAGGAGGTTCTTTGTTATCTCTGAAGACTTGTGTGGATCAGTTTCTGCAGCTAGCTTGGAAAAGTGCTCATCTAGAGAAACCTGGATCTTGGAAATTGCAGCATCAAGGGTGTAAATGGACTGTAAACTAGGAACTTCGTGCAGTTGGAGAATAGTTGTGCAATCAACGCCACAGAAAGAAGATATCTTAAAATACAAAGGGAATGAACAGTAAGTGTAAATCATTCCTCAAAAACAGAAGTTCCATAGGCACAATTGCCTTCATGCCACCTTACCTGTCGAGCAAAGTATTCCTCTGCTATTTCCACATCATACTTCACCGAGCTGCACTTGCTGGAGGCCAATTCAATGAGGGAAGCAGCATGGTCAGCTTTCATGCCCTGCTTTATAAGGTGATCCTACAGAGGCCAAAAAAAGGACCAGTCATACTGTAAAAGTGCTCTATAATAAACCACTCTGACAATTACCAGCTTGACCACTTTAGAAAACATGGACAGAAGGTCCTGTTCCTCACCACCATGCCCACATAACAAATCCCACATGCAGCCAGCACGGAGGACCAAGAGGCTGACATTCTTACTATCAACAACATCACCAAACACCCCTATAAAGATGAGGCTGTACCTTGATCCACGTGACATAAGAAGTGATGCGCAGACGGGAAGACCAGCGCAATGTGTGTAAAATATCACATTCACTCATCTCTGGTGTGTTTGTGGCCAATTGATTCATGTAATTTTTGGATGGAGGCAAAATCCCCAGTATCCGCCACAGTATCAAAAAGTAGTACTGAAGTGCACAGGCTTCCTAAATAAATTAGTAAAGACAGATTGCAGTTTCAATTGTTGCAGCTACTGAAATTGTCTCATCAGACACTCTAGGCTCCTGCAGCTGTGCCAAATCAGATGACCACATACTGAGGACTGAGTTTCTGTCACACTATACAACAAATTATGCAACAAAGAAGAGTGAGAACAGAAAAAGGAAAGATTACACACAATTCTTCTGCCCCATCATACTCTAGCCAGACCTCCTGGAGTTACCAGAGACATACACCAAGTCTAAAACATGTTATGAATTAAAAACTCACATGAGCTGTACCTGCACCATAAGAACTACCATTAGCTAAGGGATTTTTAAGTTCCCTGTTACTCCAACCACTGCCCGAAATACTTTGCTTGAAAATACCAAGTCTGAAAACTTGTTAGTCCTCAGTACAGACAACATTACAGCTACAGTCTTACCAGTGCAGTGACATTTTTGTTCTCTTTCCTCCTGAGTGTATCAAACTGTGACCCAGCTGCAAGTAATGAAGTCAGGGCTGTGTAAAGCTCATCATACTTCATAGTCCTAGAGAAAAGAACCTCACAAACCTGCAAGAGATGACAAGTCAGGACTGTTGCTTTGCAAATTGCGCAGCTCTGCGTTTACATACAGTCAAGCTCTTAAGTATTCAGAACACCCACAGACCAAAACTATGCAAAACAGAACTTCAGGAAGTTAGTTCTGTCAGGCGTTTCTCTCCCCAGCTGGAGTAGCAACGAACAGGTTATAAGGGAGCGTGCGTGGAGCAAGCCCATAGCCTTCATGACAACAAGTTTAGCGAGGAAACAAAACCCAGGAAGAATATGGAGCAAAATGATGAGAAAGCAACTCTAACACCACCTGTCTTTGTCTCAGATGTTTTGGCAGCACTGAAAAGTAAGCATGGGTATGATAGGGCGCTCTGTCACAGCACACATATTGGAGCCGCGAGCATTACCACAAGCAGCCCAACACATCTTCGCCGGTTTTGCATACTGACCTCCCTGGCATGTAACTGGGCACAAAAAGGCATCCTGTATTATCCGATTCAGCCACTACTCTTATCTCCACCCAGTGAAATATTCCTGCTCTAGCTGCTTCAAGTCTTTCCTTCTTGTCTATTTTCCCATGCACTTGTCAAATCAACGCGGCCCTCAAGGCTTACAGAAAGGTCTTTAAAACAGAAATCCCAGTACCATGCTATCTAGACGGTTCAGATCATCTTCAGAAGCTTCTAGGGAAAGGATGCAGTAGAACCGGGGCTGTGGAACTGTGTCTGGAATGTGAGGACAGAGAATAACATTCAAAGTGACAGTTATAATTAGGCAGTATTGTGTTATCCTCTCCCCTCCTCCCCACAACCTTTCACATTTTAAGACTAATATCAGATTCTACTAAGCTAGCTCTGTGGCACATTATAGGAGCTTTTAACCTATGGTACACGTGGCCAAGCTTTTCTTACTCATATAGTCCTGGCACAATAAATACATACTTATTTTCAATTACTTGTAGCATACTCCTAGACAACTGTTTTGTTTAGTAAAACTTTTCTTGCATTATTACATGCATTTTTATCTATTGTAACTATGCTCATTAGAAGGAGGAAAAGCTACCCACACCAGGGCACTGGAAGGGCTCTCATTTACTTGTAAAAGCAAATCTTGGAATAAAAAATTCCTTACCTGATGAACATCTTTCTTACCTGATGAACAGTGTTTGGTCCAGTTTTCTTCTACTTCTTTAAACCCATGATAAAGTGGGACAGGCGTTCGTCTGCTGCTTTCCTGGGATCCACTCACCCAGCCAATGGGCGGAGTCAGCAAATTATATTGCACCTAAGTTAAAAAAACAAAAACCAGACAAAAAACCACCCATGGCATCCCTGTCATTAAGGGGTAGGGGGGAAAACACCACCACCAACAGAAAGACAGCCATAAAATACAGACAACCCTGTTGCTAAAATAAATCATTCCCAGCTTCTGAGGGAAGCCCTAGACACTATATGAGAATTTTTATTCTGGAGTGAGCAGTTTAAAATCAATGGTCAAGCTTCCAACAGCTGGAACGGCCACACGGAAACTCCTAGCATCCCTTTAATGAGAGCAGTGCCAAAAACCTCAACAGTGAAAGGCTAAAGCAAGGACACAGTGTACAAGGTATTTGTGAAATGGTGCCTAAATGCCCAAATACTCAAGATTTTGAAAGACAAGGCATTTATTTTGTCCTTAACATGATTTATTAGGACAGTAGTTACACAAGGAATTTATACTCAGACTGAACCTGCTGCTAGGAATCAGCAACTGCAGTTAATCACGCATTATAACTCCAGAGGCCGGTAACAACATCAAAACCAATTTACTCCCAAAGGCCACGAAGACACGAGAACACACCAAACAATTGCCTGGTACAGATTTCTGCTGGGTAACCAACTAAATATCCAGAACACGATGTCAAAATCTTACCTGTTCAAACAGGTACATGGGGGCCTTGGAATACTGATGGAGCAGGTAGTCAAATACCAAGAGTAGACGTGCCACGATAAGTGGCACAGAACATTGCTGGGTGTCCATGTTCACTGTCAGCTCCACAATTGTCTGGATACAGAGCATCATGATAGATCTGCGGCCCCTCTCAGAAAAATTGTGAAAAATAAGCAGCAGCAGCTGGAGATGTTCAACATTCAGATCTTCTGTGTCGCTGGGAAGGGTCCCCTGCAAGGCATTTTGCTTCAATGTGCCCACAAACCTGACAATGAGAGAGGAAGTTTAAAAAGTTTACTTTTCTCCTTGCTTAATCCCTCTTTTAAACTCTAGTTAAAGAGATTTTTGAGAAACATTTTCATAATAATATTTTTCTGTTTATTCTTCTAATACCAACAATTTCACAAATTTTTCACTACATGATGTATTGGAATGAGACTATGCAAACAGTAAAACCTACAAAAGCTCAATTAGCAGCAAATACATTTGATGGAAAATATGAACAATCATGCAAAGGGAGAAAGAGAGATGCGAACTTGCTCCCCCAGGAAAGGCTGTCCACCATAGCTTTAAGTCAGCTAGAACAGACTTCCACATTCAGATAATGGCGTAGAGAACTCTTGGCACCTTCATAACAAAACCCACCCGAAACCTGAAGTAAGACATTTGCCTTCCCTTTTTAAATCCAGCACAGTTGTAAGTAATTCAGCCTCCACCCACTTAAATTCCAGTTCTAGATTTCATTTCCTATGCTTTAGGTGAAGGACTCCAGCAATGCAGAAGACAGACCCCCTGCTCCTCCAGGTGTCTCATACCATCACCGCTCAGAGAACACACACACTTGTTACGGTGGTCCCAGAGAATTTTCACTTGACAGAAAATGAGAGAGGTAAGAGATGACTTTCTGCTTCACATAAAATTATCTCACCTTTCCCAAACTTTAAGGCATTCTGGAACATCCGGATCTCCCTGGGCAGTGGCTTTATGCTGCCAAATCAGGAGAAGTCGCGAGAGCACCGACAGACTTTGAGGATGGATGTAGAGAGGCCACGGACCTTCAGAAAAAGGGGCAACTCCCAGCTGCTGAAGGAGTGTGTTCTGGAACGAAACAGAGACTTGTTGAGGAAAGGCAAGTCCTGCCCGATGCTTTAATTAAAAGCATGATCTGAACATGCAGATGGCAATAGACAGCAGGGCTCTCAGGGCTCGTAAGGGTTCACACAACAGTACCTCTCCTATCTCAAATATATGGCATGGTGACTGAGGGACACTTATGCTGTCACTTTGCCACTTAAAACACAACAGACTTTCACCTTCAATGCCAATGCAGAAAAAATGGCATTAGTGAGCTCTACTCATTTACTGCAATATCACAGCAGGAGACATTATGCTGCTGTGTATCTAAGAATTTGGAAGACCACCCCTTTGACTGATCACAGTAATGCTTGCTTCTTTTCAAATATAGTAAAATGGCAGATTTCTGAACAGTCCAACTGTTTAAAAAAAAACAAAACACAAAACAGTGTTTTAAATACAGTAGAAAACAGACAACAAAAAGTATAGGGATTGAACTTACTGATTGGTAAGCAGATTTATAACCTCTCCTTACAGTGTTAAGTCGGGTCAGCCTACGACCTAGCAGAGAAACCTAGAGGCTACAAAGTCAGTACATGAAAGCAGAAGGATTAATTTGATTCTCTCCTGAGAGAATTCCGGAACGAGACTGATTCCAATTTTGGCATCAGCCCGGACAGCAATGCAAATCTGCAGAAATGCCTCTTGATAAATGCATGGATAGAGGCAACTCTCCAAAACAAAGTATACAAACTCATTTCCTTTCCAGCTTTCATCACCTTCAAAGCTCAGTGGATTAATCTGAACTCTAGATGTTAAGTTTACACTCTGCGGGATGTTTGGTATTGGATGACTGCAAAGGTCATTCCACTTGTTGGATCCAAAATACTCCAACTTCTGTTTGCAAAAAAATATACTCTAAGGCCAAACGGAATCACCAACACACTACTCTAGGTGCAGAGAGTCCGTGTAGACACATTAATGGACACCAACACTTCTTCATTTTATTTATACATTCAACCAGACTTACCTGCAAGGCAGGGGACTGAAGATCCGAGGTCACCAAGGAATGGTTGAAGTGATACAGTGCAGCAGCAAACTCCTCGTCTGACGTGCCTGCAATAGACAGGGATCAAGCCATTTACTACCGTTGAGTTCCTATGCTTAAAATTTCCACGTGAAACTAAGGAAGCATACACCTATAAATCCTACAGTCTGTTTCTCTAACAGAGAAGTCCGGCTCACCCACCCTTAAGACCGTCCTTATCCACTTCTTTGATGATGCTAGCTAGTGTAGCCATGTGCTGCTCCGACAGAGAGACGCTCAGGTAGTTGCGAATAAAGTTATTCCTGGAGTTCAGCATAGAAGAAGTGATAAAGTTCAAAATGTTTGAAGCTAGGCTCAAAAACTGAAAAGAAGAGAGAGAAACACACTATAGAAGCAACAAAAGCAGAGGGACTGTAAGATGAGATTAAACAAAAACTAAAGCACCAGCAAAACAAATCAAGCCCCCAACTCCAGCCCTGGCAGCGGAGTACGGGTTCACTCATCGCAATCCAGCTCGCTGCACTCTGCGTTCTATATCGGGACCGATTTTAGAATTCTCTGGAAGGGCTGCGAGTCTCTAACTTCCCGACCGCAGGATTGATTTTTGTCTTTACCCAACGGAGTTGGAGCTAAAAGCATTCTATCAGCAAGTCATTTCACTTATAGTCCTGCCCTCATTTTCCCTCTCCCTCCGTAACCCAAAGAGATATTATCCTCAGGCTTTGCTTCCCTGGCAGTAACAAATACGAAGATATTCCACCTGAGGGAGGAGTAGAGAAAAGGTCTTTCTTCAAAGCCAAGACAGTCACTGATTCTCCATGAGCCATATATTTAAAATACCTGACATTTATCGTGTTGTCTGTCACGGTAGCTAGCCACTGACAAGGGAACAACGCTACAGCACATCAGTTATTTCATCAAGCCTGAAGACCTTCCCATACCAATTCTGGATCTTTGCGGCTGGCCAGGATGTTCCCATTCTCTCCAGCAGTCTGTTTGTTAGGGCTTTTCACCCTAGGCGAGCTCTCCAAAGGGGGTGGTGGCGGGGGTGGCGGCGGGGCCACTTTCTCTTTGCTTGGAGAGATTGTCTCTTCAAACCATTGCCCGAGGATTGGCTCGCTGTCGTCATCTAACGCAGGGGGGCAGAAAAAAAAAAAAGGCAAAATATTATAAACAACTACCTTATGCAAACTATGCAGCTTAGAAAAGGCCTGAAAGAGTTTCAGTGAGCACAGTTAAGACAGCTGCTATCTTAATTTTTCCTTTCCAAATCACAAGGCTAAGCACTTCTGCAGCACTCCAGCAGGAATTTACAAGAAGAAATTATTTCCACTCTCCTCGAAAGCAAACGCTGCCAAATCCCAGCCACTCTGGCTTTAGTTTACATAAAAGAGTACAGTCAGCATTACTTCTGCCAAATCGACCTTATAAACTGTTTCATATTTTCAGCATTACATGGCATTCCAGTCCAAGAAGGCAAAAGACCAGTAGCCAGGTTTCCACTAAATCTGAAAGACAGCGTAAAATCCTGACTTAAGTTGCTTGCTGCAAAGTGCATTACCTTGGCTGCTGTCCTCCTCAGTGCTGCTAAAATCATCCTCATAGTAAGTATTAGAATCGGTGGAGGCACTTGCGTCACTGCTCATGGAGCCCTTCCTCTGACGCTGCAAGACACAAGCCTTAGAAGAACAGCAGAACGAGTTAAGTTTTAGGATTATGAAAGATAAGAATTTGAAAACAAGAGTAACTTGCCAATGCATTTTAATTTCCTTCTAGCAAATTTGTCTCAACTAATTTATTAACAGTTTTTCAAAGCTTCTCCCCCTTTGGTTGTATTAAAAATTATGCAGGATGGTTGAAAACAAGTAATTGAAGCGAAGCTCGTAAGCAACACTTCAAGTAACAGCTCTAACAAAGGCATCTGTTTTGAATACAGCCTTTCCGTCTTCTCTCTAAACTCACAAATACCACTGAGCTTACAGAAAAATTTTCTTAGAACAAGCTGGTCAAGTTAACAGTCTCTTCTGAGAAGAGGAAAGAGAAAGGCCCCGGTTGACAGCTTCCAAAAGAAGAATCCTAAGTTCTTCCTAGCATAGGCACAGTTTGTAAAGCGATAATTTTCCACGCAGATGACACTTAGTAGGAGCGGTTCAGCTACAGAAGTTCTCTAGCTGTATGCCAGTTCCTACCTTTCTGTAGGAAGTAGATAGCAAAGTCAGCAGTAAATTAGTGAGTGGTACAGAATCTATCAGCCGCTGAATTCTCTGGATGGATGTGCTTTGAGCCATGATATCCAGCGCTGCTGGCGGACCATCGCTCTCCCAGCCCTGGAGGACGGCATTGAAAAGGGAATTTAAAGCGTGTTTCAGTGGAGAAAGCAACATGTTTCATGGGAACATACATGCTACCTACGCACCTTGTGCAATGCCTCCACTTGCAGATCTTGAAAAAGTGATGAGAGCAATTTGATGGCATGATTTGCTAGCACCACTGACAGAACACCAAACCCTTGATGCCTACAGAAACATAAAGGATATGATGGAATTTCAGGGGGAAAATATATATATGTGTGTGTGTATATATATACATGTTAAGTTGAGTGAAGTGACTGCTTTGCTAAACTGAAGACTACCATCTTTTCAAGAATCAAGACTTGAATTACAAATGCAGATAAGATGACAAGACCCCGGAGTAGTTGCTTGCTGGGCATGGTTAGATACATGGACAACGATTACTTCAATGGGCTATTTACATACCCTTTCCCAGGTCCTAGTTTGGGAGACCCAACGCCCTCCTTGGTACGAGCAATAATGTCTCTGACGCGAAGAGCAGCCAATGGATCTTTCTCCTTTCCCTTATCAGCCAAGGCCGTGGGGCTGAGGTTCAAGATGAGGAAGAGGCTGTTTAGCAAACACCAAGCCCCAAGCAGCTGGAAGTTCTGATAATGCTATCATCCCAAAAGTGAAGGGGGTGGGGAGGGGGGGAAAACACCAAAAAGACAAAATAGTATTAATCCAAATGCCAAAATACATCAGCACAAAAACAGTGAAAAAGGCTTGCCGAGGTGGAAATCTTACCTCACCCCCTGCACGGCGTGAATTGCTGATGGCTTGTCCGATCATTTCATAGATTTCAAGCTGCAAATAAATCCCAAACCACAGTAATGTTTAAGCGCTCCACTGGGCAATAATAAACCACCACACACGCTTTTAAAACTCCAATTACAATTGCATTTTGCCCTCTACAATTAGCCTCCCCATTACGTCCTTTATCAGCAAGTTTAATGCCTAGAAATAACAGATACGTATTGCAATCCAAATAAATTCTACCCACTCCACTTCCCGAGAATGAAAACAACAAATGCTCTCTCATCAACTTACACATTTCTGTACAATAGTAGCAGCATCATTTTCATAATCTTCTTCTTTGGAACTTGTTGACCCAGTGCGTACCTGTTGAGTGCTACCCACATGCAGGATGGCCATGCAAGTTGCCACACTCACACCTGATTGAAAACAAGTGGAGGTAACATTCTTATTAAGAGCCAGCATCAGGACTCCATGTTCCTCTTAGCACATTAAAACATGCCCAGAAACCTGGCAGAGCTGGGAATACCCAATATTACAGCTGAGAGATTAAAAAAAAAAATATATCTTTCTGAAGGACCCCCCCTAAAGAGCCAAGTTTTCTCTTACAGAAACGCATGAGAACAGTTAAAGGAGGAAACATTTTTACCATGTAATTCAATACCATTTTTAAGGCAATATTCATATTTGACTACCACATCTCTAAAATCTTACCCATACCAATTAAACACTCAGGATTCTGGTGTACTTAAACCATTCCTAGGAAACGAGGTTGATTTGGGGCATAACCAATTAAGCTGAAGTCATTAAAAAAAAGAGCAGAAATTACAGGCTATTAAGGTGTTGAGTCACTTGGTCTTTCTTTAAGTTACTGACAAGAACATCTGCAGAATATATCAGACTTTCTAACAATTTTCATATTAACCCAGTCACCAGACTACGCAGTATGCTGCACAGCTTTCATATTCGTGAGAATCAAGGTTATTTGTGAGCTGAGCCTCAAATGTGCCGGTAACAAAGCAGAGCAAAAGCAAGAGCGCCTTAAAGCTCCAAAGAAAATATAGGAAATCCATTCACCTGCATAGAGACAGCTGAGAGCAAGGACAGTCACATCCTGGAGACGTGTGGGTGTCAGGGGCTCCAACACAGGCAGAGACAGAGTATCCAGTGCCATGGTCACATCTATTACCAGCGAATGAAATCTACAGTAACGACACACATCAAGGTTCAGCAATACAATGAACACATCAGACAGCTCACAGGAGCAGCACAATAACTGATACTGCAGAGCTAGCACAGTTATTTTCTCTCATGCAGAGTACCCAGCATCTACCAGAGAAGAGTGACGGCAGACTCTCACCCATTGCGAACGGCAGTGGCGTCTGCCACGGTGGCTGGCATAATGAAAAACGAGTTGGCTGACACCGCATCCTGAAATCGATTTATGTATCGCAAAAAGTACGGGAGGTTCAGGCACACTCTCAGCAGTTTTTCAGAGCCACCTACCAAACAAAAATAGCAGTGTTATTTTTACCGTTCCATTGGAGAGCTTCCAAGCAGAACAGATCTAACAGTCATCAACAATTGACTTAATTATTATTTGCGGTGAGAAAATACCATCACAGATGAGGCAACAGGGTGAAGACTAGCTTACAACACACAAAGCAGATGGGAAGTTTTCAGCCAGTACTTGTAACGTGTGTCACACAACTCCGTGTGCATGTTACATGGCACACCAGGGATAACTCACACCTGCTCAGTAATCCATCCCATTTTGTATCTATTTTGTATCTATCAGGCTATTTTGTATCATCCACCTGTTTTTCACCCCCAAAACAAAGCTACTGCATACAAATATAATGAGCTTATCTCCTCTGCAATGAGGAAAACTACATTACAGTCGGAACCTCCCTTGGTAACATCAGCATGCAACTGGGTGAGTCCTGAAGAACAAACGCCTTAGGTCAGGAAGTTTATTCCCATTCAGAGCTCTAACGTGTAACACTGGAGAGTCATTTGCTCTAGTGTTTTTTTTTTCCCCAGCTCTAAAAAAGGTGATTCTCACCGAGTTCTTGCAGGCTGGCTACATTCTGAGCGATGAATATGCTTTTTGTCTTTGCCGCAGAGGTTTGATCTGTGGAAGCTTGATCCTCGCTCTCTCCCTCCACCTAAAAGCAAGCACGTACTAAATATATCATGGAAGCATTAAAAATACAGGGTATTGCAGTAAGTCTCCACACAGGAGCAAGGCGCATCAGCAGCAGAACTCGAGCGCTATGAATATCACTGAACATGAGCTTCCATGAGGCAACAAAACTACCACTGCCAATACAACACAAACAGTATTTGCTCATTTGCTGTTCATCAACACCCAAGTAGGATTCACATACTTAAGAAAGGTTTTCTTTACACGTGTGTATTAAAAAACTACCACTTAGTGCCCTCTATCATTGCCTGCACCAACGATATTAACGCTAAAATTCAGGCTGCTTCTATTCTAGGGCTGTTTGTTTACCTGTGTCTCTGGCGTGATAGACGGTGATGAGGAGGCTCTGGGATTAAAGACTGATGTCAACTGATTGAGGAAGTTCATCTGCACTTCTTTCTGTCTTAGTTCTGGGCTCACCGGGGAGGCCAGCTCCTTCTGGTCCTCTACTGCAGGGGAAACAGCAAGACATAATTTTGTACATCAAACCCAGAGTATATTCTATGCCCTAACTCAAGTGCCGCAGGGATATAACTAAGTTAAAACACCTACCATCAGAGAGGGTTTTGACAGTCTGAGGCAGCTTGGCTGATTTCATCATTGCTGTGAAGGTAATAATTTCAGTTCGATCTAGGCGGCTGCAGCCTGTGCACAGCCCCTTTATCAGTAGAATGAGATGTTTCTACAAAGAAAAAGACATCAAGTACAACCTAAACTCTCTTGACTCCCATCATTCCTCAATAGCGTTTATTCTAAGAAGCTGCATTAAGAGTACTGCAACTTCAGCTAGTAAGGCTACTGCAACATCTCAAATCCACTCCGAGCTCATACCAAAGGCCGTGACAGTTACTAATTGCAGGTATTTCAGGTCACTAACACTGTCCCATGTGCTTGTTAAGGAAAAGCTCTCTCTCCTATGACACACCAAGCTTTAAAGCCAGCCCCATCAGAAGCCACATTATGTGAACACTTCTCACATGCCTTTCCCCTCTGAAACAGGTTTAAGCTTTCCCAGAAGACTAAAATACAACTGGGGAAGAATCCGTCTTTAAAAACTCAAACAGTTTTGATCCAGGTTGTTCTACAAAACCAAATAAGACTGTAGGAAATTGTAACAGAATCAACCGAGGCTTCAGGTCACCTTTACTTCAGCTTGTTCACAAGCAGAAATTCTGAGTAAAGAACGCAGAGAAGATTCAGCAGGTATCAGTCTCTACCAAACTGGTACACCTTAACTATTATGAACTTAATTAATTTTGCTTTATGCAACATTAGAGCAAATATTTCCAAATTAGAGGCTAAAGTCCATTTTCGCACTCAGTCTTGATCACATGGTCAAAATCTGTGCTCACCTGTGAAACAGCACATGCTTCATCTGGGTTCTCAAGACGCAGCAGTGAGAATTCAATCAGGACTTTACAAGCAGCTGCCACTGATTGCAGTTGGTTTCTTGGTACTGAAAAAAGCAGATGCTTGCATCACTCAGTACAAGTTTTTACGTAATTCAGTGTAAGATGTTCTTACTGATTTCAGTAAAACTGAACAGTACGCAATTTATCATGCCTAACACACAGATGCAACATAAATTCAGTCTCATTAAAATGTAACACAAGAAATGTCAGTAAAGCAAGGATTACTCCTTCTACCCAACGAGGTAATTTCAATAGATACAATGGCTTCCCCAGCAACATTATTTAATGCTGAGAGAAGCACTGAGGAACATGAAACAAGTTGACCAAAACCATTTTTTTGCTGAACTTGCCAAATTCTGTCAGCCAAATAATATACAATATTTTGAGTCACAATGTTTGGATTGTTAATTCCAACATAGTAACATAACTGCTAAAGAATAATCTAGGAATCCTGAAACGAGATTTAAATGCTTCATTTGACCAAAAATTCTTTTCCATAAATGTAGTCAGGCCAACAAATAAGCAACCAAAAAGGCAATGCCATCCAGTACTTGGTGGCCAATCACTCCTATCGGCAAGTTGCCTTTTCCACCTGAAACCATGTTTTGCCAGTATAAAAGCTACCAACGCTGGCCTGGCACGCTGTCACATCACAAGTCTGATTCAGAAAGTGGGCTTGAGACAAACACCAAAAGGACCCCAGTTCTAGCTTACTTGTGCTCTGTTCTAGTTCACTTTTACTATATCCTGACCATAACACAAGAGCAATAGAAGCAAAGGATGGGGAACACTTACTTAGACCGCACACAGTAGTGATGTAATGTGTAGAAAGTGCAACGAAGGAAGAGTAAAAAGGCTCATATTGTTTGTCATGGTGCAGGATTTCAGATTCACTGCAACAGGAGAACAGGAGATACGTCAGTTGTGTTCTGCATGACAGGGCACCACATAACACTCGGAATGCATTACTCTATTCACAGATGTAAGAGAAGACCATTAGAATCACGTGCTCTTCCCAAATCAAAGTTTTGAGAACAGAATTCTCTCCCTTGTGTCCCATCTCTCGTGTCCTCCGGAAAGAGTCCTCCAGCAGCAGAGAGATCAGGGCACCAGCATCGCTATCCACATATGACATGTAAGGAACCAGTTCCAGTACTGCAAATGTTTCTCCTTTATACCACCAGCAGGTCAGCCTCTTTAAAAATTGCTCTCCCAGCTGGAGATTCATTAACCTTTAAGTTATTCTAAACTCAGCTGCCCATAAAGTTTGGACTGTGTGTTCTGCTAATGCTACGCAGGGTTTGCCAGGACCAGAGCACAGGCGTTCCCTTTCTGTCAAGGCACGGAGTCAACTGGAGTTTATTCAGTCCTGCAAAACAGAAGGATTCAAGCAGGCAACTGCATAGTAACAACAAATACACAAGGGCAGCGCCTGCAATGAGATGGGGAGTAAAGGCTTTTGGCAGGTAATGCACAGCAGGGAAAGAGGCATCCACTGTAACCAGCCTCATGGGTAGAGACTTGCCACTTAGGAGATCTGCATCATTTTGCCCCGCACACAAATCAGCACAGCTCAGAGCGAGGGAAGATGTAATGCTGACTCAAACTAACAGTAAAAACTGAAAAGCCAAATACACATCAACACACTGAAAGTCAAGCCTCTAAGTTTCTCAGCGAGGCTCACTGGCCACGGAGAACACCTATTTACGCACAGGAATGGCACATTAAAGGCTGCCACAGTAACGTGTCGCACCACATCCCATTTGCGCAGAAACCTGAAGGCAACCACCTTGAGAACAGAAACACAGCTCTGCCTCCACACTTAGTTGTGCCCTTGGTTTTTCCTGCGACAAAACTAAGGGACGTGGATAGGTGTCTATGAAACGCTTTAATTAGTTTCTTTCACATTTTAAGATGATAGAAACTTTTATTCCACAAAGCAAATGAGCAAGTTGGAAGGACGGATTATATGACTGAACTTCACTAGCCCCTTTTCATCTCAAGACACTGACTTCTCCACCTCTGGCAACACCCTATTTCCGGAGGGTAGGCGAGGAGCAGAGGGGAGCAGCTATCGCAGCATGCTATACCCAACTACAACCATGATGTCTCAAGTTCAGCAATGGCTAGTGCTGCTGCAGAGTATAGCAAAAGGAACCCATGCATCCCCTTCGCCCACCTGCACACAACTTTGGCAAGTGGGAGGAGGAAGGGGACACGCCACTCCCTGCTGGCGTGAACGGCGCGCCTGATTTACACCCAGTCACCTTCCCTTTTCCTATCCTAAGTCATCATTTCCAGTCATAGTGGGAGACGTGGCTGAAACAGAAGACACTGTAAAACATACCATTTCTTCTGGAAAAACGAACCGAAAGGAATACTCAGCAGCTTTGTAGCTTTGATTTCCTAGTTCTGAGATTGTTTTTTTCCATTTAGTCTACCCCAAATGCCAAAACAACACAGTCGCTGTTATAAAGCGAGAAGCTGTACTTGAAGATATTCAGCAGCGTAACACGACTGAGTTTCAACATCTCACTCACCAGGCTTCACCTCACCATCTCCTACCAGAAATGCCCCGACAGGTAACGAGCCCAGAGACTGAACGTCCAAAAAAGTTCATGTTCTCTTATGCTTAAAAACTAGTTTTGCTCAGCTACCTCCTTATGCCCAGCTATAAATTAGCAGCAGTAGGTGTATGCAACGCATTTCAAGAGAACAAGTGAGAACAATTTGGGAATACCAGAGTACAGGAGAGACTGGCAGCTCCTCAATTATCATTCTGTTGTATAGGTCAAGCTGTACAAGACACAATACCCACGAGGTATAAGAACACAAAAAGCAAGACAGGGAATTTCATCTGGATTGGACAATAAGAGGCTTGAGTTTCATTTAAACAAGTCATGGACTTGTTATGGTAGTGAAAAGTGGAAGGCGTCTGTCAACTAATCATCAGGTCCCTGCAGATAAACATAAAAAAAATAACAGCTTAATCTGTGATGTGCTAGAGTGTTGTTTTGCACATACTGTGAGATTTCATGAGAACTTTCAGCTATCGTATTGTCATTTATTCCTTAAATAACATTTGCTTCCCAAGGAAAACCATCACTCATGCTAAGCAAGAAGCCTCCGTGTCAGTATCAGATATAACATGTCAGCAACAAATACCACCTCCTTTCTCAGCTCTGCTTCCAAATCTTAAACGGGCCCGAAATAGACCCTTTATGTAAGGCAGCAGGCACAAAAGCAGCCTCCTCCTTGAAAAGGCACAGCAGCAGGTGCAGGAGTTCTCCTCCTATTGAAAACTCTTCCCTGAAAACCTTTTCCTCATTTGCCCGTCACAGACTTTGCAAACCATGTTCCACTTCGGTTGCATCTTTCCAAGTCAGCTTTGCCATAACTTATGCCAAATAAGAGGCCAAAGCCTATCAGTTCTTGAACATACTTGCTAACAGGGGATTTCTGGTAACTTGGTGATGTTTAAACTTAAAAAATGAGACATACAAGTTGTCAGGAAAGGGAGTTTATTGATTTATTTTGAAAAGAACAATGTTAGCGATTTTGCTGTCACTGGACCACGTTTAGTTAAGGGGAAATCCAGCCACTTTGCAGACAATGTCAAACAGCAGCATCACCACAAGAGCTAACAATCATCATCTAAAAATAAATTGAACAGATGAAATATTTTAGATTAGAAATGTGAAGCTAGATTTTTTGTTCAGAAGAGAAGAGCACAGCTCCAAACAAGAACAAGATAGACTTATTCCTCCATGAGTTGCCAAATGTCATACATATATCAAGGCGTGAAATAAAAGATACCATCCCACAAGACTCCACAAGCCTCATGTTCGCATTAAATCCTGCTGGGTCTGAAATGCAGTCAGCACCAGGCACACAGCTCAAACCTTGGTGCAGCGCAAGTTCAAGGCAACAAACTGCTGTCTCAAGGGGGAAATGGAGCCTCGTTCTCACTAATGGAGGAAAGGGACCTCTCCCAAAAATCAACTGCGCCCACTTAAGTGATTATGTGATATTCTTCTGCCGAAACACTCCAATAACAAACCATAGGAACAGCGACAGCAGAGCACCGCAAGGAAAAGCAAAGCCAAAACAGTCCCTAAAAGAAAGATTAGCCTAAGAACGGCCCAAATCACAAATATTGAGTATATGCAGTCTTCCAGGTGAACCACTGCTGTGTGTATTTAAGCACAGAATGTTAATTTGAAGCATCTGCTGTTTGTACACTTGGCCATTCTATATTAAGCAAAATACCACAACGCTTTATTTTATCATCTTCCTTAGCACAGTGTTTGTTTTTTGTTCCCTAGTGACTTATTGTGGTCAGGCTTATATCTTTGTAACTGAGCATAATGTTGTAGCGTTTTACATCATCAAATAAGCTTTACATTAAATAGCTCCAGTGCATGCTCTCATGCTCTGAGTCTAACCCTTCTGGTTAAGAAAAGGTAGACTTGATTTGCTTCACCTTCATGCCACATTTTTCACTGTACTTCAGGAGTGCTGTGTCCAGTTCTGGGCCACCCAATTCAAGATAGACAGGGAACTGCTCAAGCAAGTCCAGTGGAGAGCTACGGAAATGATCAGGGGTCTGGAGCACCTCCCTTATGAGGAAAGGCTGAGAGACCCGGGGTTGTTCAGCCTGGACAAGAGAAGACTGAGGAGGAATCTCATCAATGCTTATAAATATCTGAAGGGTGGGTGTCAGGAGGATGCCACTGGACTCTTTTCAGTGGTGCCCAACGACAGGCCAAGGGGCAACGGGCACAAGCTGGAACATGGGAAGTTGCACCTGAACATGAGGACAAACCCCTTCCCTGTGCAGGTGCCAGAGCAGTGGCACGGGCTGCCCAGAGTGGCTGTCCCTTCCCTGGAGACATTCACCCCCCGCCTGGACACGGTCCTGTGCCCCTGCTCTGGGGGTGCCTGCTCACGCAGCGGGGTTCCAGATCTCTGGAGGTGATCTCCAGAGGTCCCTTCCAGCCCCCACCATTCTGTGATTTCTCCTTAAAACACAAATATTTCACTGGTAGAAGCCTAGAGAGTAGCCAATGCCATACAGTGACCCCCTGCCACGAGTTTGTCACCAGAGGAGACAGGCCAGGTGAGACAACGCTTTTCACCGCACAGCCTGCGAAAGCATAACGCGCTTGAACAAAAGCAAAACCGCAGGAACCGTCCCGAAGCCTCTCCGCGGGGTAACTGTCAGAGGTGCCGGAGCTGTGGCCGAGCGGCAGCCAACGCCAGCAGCCGGGGCGTGCAGACTCATCCCCGCTTATTAGGTCCCGAGGGCACCACCCCGAGAGCCTCCCCGTCCCCAGCAGAGCGGGAGGAGGCCGGCCGTGAGGAACCCACCGAGCGCTGCTTTTCCCAAGGCAGCCCCAGCGGGCGCTGGACACCGGCTCCGCCGCCGCCCCCTGCCCACCCCCGAGCCCCTCACCCGCAGCCCGCCCGCCCAGCGCTTACCCCGAGGGTTTCCCTGGCGCCGGGCGCCCGCCCTGAGGGAACGGCGCTGAGGGGAGGCAGGGCCCGGACCGCAATCCCCCCCCCGGTACCCCGGCCCACTCCGGTGAGCCCTCACCTCTCGATAACCGAGGCGAGCAGCTGCGGGAGCTCCTTCATCTCGAAGGCTGAGTAGGAGGCGGAGAGCAGCGGCCGGACGGCCACCTCCCAACCGGGCTCCGCCGCGGCCCCCACGCCGCCGCCCGCCGCCATCTTGCCGCTCCGCTGGGCCCGGGGGTAGGGGCGGCGGTGGCGGCGGCAGCGGGCCGGAAGTGATACACTGCCCACGCGCGCTCCGTGCCTCCCGATTGGAAGAAGAGGGTCAGGCCCAAGCGCCTGCGCAGTAGATGAGTCAGCAACTTTGCCGGCGGCGCACGCGCTGTGATGGGCCCGGCGGCTGCGGGCGACGCGCATGCGCATTGGTGGGGCGCTACCCCGGTCTCCAAATAACCCGAAAAAGGCAAAAAAAAAGAAAAAAGGCACTGCTCCTGGGCACAGGGCTTTTATTGGGGCGGTCTGCACCGCGGGGAGGCGGCTGGTAGGACACGGCCTCGCCCCGGGGCCGGGACGTGCTGCGAAACTGGGTTATGACAAGTTAAATCCACATAGGAAGAATAACGGCGTTGTTGGTCCGGAGGGGAAACGGCATGAGGGCTTCGCTCCTGAGCCATGCCACACGCCAAAGGCAGGAGAGGTTTAAAAACCAACGTTATCATCATCATAAATAAATAAATAAGATGGAGAGACTTGACAAATTCCTCCAGCAGCTGTGTGATTATGCGACGCGACGAGGCCGTGTCCCGCCAACATCCACACAATTTCTAACCTTCTTCCTAACGACATGACACAACATCTCCTCCTCTTCTCAGGCCCCACATACAGCAGCTCACGCATTACCAAGCCTAGCCTTCACCTCTCCATCCTCGCACCGAGACGTGAGGAAGAGGCAAGGATGAGTTGGACATGCGTCCTTAGTATTCTTTGCTAACATGTTGGAGATGATACGACAGCAGGTTTTAGGGCTTTAACAGAGGCTTAGGAGATGTCTGTCTTAGTCATAACATGCCTCTTTTCCATCTCTTTTCCATTTCTTCTCACTAGGAGAGGTGTAGACAGCTTATGGTCATGTTGCGCTAGCAGCCTTTCGTCCCAAGTATCTTCCAGCCAAAATATAATACAGATGTTTGCATCCATCAGTCACACAAGCTGGAATTTCTAACTGAACCCAGCGGCAATGCGGTGGGTGGCAGACCTTCATCCAGTCCGAATCTCAGATCCCTTCTCCAGCCTCCGCCTTGCCTCTCCCCGCAGCCTTACCGCCAGGCACGGTTCAGCAGCTTCACCTGAGCGAGTCTCTTTGTGATCATGGTAGCAAAAACCAAGCCGAAGAGGACGCTGCTTATCAGCACATAGTCATAGTCGTCCTTCAGGACATCAAACTGCTTCGACGGGTACACTCGGGTCTGGTAGATGTCCAGGCCATATGCGACAACCTAAAGGGATTAAATCATGAGCCAGTAACGCAGCTTCCAGCAGAAAAGCAGATACGTGAAAAATCATTGACTTGGGTCTATAGTTCTGATCAAAATATTTAAGCGGTGAGCAGCAGCATGACTGGAAGTTACAGATCTCCCTGCCACAGGCTGCGATATCGCACTGCTCTACCCACAAACTCCACAGCCCTATGCTGAAACCTCCACCCTGTACTCACCAAACATGTAGACTCGAGGCCAGAGGGGGCCGTATAAATCCCTCTCATACGGGATATGGTTTGATTGTAGTTTATAAACCTCTCGGCATGGATCTGCACATCAGGGGAGTATGGAATCAGATTCTCTTCTCTGAAAGGCATTTAAAGAGAAATCAAAATGCAATCAAACAGCACACAAAGGACATCGTCTGCACTTCCCACTCTGCTCATCGCAAGCTGACCTAAACCAGCAAATTTTCCCAGCACAGATTCATTTTTGCTTCAAGATGAAAAATAAATGCACCAGCTGGGTCAGACTACACTGCCGCACCCTCCTTTTAGGCTTCTAAAGTTTTAAAAATAAGTGTCATTCTAAAACCTTCAGACAGTTACTCTGACTGCTGCTGCTCAGAATGCAGACAACAGGCTGGTTTGCCAACGGTAAGACCTGCTGCATTACAGAGAAATGCATTCCATCGTCACAGACTGGCAACAAAGCAACCTCGCTTAATTTCATGCATGAATTGCCCTGAATCTGTCCAGGACAAGTTGTTCTATTTCACACACTACCATAATAAACACAAAATGCATCACTCTTCCAAGCTGCCCAGGAGCAGCAGTTACAGTGCTTTTCTTACCTGCTCTGTTCTGTAGGGATCTCTGGGCGGCGAGGATCCAGCAGAGCCTTTGGAAGGGAGAGGATGGCCCCGGAGGGAAGCCCAACTGTGCAGTAAAAGAAATCCATCTTAAAAACGGCCACTTCTGACAGCATTTTCTAACAGCAAACATAAATGCTCTCTTGGTGTTTATCCTTGCACTTGCCAGGAGTCCAGGGCAACCCACAGGCAGGATTTTTGGCAGAAAACTGCATTTTGCTTGGTTTTCAGTGTGACACCTGGCTCGTGCAGGTAGCATAAATGCATTCAGAACAGAGCAGCATGCACTTACTGAGCAAGTGGCGGCTGGTGATGCCTCTCTCGGTGATGGTGGCCTCCATGGCACTGATAGCAGATGGGAAGATATAAGATTGCTGGAGAACCTGAGGTAAAATCGGGCGGTCAAGGGAGCTGAAGGCTGTGGCATTGTATTGCTCCGTCCCCTCATACAGCTCCAGCACAGTGAACTCGTTCCGACGCGCCTTCGTGTTCCAGTACTGGTACTGAAACAAGAGAAGATTTTTAGGAATATGGGGCAAGCAGGTTCTATAATAGAGAGGTAGTAGGAAATCACAGAGAATGGTCAAAAAGTCTTCTCCATACAGGTTCAGCAACCACCCCTGCCTCCCAAACATAACAAATGAGAGGGTGAGAATAACTTCTTACCACCACCCAGTTCTCTGAATGAACAATGTGGACAGGTCCCTTTGCTTTCTTCTGCACTGATGAGTGGATGATCCTGCCTGTGACTCCATCAATCAGATATATTCCAATGAAAGTGCGCTCGTGATGTGTATCTGTGCTCTCCGTCACCACAGCAAGCAGGTTGGGGTTCAGGGACTAGAGAGAAAGAAAAAACAACCGAGCCCCCCAGTTCAGTGCCACAGGCACCGTGTTCATCTGTATTTCACCTGGGACTAGGCATATAACAAAGTATCTTATTAGCACAGATCACCCGAAGATATCAAGTAGCTATTTCCCCATCATCAGATGTTTGACTGACCTAATTGCTGTGTGAAAACATTTTATAAAAGAAGTGTCCACCAAAATTAGTGGCTTCTGCAGAGGGGTGTGGACACTGATGCATATGTAGAAACAATGGCACCACAGGGCAGTTAATCTCAGCGTAGCACCTAGAAACGGTGCTGAGATCTTCCCGTCAGATAATGCTTCAACAAAAAGCCAACGAAAAGTTCCAACGGCACCTTATAGAGAACACTGCGGTCTCCCATCACGCGGCCCTGCGAGTGCACATGCTCATTGGACCTCTTCCCTTTCACAGTCACTATCCTCTGTACTTCGGAGGGTATGATCACCTCCCAGCTCGCCTCTGTGGTCAGGTCCTGTGAGAAAACAAACACAGCATAGGAGGTTTTGTCCTGTCCTCAGAAGACACCATCTCCATGAATAAGATGCAGGGAGCTTTCTCTGCTTTTGAATTTTAAAAGTTTCTTAGGCACATTTTGAGGCCGAACTGTTTCTATTCTGAGCTCTGTATTCTATTCTGAACATTCTATTCTATTCTCTGTAAGCCAAATGAAGAGATCCACCATTTAGAAGACATTTAGGGAAATGATGTCACTTAGACTGTAATCAGTCTTCCATACCTTTTTCAGCCTGAATCCAGAGAGTTTTCCCTGCTCAGCATCAACTAGATAAAAAAAGATAGAATGGGCTATTTCTTCTAATTGGCGAAGGACATTTTTAGTTGCTGGGAAAGCTGTAACCTGGAAAAGAATTGAAATACAGGTTAAAAACCAACTTACACACAAAAGACAAAAAAACCCAACACAGACAGATGACTTTGAACACATTTACCAGGATGAGGTCTGTCTTACCAGAATAACCTCATAGTTTGTGTGAAATGGGACTCAATGGCTTTTTAAAAAAAAAAATCTTGCTCCAAAAGAGAGAGGAATAATTAAACAGAACATGAAGAAAATTGCCTCCAGGCAAAGCAATTTACCTTGTACTCATCATCGATCAAGAGTAGTACTTTGGCGTAGTCTTGATCTATAATAGGCAGAAGCAAAGTCTGAAGAATTGGACGCTTCAAAACAGGGGGAGCTACTTGACTTCTTTTCCCAAAGATGGGGTTAAAGACGTACAGAAAGCTCATTTTGGTTTCCTAAAAAACAAACAAGAGACAAAACTTTTTCTAAGGGGGACAAAAGAGTTGTTTTTCTACCTGTTACCTGCTGGTGTCAACTATTCATATCCTGGATTCAGCTATTCCATCCTCAAAATATTCTTTTTGGACACATACATACTCTCCGTCCCACGTTTTGCTACCAAAACCATACCGTGGCGTAACAAGGTGTTTGTGGCTTTAACTAAATCCTACCCACCACCTGCTGAAGCAGTCTCAACACATGCTAGTGTCTCCTCCTCCCTCAGGTACAGAGTACAGAACATCGTGCAGCTAGCTAAAGGACAGCCGTTGCTGCTTAGCTGATGGAGGCCCCACATGACTTGTCTCACACGACCGAAGAAACTGCATGAAATTATTTTTTCGATAAAAGGCTTCAACATGACCATCCTTAAATTCTTTAGGACTGCATGTCTGCTTCACTCCAGCTCTCACTCTCCTCCTGTCCCCGCATCAGTGATAAACAGACAATACTCAAAAGGGTATTTTGTTCAGCCCGTTGAAAGGGCGGATTTCCATGCTAAGGCAGTTCAACGGAGGGATAGAGGAAAGGGACTCACCTTGTCCTTAACAAGCAAGGTACATTGAGGAGGGTGTGGGAAATGGGCTGTTGTTCTTTGGACCATCAGCTTAAAGGAGGAGCCCAGTCTCACATTCCTGAGATACTGCTTCCACAGGATGGTGCCAGAACTGCTTTCAATACCAAAGAGCTGAGCAGAGAGACACAGTAAAGCCAAAGTTTAGAACAACACCCCCTTCCCATTCAAGAGCTGCATCTTTCTTCGGGATATGACAAGGACAGAAGAGTCTTAGTCCCTCTCCAAATCTACCACAAAACATTCTGCACATCTTCTCACAGAACTCTGCCCAAAGCCTGGCTAAAAATGGGAGTGGGAATGAATTCAGAGCTGAGACTCTTTGCTACAGTCTAGAAACAGATTCCTACCCTGCCTTCCTCACCTTTCCCGAAGCAGTGACCATCACCATCATTTTCTGGAGGTTGAATTCATCTCTGGCCAAATTGTCAATGTTAATCTCATTTTTAATCTGGCTCCGGGGTTTCCTGGCATCGTAGAACATCTTCCAAAGATGGGCGGTCCAGGCTTGCAGCAGGATAAGCTGGGAGGACAGCCGCTTCAGAAACATCCCCAGCAAGCCATCTGCAAATAGACCAACAGTGATAACGAGGGCAAAAACATTACATCCCACTCCACAACTGGAATTATGGTCTCAGCCAGTAGAAGAAATGCTGCCATGCACAAGCCCATGATAATTCTTTGCCTCTGCCTCCCACTCCAGAATAGCAGAGTCAGTTATCATTTCTGTGAGACTCTGGCATTTACCAACCTCTTCCCACCTCGCAGTGCTACAGCTCATCCCTAAAGATGCTCTCATCAACTAAAAGCAAACCTCCTGCAGAGTACATAACCTCTTCCTTCGCATTCCTCCTTTCTCACTGGTATGCTCACAGCAAGTGCCCACCTAAAGCTCACCCACCCACAAGGTCTATATCTCCCTCTGCACTCATTACTCAGAGCTACAGAAGCCCCTGAAGTAAAAAAATACTTAATTCTGCCCAATCAGGGTTTATATTTAGCTTCTTGAAAGGAGTGAAATATCAGGCTTCAGCTATATCTCACCACTGAGGAAAGCAAGCAGGCAGGAGATCAAGTTCCACTAGGAAGCATTAGTCAGAAGTGTTACAAAACACTGCATGCAGTCGGGGTTACCTTGAATGGCTGCATCCAGGACAGCAAAAAAAACAAAAAACAAAAAACAAAGCAAAAACAAAAGCTATTGCAAATGAGTCTTCCAGAAAGAGTCAAAGGGAAATGGTTAGGAGACATGGCCAAAATCCCTCCTACTGCTGCTGACTGTTTAGTGAATATAACAATGTAATGCGCTCATGCCATCTGCATTTGGCATCGGACTTCAAAAGTTTAGATGGGAATGGGTTTATTTCTGCTCATTAGTAGAAATGTCAATTTTAACTCTCAGCACAGAGGAAAAAGAAAACAATACATACATTCGCTCAGGAAGAAAAACAAACTCACAAAGGTAATTCCATTAAATCTACAGCTTACCTGCTTTCTTTCCAAATTCTCCCTCCAACTCGGCCTGTGCACCTGTCAGAGGTAGATCCACCATCTCCAAGCTTACCACTTCTGCCAGTGACTCCTCTCTACTCCACACAACTTTTCCTGGAAAGAAATATGAGCAGAATATGGGAAAATTTATGTTGCCAAGATGGACTTTCAACCCTTTCTGCAAATTAACATTTTTGCCATCAGGGTCTTTTCTGAGGGAACTTTGAGGACTTAGACCCAATTCCTGCAAAGATAGTTTTGAAATCTGCAGAAAACCCGTGAAATTCAAAGGCCCTGCCCACACAAAGGACACTGCAGAACTGTCTTCTCAGATCAAATGTCTCATGAGGGTGAAAGAGTCACCAGTGTCTTTCATGGGACGTAGGACAGTTAAAATTCATTTTGCCAGATTCCAAATAAAGCATTGATAAAAACATAATCAGTTGAGACTTGGAGTCTTCCTCTCATCCTACAGCGACAAGGTGTGCGCTGCTAAAAATGGAGTAGGTTAGCTGTTAGCCAGTTACCTGGCTGCTGGAGGAACATCAGCATGTGGTCTTCTGTTTGCACCAAGGCTCGATAGCCCACAGAGTCATCCTTCTTCAGAAAAACTTGGATATACAGCTGGAAAAAAGAGCAAACAAAACACTGAGGTTAATGATCACATCACCTCCTTGGAGAAAACAGAGCTTTCAGGTGAAAGAAGAGCAGACAGTGTGATTGCAGGCAGTAATCTGGGGTGTCTGCAGAATGCTTTTCACCTTGCCTGAAGGGTCAGACAAATCTTGCCAAATCAGGGAGGGGAGGGCATTGCAAGTCTGATAAACCACAGGACCGAAATAATCTCTTGCCACTCACCTGCTGTGGCTTGGCACCGCTCTGCTCCAGGTTAAAGGTAATTGTGGTATCCAACAGTCTCTGTCCAGTTTCAACCAGGTAGAGATTAATATTGTAGGTTTGGTTGGAACAGGTTAAGGGCTCCTGTAACAAGAGGCAGAAAACAGCTGAGTTAAACATACATGCCGCACCAAATTCTGCTGGAGGATTTCTTGTTGAGCAAGAACTGTGGCTTCAAGATATTTTTAGATTATTTATATGGAGCTGCTGCAAAACAACAGTCACCAAAAACACGGTGTAACACCGTTTTCATTCTGTTCCCACGTGCAGAAGAAGAAAACGGACTGTCAGGAACTTCTGCTGTTTTTGGGAACAAGCGCACTTTATACCTGCTTCTGGGAATCCTCCAGAGTACTTCCAGCATGAAGGTCATCAGAGCTTGTAGGTTTCTGAAATGAGGATGAGAAGAGATAATATGGTTTCAGACCCCAGTAAGAGTATAAAAAAGATAGCGTTTTGAGTGCCTGACAAGCCTCAGCTTGACTCTGAAAACAGGCAGGAAACAGTTCTGTTCTCTTCTATTCCTAATCAAAATGAAGCCTTGCTAAGTTCGGTATCCCTACGAACTGAAGTCTTCTATAGATCAGCAGAGCCGATTCCCAGGTTACATGCCCGCCTTACAGAAGGCTGAAACAGGCTGCACGCAGGACAGCATGCTGCACGAAGCCAGAGATAGCCTGAGCTGGATGTAGTCAAGATCTGCCTGCGTTACCATTGTCTTCATACGTCTGAGAGCTGATTAAATCCTCCTCTTCCTCAAGTTACTACCCATCCCTGGGCCCGTGAAGGTGAACACCTGTGGAACCCACCCCCAGTGCAGATCCGTGCTGGAGCTGTGCTGGTGACACAGTCCAGGCAAATGGTACTAACCAGTTCACTCCTGCAGGTCAGGACAGCAGCCACAGTTTTCTCCCCAGTTGTTGCAAAACTCACCAGAGCTGCCTGAAAAGGAAAAAATAGAAGGAAATCATGAAACAAAGAAGGAAATTCCCAAACCCCACCAAAAAAATACCTGTGCAGCAAGCTAAGCCATACTGGAATTAAAACCAGACAACCTTTCACAGCCGAATTCTAGATTTTTTGTTTCACCAAGTAAAAAACAAACTATTTGTTACAAGACTAAAAATACTTCTCAAAAATGAAAACAGTTGACCTGCCACAGGCTTTTGAACCATTATGTCCAGCATTACTGAGCTTTTTAAAGCTTGCTTGCTTTTCAAAACCTCTCGGCTGGCCTAATAAAAGTAGTGCTGCACCACTGGCCACTTAGACACATGTGTCTCTATCCACCTCAGAATCAGGAAACTACCCAACGCTGACAGCTCTCAGCAACAAAGCATACCTATACTGACGTCTGGAGGTATTTCAGTAGCTAGTATAAATTAAATCAAATGGGTTTCAAGTGTTGCAGCCAAGAGCACAACTGAAACGAGCAGCTCAGCAGTTTGTTCAGGATGTTTAGTACAAGGATATTTCTTTATTTTAAAGAATTTTGAGCTGAAGTTGGCTCTCTTGCTTGTGTCCATTTAGCTTGGTTACCTGCTGGAAGTCCCGCAGGTGGCTGAGCAGCCCATGTTTGTACTGCAGCAAAGAGAACTGGCTCGGAGACAGCTGCAGGAAGAACTGAGTCCGTGAAGCGCTGATCACGTTGGGTTGAGTGGCCAATACCCTGGGCTGGAAGCCATCAGCAAACTCCAGGTCAAGTGACTGTGAAAGGGAGACAAGCATATGTGTTCATAAGAACTTTTTATTCACTGAAACTAATACCTTCCTTTTATTAGCAGAAATACAAGCTTTATGAAAAGGTTCCCCATGTCAGGACAAACATACGGGAGAAGCTGTATGAGATGTAGGACCTAGGAGACACAGGATGGAGGAGAACTAGGCTCCCATTGGAGCAAACTCTGGGGACATGAGTCCAGAAGGAATGACTAGCCAGACACAATATATCGTTTTCTCTCCCTTCCCTCAATTTATGGATGATGTTCCACCCCACACCTCTTCCATCACTCTGTAGTTTACCAACAGGAGAACCCCCTGCGCTGCCAGGCTCAGTCAGGCACCAAGCCAGTCAGACAATGAATTACGTACAGCGCTCTTTCAGCACTTCTCACCTGCAGCGGGATCTGCTTCATCTCCTGCTCCGTCTCCAAGGAGCAAACATAGAGCGAATGCGTGTCCATGTCCATGCACACCAGCACTGCCTCCCCCACCACGCCGCACACACCGTTTAAGCTCTTCAGCCAAGGGGCTGCTACTCTGATCTGCCAAGCGAGACAGAAGCAGAGAGATGAAGGTGTCGACAGAACAAAACCTTCAAAGAACCAACTTGGACACAATTTAAGTCAGAATTATTTTTCCCATGACCCTGGGAGAAACCACCTATTGGCCTCAGATTTCCAGGATTGTCCTCACTAACAGCTGTAAGCCTGTTAAGACTAAGTTTTGCTTTCAGGGCAAACGGTAGTGAAATCCATTTATTGGCCTTTAGACAATGCCACAGTGAAAGGGAAGCTTATCTGCGCTGCAATAGCGATTAATTACCTTGCACACCACACCACACCACAGCCCGTCTAGTTGAAAGTACATTTGTTAACATCAAAATCAGTATTCTAGATCCAGAATTGAGCACTACCTGTTTTGTAATTTCTCCATCTTCTACACTGAACGTTAAAACATTCAAGTGGCTCTGGGGAACGATTCCGAGCACGTGGATCACTCCAGTCCCCCGGGAATACAACAACTGGTACTGAGTACTCTCACTGCAAGAGAGGCAGCAACCATGAAGCATCATCTTCTCACATTACTGTTTCTAGATGTTTTCAAAAGCGTAAGGCAAGTACAAGTTCCTTCCCTCTCTAAGGCAACAGGCTTCATGTCAGAAGCTTACAATTCTTCTTAAAATACGTTCTCACCTTTCTGGTAACTGTTCCACCCATTTCTGGTGCCCGTTGGAAAGGTAATGAAGAGAGATGGCGGCCTTCTTCAGGACTGCCACATACTTCACCGTGTCCTGTAGCCCCACCAAACAAGCTACCTGGAAGCTAAGCCCAGGTCAGAGACAAGAAGTCAGAAAATTATTTTCTTTTAGGGGGAGGAAAAAAAAAAATCATTCTAAAGACCTTCTTCAAACATTTAACATCAATTTTGAAGCACAATTTACAGCCCACTTTATCTATCCTTGCTTACCTCAACAGAGGCCGTTAGGCTGGAATCCAAACACCCCAAATAAGATGCAGGTTTGACATATTGTATATTTAAAGAGGAAACGCACCCGTGAAAAAATGTGTATCTCTTCCTCTTACTGGTTTTCTAAGAAACAGCATTAGATTTAACTGCAAGATTCAGGCATTCCTTAGCAATTCAGCTAAGTGTTGTTTCACAAACCTTCCCTCTACCTAATTTTCCCCTATAATACAAGTCCAAACAATATAACAACCCCTTTCCTCCTTCCTAGACCAGTGTTACAAATGGAAAGAGACAGTGCAAACAGAAAAGCCCACCTGCCAGTGTCCAGGGACATCTCCCAGTTCAACCCCCCAATGTTGGTCTCCCAGGAACGCAGAATGCGCCCAGCATTGGACACAGTGATGGCATCTGCCCGGGAAATAAAGACAAGGAGGTGAACACAGAAGTTGTGTCCCACCACAGATCAACAAGGCAATGAGTTCTAGCAAGCTCAACTTGTGGCCTAACACGTGGCCAAGATCAAGGTACAGGGACAACTGCTAGCCCCAGCACACCGTCTGCATGTTCTCCTCACCTTGCCCGTGGATCAGCATCGCATCTATCGCTCCTTCAGGGGTGCCCTTGTCCACATGGCGCCACACTGAAAGAAACAGAGTTAAGTGAGAACAAGATTTGTTCCCCCGAAGGCATTTTTTTGTTATCATTTTGAAACCTAGGTTCATTATGGCAATAAGCTTATACAGAGAACGCTGCCTGCCCTAAGCAATGGCTTTTGAACTAACTGCTGGCTGAATCCTCAGTCTGACAAATCAATACCACCAGCATTAATTTACCAGTACGAAAACACAGCACAACGAGATTGACGTGTTAGCCCCAGCGCCACAGGCACACTCCCCACAGCAAAACCCCGCTTTGCTTACGGATTTCGCCGCTCCTGGAGTTCAGGGCAGCCACGACATTCTTCTCGGTGGCCACGATGAGCTTCTTGGAACCCTGGGAGGCCTCCAAGGAGGCGAACTTGAGCTTCCCCACGTACTGCTGCCTCCTGTGGGAGCAAACGCGAGCGGGGGTGAGAGGGGGAACGAGGGGGTGAGAGGGGGAACGAGGGGGTGAGAGGGGGAACGAGGGGGTGAGAGGGGGAACGAGGGGGTGAGAGGGGGAACGAGGGGGTGAGAGGGGGAACGAGGGGGTGAGAGGGGCGAGAAGGCCCGGCGGGCAGCCGCAGAACGACGGGCCCGGGGCCTGCTTACAGAATGAGGGCCCTGGCGTTCCCCCAGCACTCACCAGTCGAACTTCCCCACTTGATCCTCATAGACAGCGGCAGCCAGCGGCGGCAACAGCAGCAACAACCACAGCACGACAGCCATGACAGCGCCCGCCCTCTGGAGAGGGTGGGGGGAGAGGGGTCCTAAACGACTCGGGGCCGCCCACTCCATCGCCTGCGCGGAAAACACGCGTCAACACGTTGGGGTGGAGACAGGCAGCGCGCAGGGCAGCCCGAGGGAGGTCCCAGCAGACCCCGCGCGGCGCCGGAGGGGACCTCGAAGCACGGCGGCGCCATGCCGAAGTCCAAGCGAGACCGCAAGGGTGAGTGCCCCGAGCCCTGCCGCCATTCCCATCGCCCCCCACCCTGGCCTCGGTCCCGCACTAACGCGGCCTCTCTCTCCGCTCCCCGCAGTGTCCCTGACGCGGACGCCCAGAAAGGGTTTGGAGGCCAAGCAGGCGCTGATCGCCGAGGTGAGTGCGGCTCGGTGCCCCGCTCCGCTCGGTGCCCCGCTCCGCTCGGTGCCCCGCTCCGCTCGGTGCCCCGCTCCGCTCGGTGCCCCGCTCCGCTCGGTGCCCCGCTCCGCTCGGTGCCCCGCTCCGCTCGGTGCCCCGCTCACCTATCCCGCTTGCCCCCAGCTGCGGCGATGCGTGGACACATACAAGTACATTTTCGTCTTCTCCGTCGCCAACATGAGGAACAACAAGCTGAAGGATGTCCGGAACGCCTGGAAGCACAGCAGGTGAGGCCGAGTTGGGCTGGAAAGTGCCCGGCGGAGAAGGCCCTGGGGGTGCTGGCTGACAGCCGGCTGGGCATGAGCCAGCAGTGCCCGGGTGGCCAAGGAGGCCACCAGCCCCCGGGCTTGTGTCAGCACTGGTGTGGCCAGCAGGGGCCGGGCAGGGATGGGGCCCCTGTGCTCGGCCCTGGGGAGGCCCCACCTCGAGTGCTGGGCTCAGGTTTGGGCCCCTCGGGACAAGAAGGCCCTTGAGGGGCTGGAGCGTGTCCAGAGAAGGGCAGCGGGGCTGGGGCAGGGTCTGGAGCACAAGTGTGATGGGGGGCGGCTGAGGGAGCTGGGGGGGTTTAGCCTGGAGAAGGGGAGGCTGCGGGGAGCCCTTCTCGCTCTCTGCAGCTGCCTGAGAGGGGCTGGAGTGAGGGGGGGGCTGGTCCCTGCTCCCAAGGAACAAGTGACAGGACGAGAGAAAACAGCCTCAAGCTGCGTCAGGGGA
The DNA here is from genome assembly GCF_963921805.1 of Phalacrocorax carbo. Lineage (NCBI taxonomy): Eukaryota > Metazoa > Chordata > Aves > Suliformes > Phalacrocoracidae > Phalacrocorax > Phalacrocorax carbo. Next base: position 7,628,525 of record NC_087532.1, on the reverse strand, counting down.
GGTTTAGATTCAATATCAGGGAAAAAAGTCTTCACTGTAAGAGGGGTCAGGCCCTGGCACAGGCTGCCCAGAGAGGTGGGGGAGTCACCATCCCTGGGGGGGGTTCAAACAATGTGTAGACGTGGCATTGGAGAGATGGTTTAGGAGGCCTGGGGGTGTTGGGTTGGGGTTTGGACTTGATCCTAGAGGTCTTTTCCAACTGTAATGATTCCATGATTCTATGCTGCCACCTGAGGGGCGAGTGTGGCCTGGGTGCTGACGGCCTCCTCTTCCTCCTCCTCCTACCACCCCAGGATCTTCTTTGGGAAGAACAAAGTCATGATGGTGGCACTGGGACGTGAGCCGAGCAGCGAGTACAAGGAGAACCTACACAAGGTAGGGGCTGGGGTTTCTTCACACTTCCCTCACCTGTGGCAGCCGGAACAAACATCAGGGGACGATGAAGCTTCCTTGGGTCATCTCTCCACAGGTGTTTTGTTTGAATCCATCCCTATCGTGACACAAAAGCTCTGTTAGCAGAGCTTTTGTGGACTGAGCCCTGGAAGAGGTTAGTCCCTGGGTGCTGCCTGAGTCTCAGGACAGCCTCTTTCTTTCAGGTCAGCAAACACCTGAGAGGTGAAGTCGGCCTCCTCTTCACTAACCGCACCAGGGACGAGGTGGACGAGTGAGTATGCGTGTCTCGGCCGTGGTTTCGAAATGCTGAGCAGTCTGTTTTCCACTCAACTACTTTGCCCACTGACGTTTCCCTTAAAGCAATTAGCTTTTCTGCTCCTCTTTCTCCGCCATCCCCGCAACAGTGGGGAAGACGTTACGGCAGGCTACGCCGTAATCCCATCTCAGCCCAAGGGATGTTTTTCCCACAGCTAAAGCTCTCGGTACCTGTCTGTGTCTCAGGTGGTTCTCCAAATTCAGAGAGGTGGACTTTGCCCGTGCAGGGAACAAGGCGACGTACGCGGTGAGCCTGGACACGGGGCCCTTGGAGCAGTTCCCCCACTCCATGGAGCCTCAGTTACGGCAGTTGGGACTGCCGACGGCGTTAAAGAAAGGTAGGTGAAGCGGCCGCGAAGGTAAGCTTTGTTTTTCATCTGATAAAACATTGTAAGAAGGACATTAAATAACCAAGTAGAACTTAGTTTTGAGAAAATCTGATGGACAGCTTTCTCCTTGTTGGGCTGATGCTAGAACTCATTATTCTTGCACCATTCTTCCCAAATGGATGTCAAAGGATGAATGAAACAGCCAACTTTCTACAAGACACAATCCTTTTCCAGTGGACACAACTAGGCCTAGCCTAACCCAGCACATTGGCATCCCAAGCAGAAACCAGACCTGGGCTTTTTTTCTTCTTTAGAGTTGATCTCACCCAGCCTCTTGGGGTGTAGGGGTATTTGCCCAGGAAGGTGTCAGCTCCGAAGGGCAGTGCCTGAGAGCACCTTAGCTCTGCACCCCACACCTTGGTGGTATTAGGCAGTATTTGGGAGCCTATTTCATGAGCTTTTGTTCTGGCAGGAGTGGTGACGCTACTTTCAGATTACGAAGTCTGCAAAGAAGGGGACGTTCTTACCCCCGAACAAGCCCGCGTCCTGGTGAGTAACATAATGCAGCATCTGCAAGAACCCGTTTTGCGCCCCCCCCCGATAACAGCCTTACACACTCCTCGTGTGAGCACAAAAACTCTGCAGCAATTATTTTGCCTCTGGCTTTGCTGCAGTTCCCATCCGGAAGCGTTATGTCCTGTTAGTGTTTTTGTTTGGCTGTCCACAGAGACAGGAATGACTGATTTGTGTCCTTTCCTAGAAACTCTTTGGCTACGAGATGGCGGAGTTTAAAGTCACCATCAAATTTGTGTGGAATTCTGAGACGGGAGACTTCCAGAAGCTTGTGGGAGACACAGCGGAGGGGGAGGAAGAGGAGGATGACGATGATGAAGACAGCAATGAGGACTAGCTGTGGTCCTTGGCTTGGACTCTAGACGGTTCTACTCTATTTTAGAGACAAGAGGAGGAGGATGTTTCCCTTCCCTGTTTGCACCCAGAGGAGAAGGGCGATCAGCGCAAATGTGCTTTTCATAAAAGATACCTAATTATGCTTTTTTTAAAAATACAAATCTATATATAAAACTTGAGCTGGTTGCTGCTGCTGCCTGTCACTGTTCAAGTGCACTGGGGTCTGAGGAAATTCCCCCCCTGACATGAAAGCCAGGCAGAAAGCATGCAAGTGTAACGCACCATCGTCATGGCACGCGTGACCCTGGGGAAGATGCTGAGGGTTTGTTCTTCTGCTAAAAGCTGTAGCTTAAAGTCACCGAGCACCAGTAAGGAGGTGCCAGCCAGGTTACAGGTATAGTTAGGAGATAGGGTCTGCGTTGAAAATGGTTTTATTCTTGTACATAATTACTTAAAACTGTATTAAAGCAGAACTGGAGCCTTCATCCAGTTACATGTCCATTTTCCGTGATTAACTGCACCTTTAAATAGCGGTGCGTGCTACGTAGGGTTGAAGGTCCGTGAGGGGAGGGAGAATAAGGCATGGCCCAACAGGCGAAGTGCTGACAGTGGTAGTGGATCCTACAAAGCTTCATTAATACAGGGAAAAATCAACCCATTTACTGGTCAATCAAAGGGCAGGGTGGGTACGTACCTCTCCCGTGTTCCGAGAGATTTGTGCTCAATCATCCACCCCCATGACACCCCCTTTCTTGTCCCTACCCTAGTGTCTAGCGGAAATAGTTGGGGCAGTCATGCGCAGTCAGGTTCCAGGCTTTATCGAACGCCTCCACGACAGCTGGGAGCAGGGGACCCTCTTCACTGTAGTTAAGGTTCTGCTCTAGCTGCTCCAGGTTGGACATCCCAACGATCACCGCGTCTCCAAGAGAACCCTGGAAGGGTAAAGAGAAGTTGCTGATCCCGAAAGAAACCTAGTTCACCTCCCGAGCTGCTGCAGACATTCTGGCCTTGTGAACAGAACTACATGGTGTGGTTGGCAGAGTCTGTACAGCAATATTCACTCTGGAACGCCAGCAAGCCCATGGGACGTGCAGAGTAACAGGTAACTGTTCAGAGACGTTTCCCCGTCTGTGTGTGCAGCAGCTGCCCCATTCTAGTGGTGCTGCACAGGCTGCTGGCTACAGCCGCACCAAGCACTTACCTGCAGTTTAGAGTGATTGTACAACCACCGCAAAGCAGCAGAGGTCAGGCTTGGTGCGTTGGAACCATAAGCATCTTTCAGAGCTCTTTCTACTAGGGCAATTCCTTCAAAATTATGCTTTTTCCAGTACCTGCAAGATAAGAAATCACTCTTATTGCCCTTGGGACCTCTAGTAATGGTAAATCGATATTCTAATCAAGTGTGAAAGGGTTTCAGGAAGCCTCACACAACTCTTGGTAGCGTCCAAGGACTTCTGCAATCCCCCCTGCATGCCGGGAGGAAGCTGAGCCTAAAAACCGCTCTGCAAAGCTTGGTCATGAGCCACGGCCCCAGCCACGTGTGCAGACGTAATCACTGCGCAAGCTTTGGTCAATCCTGCTTCCTCTCAGCTGATGATTAGTGTGGGGTTTTTCTATGTAGCTGCTCCTGCCGCGTCTCCCTGCTCGCCTGTCAGCTCAAAACGTACCTGTCCCTGTAGGCCTGAGCCCAGTCATTCCCAAAAAACCTTCCAGTGGGCTGGCGGGTGTCTTTGTCCTCATACTTGTACTTGCCGGTCAGCAGCCCTCCTGGAAAAGGTCAGCAGCACGTTTAGTGATGGGCTGGCTCTTCTACAGCCCCCATTTTGCCTGTTTTTATCTCAAAGTCTCACCCTTTCCCTCCCCGTACCTGCCAGCGGATTGTAGGCGTAGAACCGCAGCCCATAATATCTCAGACAAGGGAACAGCTCGGCTTCCACCTGGCGAGTGGTTGCGTTGTACATACCCTGCACAAAGATGAGGGAGAAAGAACTTATGAGCCCCTGGAACTGCTTCTTCCCCACCCTCCCCGGACAATGCTCTTATCCCAGAGAAGAGCAGCTTCGGGTCACACGAGGCTATTATCTGCTTAGGAACAGACTTGGTAAAGGATTGCAAGTAACGCAAAAACTTTGCAGTTCCACATCAAGGGAGTCACTGACTCATGCAACAAAACGTGTACTCAGCTTTTTCCGAGCAGTGATCTCACTCAGCTTTCTAATCACGTGTGTCCTGAAAGGACTTCCCAGACTAAACCGGAGCACTCTCCTTTTTCTGTGCTGATATTTGGCCCACTGGGGACTGGTCCAAGATTTGGGGCTCCCAGACCCTTCCCCATAGTGGCTGACCGTTGCTGTAAGCAGACAAGAACTGCCCATACACTGTTCTGATCCGAACCCTTGTATTCTTTCAGTTTGATCCATCTCAGCCTCCACAAAAGATCTGCTGGACCTCAGCAAGCCCCCATCCCTCACCTGGTACACAGTTGGCATCACCCAGTTGTTGTATTTGCAGATGGTGCAGATTTCTGCGACTTCCCACGCCGCGTAGTTTGATAGGCCAAGTTCTTTAAACTTTCCCTGCAGAGGAATAAAAGGCTAGTCAAATCCAAATTTTAAACGTGTATTTGTACCTAGACGGTGCAAGATGCCTATGGTGAAAAGGGCAGTCACCAAATTTTATTCAAGTTCTTTCCTCTCCCCTGTTCACCTCTTCTAGATACCTATGAATTACAAGACCTGACAAAAATATTTCCAATTTTCTGTTCATTTTGAATTCAGATGTTTTAATTACCAGCACTAATCTTAACCCAGCCAGTTAAGATGGCTGAAAGCAAAGTTCAGATGTTCTAACATTTCCCAGAGCTTTTGAGAACAAAGGGCACCATGTGAACACGCAATGGAGGGCCAGTTGTTTGGCTTTGCCCCGGTCATCTGCGTCCCCTCTTCCTAGTGTTGCACAAACCCAGCGCTGCAGGAAGGCGTGACGAGCAGCCCTCGTTTAAAAAGGGAATCAAGAGATGGTCCAGACTCGGACTTCCCACTTTACTTCTTTGTGCAGCTCATTGCAGGCACGCAGCGTCTCCTCCACTGGTGTCCCGTGGTCAGGAGCATGGAGGTAGAAGAGCTCCACACTCGTCCTCTTCAGCCTCTCCAGGGACGTGTCCAGTTGCGATCGCACACTCTCGGGCTTCAGTGTCTTCCCATCCCAGGGATTGGCCTTGGTGGCAACCTCCACTGGCAGAGAGGAAGAAAGAATGAGCAGGGATGTTTCCACCTTCGGGAAGGGAATGGGGATAAGGGGCATAACGCAACCATTGCTCAAGGCGTTTCAGGGAAGGCCCTTCTCCTTGGGAACCATGTCTGCCTACCAGGGGCAACCCTTCTCCTTAGGAACTGCAGGTCTGCCCTAGAGAGGGAGGGCCTTTTCCTCAAGGCTGGGGCGTCAGCATTAGCAGGGGAGTCCCTTCCCCTGAGGGATGGTGTCAGGCTGGCAGAGCAGGACCTTCTCACAGGGAACAGGCTTGCGAGAAGGCCCGTCTCCTCAGGGATGGAGTCATTCTGGCAGGGACAATCCTTCTTCTCAGAGAATGGGCTCAGGAGAAGGCCCTTCTCCTCAGGGATAACGTCAGCCTAGCAGGGAGAACCCTTCTCAGCGACCGCCCCCGCCAGCCCCGGCCGTACCGGGCTCCGTGCTGCCAGCCAGTAGCGTGCCCAGGATACGCTCGGACTCGCCGCCCGCGTACATGTAAGCGGTGTCGAGGAGGCGATACCCGCGGCGCAGGAAGGCGCGGAGGAGCGCGGCGCTCGCCTCGGGCCCGGCCCGCCGCCCCACCTCCATGGCGCCCAGCACCACCCCGGGACGCGAACCCGCCGCCATCGCCGCCGCCGCCGCCGCCGCGCATGCGCGCCGGGCGCGGACCGTGGGGAGAGCTCCCGCCCCGCCTGCCGGGGCGAGGTCCGAGCGCGCATGCGCAGTGGAGCGGCGCCGGGTCCGTCCCGAGCCCCTGCGCGTCCCCGCCGGGCGGGAGCGGCCGGTGCCCCCCGAAACCGGCGGGTTTGCACAAAGGGCGGTAAGTGTCCTGGCAATCAGGCTTGCAGAAACCCAACAAGTTTCTGAAAAAGCAGCAGGCTTGCAAAAAAAACTCCAGTAGTTTCCCTCAAAACCGGTAAATTTGCAAAAAAATTTGCAAAACAACCAGCAACTTCTCGAAAAAGCAGCGGGTTGGGAAGAAAAGCAGGAGCTTCCGAAAAGGGAAAGGATTTGCAAAGGAAAGCCAGCAAGTTTCTGAAGAAGGAGCGGAGTGGCAAAGAACAAAAAACATTTTTTTGAAAAAGCGGCTTTGGAAGAAAAGCAGCGAGTTTCTGAGAAAGCAAAGGATTTGCAAAGGAAAGCCAGCAAGTTTCTGAAGGAGCAGTGGAGTGGCAAAGGAAAAAACCTCCAAGTTTCAGAAAAAAACAGTGGGTTTCCAAAGGAGAAAAAGCCAATTTCCAAACAGCCGTCAGGGAAGGAAGGTAAGTCCCTGTTCCGCAGGGACGCGCCCGTTGGGTTTCCCTTCTACTTTGAGGCCAAATCCCGCCGGGCTGGCGGCCTTCCCGGCCGGGTCATCCAACCGGACACAAAATTAAGGCCAGTAAAGGTGTATTGGCCAGTAAAGGTGTATTAACCAGTAATGAGTTTTTTGCAACACGAGCCAGCTCCGAGCCGCAGCCGGAGAAGCCACGAGCGTGTTCCTAACATAGATACACTTTTTCTCCAGTGTTATTTCATTTTCCCCCATGTTATTGCATTTTTCCCTAGCGTTAAACACGCCTCGGAGCTGAGCGCCGGAGGCCATGGACGCGCGGCGCTGGAGGGGTCTCCCACCCGGGAACCTTTCCGACTGTCCCAACGGCTCCCGCTGGGTGATGGACGTGTTCAACGAATGCGCCCAGGACGGCTGGGACATCACCAGCGTCATCCTGGGTCTGGTTTCCATCTTCTGCTTCGCAGCTGCGTCTTTTCCGTGAGTATCACTCCCAAACCCAGCCGAGCCCTTCCCTTGGTACAACACCTCTCTAAAAATCAAACTTCAAGCTGCCTGAATTACTAAATCTACCCAGCAAAAGCAATCTGGCCTTGGAAAATTTGGGTTTAACAGGAGAGGGAGCAGGCGGTACAGCCCCAAAGCCTTGTTTGTTATTATATTGTTATTGTTATGCTTGGTAGCTGTAATAACCCACGTAAGCCAACTGCAATGCAGTCATTGCAGGTCATACGCGCGCAAGAAATGTTTCCAGGAGCTCTGGGCTTCTTCGAAGTGCTGGGGACAACCGTGGCAGAGGGGGACGTGGGGAATCGCACTCGGTCTCAGTGTATCATCGGATTATTTCGTAACCAGACAGGCGGTTTCTGCAACTGTCACTTCTCCTCGCTGCTTTCTGCACCAGCACGAGGGACGGATCACAAGGGCTTGAGCCCAGCAGGTTGCTGCAAGCACCCAGCGGGTCGCAGGGCTTCTCACAGGGGCCAGTTTGCTGGGGAGCACGTGGCTTTGCTAGAGGAAATGTCACCTTCTCGTCCCCCCCCCCGAGTGCTTTGGGCAGGTGGCAATTGCGAAATGACCCAGGTGGGAACAACAGGGAAGCCTGGGGATGGTTCCCAGGTAGCGCTGAACCGGCCGGAGGTAACGCTCTGTGGCTCTGCCCGACTCCCTCTTTTTTGCAGGCAGTTCTACCAAGCCTGCAAAACAGGCAACATGGACCGGGCTCTCTCCATATATTTCCTGCTGGGATGGCTGGGCGGAGACCTCCTAAACCTCATCGGTTCCTTCCTGGCCGATCAGCTGCCGCTGCAGGTACTGGCCAGCTCGCTGGGGCTGAGTCAGCTCTCAAACACCCCAGACTCCAGGGAGGAGGGATGGGATGGTTGCTGCTTAGTCCAGCAATGGGAATCAGCAACCCAAACGCCCCGGGGATGCTCCCTTCTGCCCCGGGGATGCTCCCTTCTGCCGCAGGGATGCTCCCTTCTCCCCGCAGTCAGCCTTTCTGCAGGTAGGACCACCCCATCCTTCTCCCCGCAGGTTTACACAGCTATTTACTACGTTCTCGCAGACCTGGTGATGCTGTCTCTCTACTGTTATTACAAAGTGAAGAACCGGGGCGGAGGATGTGAGTCGGGGTTACGGGTGCAGCGGGGCTGTGCGCTCCCCTTGGCACGTCTTTCGGGCCAGCTTGTCCTCGGCTGCGGAGCCAGGGGAGGAAGCGATCCCTGGGAGAGATGCATCGGGGCAGAGATGCTTTGCAGATGCGCTGATGCAGCTATCAGATGCCCCTTGTTGCTTGCTGGCTTCTTTCTTAGGTAATCTGAGCACCCATGAAAGCCACAGCTAGTAAATAGCTACTGGCCATGACTGGGGCTTCTGCAAACCCCTGCAAATAGCCCTGCACAGTGTCTGGGTTTGAAAATAAACCCCCTGTGAGTTGCATTAAGCATAGAAAGAAATTACTTACCCGCAGTTACCTGGTGACTCCATCCTGGAGCTGGAAACTACAGCCACATCTCTTGAATCAGGACAGTGCTTTGAGGGACGGGGTGAAGTTTTCCAGCTGTTTTGGGGTCAATACTCCTCTTGCAATAATGGCAGCTTTGATATGATGGAGGAGTTCCTCCCTGGTTGAATGGAGTGAAAAGGGAACCTGAATGGGGCTCTGCAGTTCTTGCAAGGCTTAAACAGCAAGAGAAAATCCACTTTTTAGCGTAGCAGCTTTCCGTGAATTACAAACAGGCATCCCTTTGGACCCTGAAAACTATTTAACTTATTAAAGCCATTTGAGTTTATTAAACCAACTGATAGATGGCCCATCAACCATATAGTTTTATTAACGCTGGAGAGTTTGTTTGCAGAATATAATACAAGTCTGGCTGTCGAAGCAGGGCTTGGTCTGGCAGGGATCTGAATGTGTGCTCTTGTGAGTTAAGACAGTGAAAAGCTTTTAGAGAGGAGGGATGATTTTTAAGAGCCCTACAGCCAAAGAAAGTCGAGTGCTCTCGGCCTGACGAGATAGGAGCCGTTTCCTCCCCGATAACTTACAAATTGCCCATATCGCTGTGAGATAAAAAGCCCGCAGCAGCTACTGCCCGAGTGACTGCTGTGCCGCTGCAGAGGTAAGGGAGCGCTTGGAAGCCTCCTTACCCAGGGAGGGTCCTGGCACCCACCAGGGCTGCGGGGCTGCGCTGGGGGCTGCTGCAGGAGCCCTCCCGAACCAGCCTCCGCTTGATCCCCGCAGTCGCCGCCCAGATCAACGCAGCCTTCGTCTTCCTTTCCCTGGGGATGGTGTCGGCCGTCTCCTTCCTGGGCAGAAGTGCTGCCGTGGTGCAGGGCCCGGTGACGTTTAAAGGGAGGTCTCTGCTCTCTGCTCATGTGGATGAGCTTGGGTCAAAGGTGAGCCGGTTCCTAAACCTGGGGGATGGGGGGAAAACTATCCGGTGGGGTGGGGATGTCCTGCTGGAGCAGTGCGATCCCGCTTAGTGCTCAGCAGGGCGAGGGATAGATGGGGAGATCAAAGGCTGGGTTTTAGCCCCGCTGCCGCCTCGTGTAGAGCCGTGGCGTGGGTGGTAAGCGCGTCTCTGAAAACGTGGGGGCTGCTCGCAGCCCCTCCTTGCCTTGCAGCCTTTCACCAGGAGCGAGGTCATTGGCTTCACCATCGGCTCCATCTCCTCCGTGCTGTACCTGTGCTCCCGAGTCCCCCAGATCTACACGAACGTAAGCGCCGCGCCGTGAGCGGGACAGGACAGCAGCCTGGTCCTGGGACCCCCTGGGCTCCTGAGACTCCAGATTGAAGAGGGGCGGTGGGATCATCCTTCTCCTCTTTGCTCAGAGGTCCCAGGTCCCCCGTCTCTGATCATTTCATAAGGGACTATTTTTCTGTATTTCTGCTCCAAAACCTGATTCATTTTTCTCCTTTCCCTTTAACATACCAATATTTTGAGGGTGGGGCTTTCATTTTGTCTTTATTTACAAGCAAAAGGGGAACTAAAAGGCTCTTGGCATTCAGTCACCACCTTTTTTCTTCTCTTTTTGGGGGGGAGGGTGATTAATACTACTTTCTAGTGAGATTTTGGAGAACTGCACCCAAGCTCCTCTCTCTGGCCCCTCTTCCAGTACAAGAGGAAATCCACCATCGGGGTCTCCTACTCTCTCTTTGCCCTGGTGATGCTGGGGAACTTGCTCTACGGCCTCAGCGTCCTCCTGAAGAACCCTGAGCCAGGGCAAAGCGAAGGCGACTACGTCCTGCACCACCTGCCCTGGCTGGTGGGCAGCCTGGGCGTCCTGTCCCTCGACGTGGTTGTATCCTTTCCCCATCAGTGCTTCCCTCCGGGACTGCATCCCACCAGCGAGGCTTTGCGGGGAGTGATCCCGTCTCAGGGCAGGCTGGGTTAGGAAGGAGTTAGTTAGGCAGGAGCGGGTGGGTTGATGCTACTCAGCGGTTGCTTTTGAGCTGTACTTGCTCACCCGCATGCCGGTGAGTAATTCGTGGTGTTGTAACAGCTGAATGCTTCAGACCCTTGTTTGCATTAAGCTCGTTGTCCTGTTTCCACCTCTCCTGACACAAACATCCCTTTTCTGGGTGGTGAGACCCAACGCGTCGCGTAGATCCGCCCTCGCTTGCGTGAAGAGCCTTAACCTCTTCTCAGATCTCCTTCCAGTTCCTTGCTTATCGGAGAGGAAGACCCGGTACCCGCGAAGAGAGGGATGCTCTTCTCGGCGAGCAGGGTGGCAGATTGGAGAGCTGACGAAGGGACCTGCGCTGGAGTGAGAACAGGATGATGCAGACGAGGAAGCTGGCCCTAAAGCCAGGCAAACCGGCCCCTCCATCCTGGTGGCTCCTGGGAGAGGAGGACTTGAGCCAGTGTTGTGCTGCTAAGCCCAGCCATGTGGCAGAGGACACTGCTGAGAGACCTTGTGCCTCTTTGGTACCAAAGATGCTATCAGGATAAACAGGGAATTATTTGATACCTCAAAAGGTCGCTCTCTGCTGCTGTTAGCCCCCACGGCTGAGCCCGGTCACTTCTGCTTTACCTGCTGTCTCTCAGGAGTGATCTGGAGCTTCCTCGGTACTGGCAAACATGGGAAGAGCCTGAGGGGCTGTGGGGAGGGGACAGGGATGACCGACCTTTCACAAACATGAGCACCACGTACCTCTGTGGGCATCACATCTCTACTGCTGCGCTCTTTCTGGAAGATACAGCAGGGCTGGAGCCAGTTCAGAAGGAGGAAGGGAAGGAGCAGCGTAACCGAAGTCCACGCATACCTGTTCTAGATAGCATGGCTCACACATCTGTAAAACAAGTCCTTGCCCCACATGCCTCCTTTTGGTTTTATGTTCCTGGTTCATCGGGCAGCTCCTGCCTCTGTCTTAATGCGTCTCATAGTCCCCATTTCTCTGAAATCTCTCTCTTTTTTTGCCTCACGCCCACTTTAATTGCACGGTTTCCCAGGGAGGCTGCTCCATCGCGCTCTGGTTAGCTGCGGAGGCAGTGACCCAGCCAGGCGATGCTGCCTCTCTGCTCGGTCTGGTTTTTAGTTCTGCCTTCTCTCAACGAATTTATCCCCAACGCCAATGAATCCATCGCCCTCTCGGGGCCCTGCATACCAGCGCGGTGGCTCCTTGACCGCAGTAGGCCGAGAAGCAGCGGTGGTTTGGGAAGAAGCCGTGTCCCCGGCAGGAGAGAAGCTTTCGGGTGGGCAGGGGGCAGCGGTGGCGTCTGCCTCAGCCCGGCGCCGCAGGCTCCCTCCCGCAGGTTGTTTCTGCTGGGGGGAAGCAGCTCAGTCTCACTGGGCAAGCAAGAGGCAAAGCAAGCAAAACTTGTAGGTCCTTCAAGAAACGTTGGCACAACCTGTCATTTCAAAAACAAGGACTTTCCTTTTCCTGCAGTCACTATTAGCTCTTCTTTTTGCTCCCCTTCTCTCCCTTTCCAGCTGCTTTCCCGATAGCCAGCACTTCCCACGCCGCCCTCTGCTCCGTGCGCCTGGTGGCTTTACCTCTACCATTAATTTCCGATTCCTCAGCCAGTCCCCTGCCATCTGTCCTTCCTGAGGAGGTCACCCTCCTCCCTGCTTCGTCCTCGCACTGAGGAAGCCCAGCCACAGCTCTGTGATTACAGAGCTCAGCCTAGGTCGTACGTGAAACGGGGGTCAGACTGCAACAGCAGATTAATTAAAACACAAGCTCTGCCGGTATTTGGAGCTGACCCATTGGGGTTTGGAGAGAACAGATTTTTTTTCAGGCCCTTTGAGCCCCTTGAGCAAAGCGGGTGGGTTTTTCGCGCCATTAATTCACAATCCTTCCCCTCCAGGCTCGCAGGCGAAGGGGCTGCTCGCCTCTTCCCCGTCCTCGAGCCAGCAGGGTTTCCTCTGCTGTCCTTCCCTAGGAATCACAGAAGAACAATTCATATCCAGTGCTAGCACAAACCATGAGCAGATTCCTAGCAAGATAAGAAGGCACAGCTTCATTAGACCTCAATACTTATTATGGATAAAGACCCCAGGGCTTGGTTTTATTAAAGGAGTATTTTTTTAACCTTGGCTCACGTTTGCTAGCTCAGCCTTGAAGTGCTGGGGAAGGCACGGTTGGTTTACGGAGAGCTGGATTTACTAAGCTGAGCTTACACAGGGGGATAGGATAGGATTTGGCACACCTACCTCACGGAAACGAAGGTTCATGACGCTAGGTAATTGCCATGTACCAGCTAGCCCAGAGCTTTTCTTAAAGCCAGAAAAAGACCCCTAATATAAGGAGATAAAAAACTTATAAGTGGTTTTATGTGCCAGGAGCCATCTGGGTGGTGCCGGATGGAAATACGTGTCGCGGAGAGGCTCTCGCTGAGGTTATCATCCCTCTGAGGCTGCAGCGCACCCCGTCCCCAAAAGACTCCGCAATTTAAGATGTTGTGGAGGCAAACGTTCAACGAGAGAAAGCACGGGCCAGAAAGGCCAGAGCTGGGCGGGAGGCTGGGGCCGCAGCAGCCAAGCCAAAGCTGGCGGTTAGCACCCGAACGTCAGGGTACGCTGCTTTGAGGAGGAATAAGCTGCTGCGGGCGTTGGAGCCGTCCTGCAGCGCGCGACTGCTCTGCGGAAAGGGTATATCCCGGCACACCAGCAAGCGGGGGGTGTCTGCACACCCCGGGCCTACACATTAAATTTATCTGAGACACTTCCCTTTCTGGCTCAGGCAGAGATTGCTTTGGAGAAGGAAAAAACCCCCCGAAAACTTTAGCGTGGGACAGCGGGAAGCAGGCGAGAGGAACTGAGAGTCTCCCCCCTCCCGGGCTAACGCGCTGTTCCCAAGCTTCAGTTCGCAAAAACTTCTGACTTCAAAAAAGGCTCTTCCTCGGACAGAACCAAGAAATGACGACACGGTCCTAACACGTTCCCCGTGGGGGTCCCGGCTCCGGGGCAGGCCCGCGGGAGCCTCTCCCCAGCCTGCGTCCCATATGAGCTGCATTACGGACCAGAGGCCGGCGGGTAAATAAAACGACACGGGGCCATAATCACCCGCAGATGTCAGGATGTGAAATAGGTCACTTTAGAAAAGCAAAATTGAAGTGCATTAATCAATATTAATGCCAACGGTCTCAATTTGCATGGGTTCACCCAGAGGCTAGTTCCAATGGCCACACGCAGGAAGAGCCCAGCAGGTATTTGCTTTCTCAATTTCACCAGGATCGAGTCTGTTGTAACCAAAGCAGGACCAAGTAGGCAGCGGACCTGAAGGTGCCCGCGGTAACCCTGACCACCGAGGGTTTAAAGAGGGGGAAAGCCTGGCTGAGGTTCACAGGGACCGAGCAGAGGAGCTTTTGGGTGAGCATCCACCTCCGGCTGCGGAGCAAACCTCTCCCCGCCCGAAGGTTTCAACACGCAGGTTCCCCCCAAGACTACTTTTAACACACCCAGTAAAGCTGGACTAATCTTCCTCCTCTAAATACACCTGCTCTGTGTTCGCCGGACACCTGAAGCATCAGCCCCAGCGTGGAGCGGGATGCCAACATCCCGGCGCCAGCAGCTCGGAAGAACGGAAGGGAAACAAGGACGGCAGCTCCCCGGCGCTCCCTGTGCGACCAGCAGCCCTCTACATCACACCCTCTTTGAAACAAATGAGTTTCAGCTCACCCAGATGCAAGAGGAAAAAAAGAAAGGAAGAAAAAGCTTTCTCATTTTCTGGGGCCGTACAATCGGCAGCTGTTTGGGTGTCTGGAGCACCGACTTTGCTCTCTGCGTCTGCAGCCACCGCGACCGCTTCCAGGCGCCACGGGAGACAGCGTTTAGGGCACAAGCCCCAGGTAACCCTGCAGGAAGGGAAGAGAAATAAAGAGGACACCAACAGCACACACTGCTTCCTGGGATTTTTTTTAAATTTTTATTTGTTTTAGTCTTTTTTTCTTTTTTTTTCTTTTTTTTTTTTTTTTTTTAGTATGGAGGCTCAAGTATCAGATGTAGATTCAATTTAAGCTTTACAAAAAAAACAAAATCAAAACAAAAACCCCTTTTGCATTCCATAAAAATTGACAGAAAAGCGCCTTGGAACCAGGCTATAGAAGAGCAGAACGTTTCAGCAGGTCTCCTAAGTCTTCTTGCAAATCTGGTTTAGTCAGTATAGTACAACACCGAGGAACACCCTCTCTTCCCTCCCTCCCACCAGCCAGCCCCTGTGCCCAGCCCCCAAACATACGTGGAATAGATTTTATTTTTTTTTTTCCAGTTCTTCCTCTTTCACACACCACAGTATTTAATAAATTTTTGTTTTACATTTTTTACACCGATGTAACAAAAGGCAGGAGGGGGCGGGAAGGAAAAGACAAACAATGATCCGTGTTTATGCATATAAATGGGAAGGGGGGGGGGGAAAAATACATGGACTTCTACAGAAACAGTAGCCAAGGTCTCAATAGTAAAATGTGGTGCAAAGTAGGCCTCAGAGACTGAAAAAGTTTGTACAGCTTTATTCATGGGGAGAAGATGGCGTTGCATGGGTAGTACTGAATGCAAATCGTGACGTGACGTAACAGAAAAGGGCAAGGGGGGGATGAGTTTTCTAAGAAAGGAATCTAACGAGTGCATGGCATGTCTTGTTAGCATGAAGAGTATTTTAACTTTGCTGCTTTCTCTTCAAAGCCTCCACCAGGTCGTTTTTAAGAGCTTCTTGTTTTGATTTGTCTGCAAAAGTCTGCACAGACCTGTGGGGAAGAAGGAAACGCGAGTCAGAGGCGGTGCCTTTGAGAGAAGGCGCGTGTAACAGTTCTTCGGGCATGTGAGTCAATAGGAAGGAGAAGCACCTCAACCCAGGCTTAGAGGAAACAAAACTCAGCTTGCCTGTTTTAATACGGGAAGCAGAAGGCAAAGTGAACACCTCAGCGAGTATATCAAAGGAAAAGTCACTCCAGCAAGGATGGCACCAAGAGACACGCTTCCCCCGAAGTTCCGCTCAGCCTCCAGGTGCTGGAGGGAGATTCCCAATTTTTTAACGTGACAGACTGGAAAACCCCGGCGTACCACCGGCGAGGGGCGTTAGCGCTCTCGCTCGCCAGATGGCCGTGACGGGAAGGCAGAGAAAACCCAGCCTCTACCCACGAAACGTGGAAAGGGCCGGGCTGGGGGAGCTCCTGAACCTTTCTGCAGACTGTTCACCCAGGGCCGAGCAGCCGCGTCAAAACCTCCCTCCAGCGTATCCACCAGTGGGAAAAGCGGCCAGAGTTTCTGTTCTCGAATTTGCTTTCCCAGTTTGGAGCTTACCTACAGTAGTTAGCAAATAAAAGCAGCCAAAGAAGAACAGAGATACTGTCAGCGAGGCTATCGCAGGGGTGCCCTCTCGCTACAAGTTTGGTTATAGAAAGGCAGCTACTTCTCGTCTCGTCTCGCTGCCCTCTAAGGCAGCTGCGGAGGAGCTGCCGTTTTCAATGGTACGAAAAGTTTTCATAAAATCCTCTTAAATATGATCATTGGTAGAATAATACTAGACTTTGCAGGAGCTGCTAACACAGAGAAGTGGTTAGGATCCAGTTTGGTGGGATTTCTCCCCACATAAACCGCATTTCACGCCCTTTTCAGTACTCAGAGCTACCTTATTTTGCCTGGATGCTGTCTCCTGTAAACAGGACTGCTCTTTGTGTCAGTTACTTTCCTACCATTTTTATAACAGTATTTCCATTCTCTTGTCTCTGGAGACTTCTGCTGCTTTAATAAAAATATATACATTTTATATTTGCATTTGTCACAGGCTAAAGAAGTGGTTCTCAGCCATTATCAACAAACAGTGCCTTTTTCCCTTCGTCAGCTTAACGTGTTTAAGGCAACATCTGTAACTCATTACGAATTGGAGTGGAAGGTTAAACTGGCTCAGGGTTAGTCGCTGCCGTGCGTCCTAGACATTGAGAGCTCCAGAGCAAAGGAGAGTGGACGAACAAACCCCTTCAGAGGCTGTGCAGAGCACAAGCAAGTGGAGGCTACAAGTGTTTCAGTAGAGCTTGAGCAGGACTGGAGTCCAAGCTCCAAGGAAGTTCAAGATACAGCAGGCAAAGGGGGGGTGTGCGTGTCGGGTGAGCTCACGTTTACTCAGAAGTCACAGGAAGTAACAGTCTTTTTTCTTTTCTTTTTTTTTTTTTTTTCCAAAACTGTGAGACTTCCAAGATTTCATTCCTTTCTGCAGGGAGGATGCTAAGATTACAGGGAGTTTCTCCACTGAAGTGGTGTACCACAGCTGTAAAACACTGCTGGTGCACCAGGGACAGAGTCCCAGGGCTTCTGGATCAAATCAGTCCAAGCTAACACCACTTTGGGTACGTGACCACGTGCTCCCTTCTTGCTCCCAAGCTAGAGTGCAAAGTGGTAAGTCCTGCCGCGTTTCAGAGCGTGACACTTCAAATGGGGGCAGGAGTGGAGTAACATTTAAAATTAAAACAGTGTTTAGTTGGCCGTATTAAGAAATAACCCTTGGGTGAAACACGGATCAGATGTCGTTTATCAGTCTGCGGGAGTTAGGGGTTAGTTCTGGTCTCAGTTATCATGCAGAGGTCTTGGCTGGGTGAGTCCTGGTTTAGTGCTGGTTGTCACACCTCACAGGCAGGGGGTACCTGGATTGGTTTAGTTATCAGGCTGGATGTAGATCTGGCGCTGGGTCAACACTTGAGAAAGCTCCCTCTGCAACTGCTTATACTTTTGGTTGTCGGGGATAGCATCAATAGATCTACAGAGAGCAGTTTAGAAACGAGGGAAGTAAACAGGGAAAAGAACAGTCAGAAGAACTCAGTAACACAGAGCTGGTATTCTGGAAACCACCAGGAACACGCTCAGGAAGAATACGTGTAAATACACAGGTTAGAAGGTACAGGAAAAAGGCCGGAGGAAAAGCCAAAGCCAGGTGCTGTGTATGTTACCAGTTCTGAGCAGATCATCTCACCGATGCGCAAAGTACCATGACTCAAAACTGAGCAATGGGGAGACATAGGAAAGAGATTCAATTACAACAGCTTAAGGCAATGTTCACAAGGTAAAAGACTGTATTACATATTTCCTTTTAATGTTAATAAATGCTTCCTGGCTAAACCCCTGCACACCACAAATGAAAACAGAGGCCTGTTATGAAAGCTGGGGTTTGGAAAAAAAATAAAACCCAAACAGCTGCTTTCTCAGATACTGTCGACTCCCCCTGCCCACGCTGTTAAGAAGGCAGCACAAATATTTAATTAGCACCATTATTCTATTTTCTTTCGCATTTCAGTGCGTGAGAGAACAGCAGTAGACTTGTTTGTGCCATTTGTTTATTCGACATTCGCACACCGTGCTAGGAGGTCTATCTGCAGCTTAACATGAAATGGTTCGGCATCACAGTTCCGTCCCTTCCTCTACGAGCACGAGAACTACCAGCTTGGGGTTTCCACGTCCAGAAGTGAGCAGGGGTTGGAAAGTTCAGAACAGTTTCCCTAAAGAAAGGCACAGGGGTTTGCCCACTTAACCTGTTCTAGTACACTGTATTTTGACCAGCGGTGTTGAAAGAAAGACAGAATTTAAAACAAAGTCTAAATACCGCAAACCATTAGTGTCATGACTTAATTCTGGGACCAATCGACTGCTTTTCAGAGTAGCAGAAAGTCAGAATTTAAGTACAACTTTCAGGACTGTGAAGAATAAAAACTCATAACTAAAAGTAATTCTGAAACTCAAGTGGTCCTAATTGGGCTATTTTCTTCCTGTCGAGGGAACAGGGGATTACAACATTGCTTCAGATTTCTATAGTTACAAGGCAGAAGTCTTGTTCCCTAAACTCCACGCAACAAATAACGTTTCCAAAGCACAGTAAGGTGAACAATTATAGACCTGAAAAGACTTTGGGTAGGAAAGGGGAATTCCAGCAAACCAAAGCAGAGCAATGCTCGGCTGGGGACGGTACCACAGGCACTGCAGGGGAATGCAGGGAAGCGAAGGGTCCAAGAGCCAGCTGGAGAGCCCCTTACCTCAGCCCATTAACGATGTCCTTTGTTTTTCCAAAATAAATCTCATTCAGTGTACTTCTGATTTTGTTTTCCATGTCCTGGAAAATAAAAAGGAAGAAACCGGATCTTTAGTGGCGTCGGCTGTTTGCAGGAAGGGTGCACTTCCACTCTTCTGTGCATCTTCGGTGTTCACCCTGATGCACGACACTTGCCAGGCAGGTTCAACCCAACCTACTCCTACTATTTAAATTATCACAGAAGACAATATGACCCTATCTCTCTGCTCTTATCAAAGAAATAAAGGCTTAGCTCTATTCCTGTCCTCGCCTCCCAGCTCTAGGCTGCGAGATGTCTTTCTGCACCACAAGAGGGCGGTTTCTGTCCAGCGATCAATTTTTCTGCATTCCGCTGCAGGAAAGGAAAATGCGTTTCACCCCAACCTTACTCTGTAATTTCCTGGCACTGAACGGACTGTAAGCGGCAAGTCAGTCATTTAGCGTAACCAACCGGTCAATAGTTTTGTGCTTAAGGGTTACTTTGCATTTTTTGAGCTGGCGACTCGTTCATTCAAACTGCATAGCAAGCAGTTTGGAGAAAAAGACCGTGTAAATAAGCAGCATTTTTTCATTAGGTCGCTTTTAGTCGAGCCAGAAACTTAGGAAAGGGATCAAAAAAGAAGAACCTGCCTTCTTTTCATTTCCCAGTTCCTTTAAAAAGCACATTATAGTCTATTTGAGTTGAGAATTTCCTCCTCCCTTGCCAAAGCGGCTATGAAGATCAAGGAAATCAAGAGCACCTTCATACAGGACAGTACAATGAAACAGCAACAGCATTGCACCAAAGCCCTTCTGAGCGGCTAACGCAACCTCACCCTTCACTCGGCATGCTGAGCATACACGACTGACAGCTGCCATAAAATCAAACACTAAAACCAATTCCAATGGATTTCATAAGCGCTTGATACACACGGAGCTTTCAGGTAAAGGCACAGTTCTGTATAACACAACCCGACTTTAAATAATTCTGCCCCAAAGTGACTACAGTGGCAAGGGGGTAGGAAATCGTTAACTAGCTCTGCGGGCAGGACCACGTGTGTTCCAGGAAGGTTTATTGCTGTAATGAGCAGGAGACAAAGCACAGATTGGTGTTTTTATATCCAGAAACTGTTGGAAGACACAATGGGAGGAGTACTGAGCCAAACACTGAGCAACAGTAGCACGATTAGACTTGATACAGCAGGAATAAGTTCAACTTCTTTGTAAAGACAAAATCAAGCGTGCAACAAAATTCTTAAATGTGGGACCAAACACGTAAGAGAACCTGCTGCAGGCTCAAGCTGTGCTGGCTTCCCAGCCCTTACCTCTACCAAGCGTCCGATATTGGCTATGTGTGGAGAGGAGTCGCTCACAGTCTCATCTTTCTCCATCTAGAAAGGAAAGACACAGGTCCATTGGTAACATGGGAATTAGATGGCAGACGCATGACAGCTTTCCTTATCACAAGAGGGGATGGAAGAAGCGGGTCTCAAAATCCTAGAGCAACTATTCTTTCAATATGCAAGCAGACTAGTAACGTACTGAGAAATTCCCAGGACTAGACAAAGGCTCACATGTTGATAACAGACACACAGTGTAATAAAAACCATGAATCAAAATAAAACCCTGCTGCAGATCCGTGGTGTAGACAGGCACTACAAAATCATCATTCCCTACCTACTAAGGGGCTGCAGGAGATCTACAGTAGCAAACACGTAACGCGGCAAGCAGCACGGCGTGTGGATATGAAAACAAGGTTGTTGTTGATGAGATGCACGCAAGGACGGTGGTGTCAGTTTAACAGCTGTGAACTATCCCTGCAAAGACAGCTGTTTCTTTTAATCTTCATCTTAAACAGCTACTTCCGACCACACATGGGGCACATTCTCCATTTTCAGGATCTTCCTGGCAAAAGACACCTTAGGCATTACTTACCTTCCAGCAGAGAGGGAAGGTGCAGAGAATACAAAACCAACTACCTGTAAAACTGGTGATGATTTGATCTACTGCAATAACATGGAAAGAGAAATCTGAGAGTTTGTAGTTCTTTTTTCTTTTTAGACCAAAAAGCTGACCCAACATTTACCTGACTGTTAGGAGGAAGGAATTACAAAGCGGTAAGTGTGGGGGGAAAGGAGGAGACTGCCTTTTGCAGTAGAAATTCGGAGTTGGGTCAGCTTAAGTGTATAATGGTACCATGTTCCTAGTGTGATACCAGAACAGGAGACAGGTACCTGAACTAGGTGAGATTTTTCATCACTAAGATGAAAACTTGGGAGCTGGTACCGCAGAACAAGACTTGCTTTATTTCATGTGACTTTGCCCCTAAAATGTTCATCTGGAGGCCGTGGCTGAGCATCCATGACCTGTGGTAGGGAAAAAACCATCTTCCCCAGTTCTTGAGATGAAAATTCTGGCTAGATGCAGACAAGCTGTTGAACAATGAACAGTCCCAGGAACCTCAACTGATAAAAGATGTGCTGAGATGGCACGAAAACAAAACTGGGAGAAAAATGTAGTGGGAAGAACAGTCTTCAAAGGGTTTTACTAATCCCACTGAATTCTCTTATCCATCTGTTCATATCCCTGCCTCAGGGTAGAGTTTAAAAATCTGGGCCAGCTACAGGTTTCTCCTAATAAGCCAAGTCTCTAACAGGCTTGGGGAAGCATGTAATTTAGTTGGAACCCTGAAGGCAAAAGATAACCTAGAAGAGGGGGAGAGAAAGAACGAGGACGTTTAATTTTGCCTTTAGATTGCAGTCAGATTGTTTACATGTAATGGAGACATGCTGCCTGGAGAACGGATCCAGTTGCAGTAGAGGGAGAATATAAATCTGAACTATGCAAACACACATATACATGTTACGGTGAGTTTGGGAGCTGTCAGCAAATTGACCAAGGCTGGGGCAGCCGGGGAGCTGGCAGTGGGTCATTTACTTCCAGAGGCTCCCTGGCTGCATCTCCTCCACACCTGGACAGGCCGAGCTCATTGGTAAGAAGCAGAATCTGAAAATAGAATTATTTTTTTGCAAAACGTATATTATTACATCTCCATAAAAGCTGCTGCCAGAAGGAAAACATTTTTATATGCTATAGAAGCCCAGATGTTACGAGAGGCTGTTTTAATGGAGTTCAGAGTCAGTAAGCAGCCATGTTATACAAACAACAGGGTTGTTGGGATTTTTAAAGGTTCCTTCCGGTGGCTGTTACTGCACGGACCTAAGCAGAGAGCCTATAGCTGCTTAAATAAAGGGGTTAATTTGCTTTGAGGGGAAATTCCATTCTGTAAGTTGATGTTAACAAGCAGCTCATCTTCCCACTGTCACTCCCCATCTGCTGTTGAGCTCAGCCAAAAACCGAACGCTCCAGAATGAGCCAAGTCCAATCTACATGGCTCAGTCGCTCCTCTCCTGTTGGAGAGATACGCTGCTTGGCTTCCTTGCCTCATTTCCCCAGCCATCTGCTGCAAGTCTGACTCAGAGGGGAACTCACTCTTCTGGGTATATTAAGCTCTCGATGGCTGGCTGGTCACTTGGGATGTTTCCTGCATGGAATAAGCGGCTGTTTGGGCTTTCTCTAAATGTTATTTGGAGGAAGAGTTAATACAAAGAGAGAAATTTAAGTCAGATAAACACTTCAGTTCATCATGAAAGCATCTAAAAATACTAGAAAGATAAGAAGGAAACTCATCCACCATTTTGCTCTGAACAACTGACGACAACATCCACAGCTGCTCTGGCTACAGAGCGACGTGAAAATCTCTTTAATGAAACACAAACAGACCAATGTGAGCCAAAGGCTCACAAGCCACAGGCAGTGGGCATACGAAAGTCTCCAGGTGGAAAATCTGTGGAATTATTTGGATATCTGCTAGGCAAACTTTGGCCTCTCTCTCCATCGCCTATTTCCAACTGTAACTAGATAAATGAAGGTTGAGAGCTCTGCGGAGCTTGCAGCTTTGCAGAAATCAGCCGAGAACTTACCTCATCCTTTCACAGCCTTCATGCATATTTACTCTAACCAGTGTAACCAAAAATATCCCATATCCTTTAGCAAACTGTATATTCAACACCATGAGCAAACCTGGGGATGCTACATCAGCTCTATACGCCACTAGTCCATACGTGCCCAACTCTTCTACTCTCTTTTTCTAAACCAGCTACTGCATAACCGAACCACTGTAAAATCCGTGTGTTCAAGGGAAGCAGAAATAATTTCCCAGGCAATTACTGCTCAGCACCCCAAAATACTCCTCAGTTAGCAGTTAAAGAGACAGTGCCTCCAGGAAACCGGACAACAGCTGCGGGGGAGCTTAAGGATCGTGACAGCTACAACTTGAAGATCCGTCTGGTGGAAAAACACTCCCCAACACCCCACTTAACGCTACCACATCTGGAAGTCGGTGGGATAGGCCTTTACATGAAAGCTCAACTTCATGAAAATATATGACTCTCCTAATTGCAGAGCACAAGCCTCGGAGGATTTACCTATTATGATAAATGGCAGAACGTCTCTGCTGGGTGTTTTATTGAGCAACAATATATCACAGGACACATCTTCCTGAACGCAGGCAGAGCTCAGTTTGCAACAGACCAGCCTTCATCCAGCTCTGCAAGATGTTCCACCTTCGCTTTAAGAGTATTTCAAGTATGAAAATCAACACACATCTGTGCTGCTTTAATCTGAAATCCCAGGCTTCGCTTCCCCTCCAACTCTCTGTCCTCCCCTTCCCACACCTCCGTATGTAAATAAACGATAGGTTTTGAGCCAACTTCTTTCTCAGCAAAGTTGCGCTTCCTCACAATGTTCATCCTGGCTTAGGAAGCACACACGGATTCTTTGTGCGCAGCGTTATCTCAGAAAGGCACCTGTTAGTCTTGCTTTTAAGAAGGGGGCTCCAGAAATCTGCCCAAAGTGCAGTTTTGACTACTTGCCAGAAAACGGGAAGGCTACATCTACTTTGCATAAAATGAAACAGGATCATACAGCTGCTCTTACCTTAAATAAAAGTGCAGCCTAATGAAACCTCAAAATTCAGCCAAAGCAATACAGTGCCATGGCAAACGACACAAGTAATTCCAATGTACACAAAGAGGACGGGACCTCAACGTTTGTCAGAGAGAAAATCATCTGCCAAGCATCTGGCTTGAATCAGGAGGGGGGTGGGAGTTACCTGCAGACATTGGAGAACGTGCAAGGTAATTGAAAAGCTGCTGGCATTTTTCATTTCCCTGCAAGCATTGCTCCCTTTGTTGTAAATTGAAGGTAACGTGTCCTGTCCTTTCCTCTCGGGTGTACAGCACTTCAATCCGCGGCCCCTCGTCGAGGCAGACAGCATGTAACACGCCAATCACTCTTTCCCTATCGGAACTCCAGCCTCAGCCCTTGCACCGACTGAAGCCTGCCAGGGTCGGACACGAGCTGGGAGTTACTTCCTCCATCCTGGCCTGCAGTGCTTCAGCTCTGAGCTCTCTTGACTTGCATCCAGGCTTGTCCCCAGAACAGACTGTCTGGAAGAGCACCCTTGTTTAGAAAATTGTAAAAATAGAAGTTTTCTATCTGATATTGTGTGCCTTTTGGGGGGAGGACCACAGCAAGGGAAAAAATGGGGGAAGAAAAAAAAAAAATCAGCTTCCTCCTTCCAGTTCCACCAAAAAGTTATTCTATAACGTCCTTTGGAGTCAAAACAGATGGCTACACACATGGTGTCAGTATTTATGTATAACAACAACGTATATTGCTAAAGATTAGAACAAAATCCTCACTAGGCAAAAAGACAAGTGTTCTTCCATACGAAGGGACTGCTTTGACACGGTTCTAACGAAGTGTCCAATGTGAAGGTGCCGCTTCAGTTTTAATTCTCCTTAGGTTTTAAGACCAAAATGATGATCCATGGATCCTACGTGCACAGAGCTGGCTAAGAATTTCTCTCATCCTCTCAAGATAAAAGTTGATACACGCATATATAAAAATCAATTATGCATATACGTAAATTATGTAAAGAAATGTATATCACTACATGTCTGTTTCTGTGCTCTACACTTGTGTGGGTATACCCACACATTTCTCTATTGCTTCAGGACAGAATCTGAAAGCCTACGTTTTAAACAAACCCAAAACCCAAAGCTCCATTCAGAACACGTCACATGCCATTTCATTTGAATTAGTCTATACTCCAGCTCTTAAAAAGCAACCTCCATAACTGAACTGATAAAGAAAAAGCCTGACTTTCTCATTCTGAAAACCACCAGGTAAAGTAAATTAAAAGGTACACGAAGGAGATTTTCAACTTCCCGAAACTGGTCAAGTTCTCCCTCTACCATGTCTCTCCCTCTCTTTCCTTTCTCTGTCTGCTAACAAATGTAAAATGCTTGCACAGTTACTTTCCCCGTATAAACAAAGACAGAGACAACTCCTCCTGGAGCACATGAAAAACGGCATTGGAAAACCACTGCAAAGTAGCAGTTCAATGAACTGGAAGAGGTACGCCAACCCTCAGCGTGTGACACTAAAGCAGACACAGGATAGGGACATGACCTCTAACTAATATTACCCAGAACGTCACATCACGTGGCCCCAAGCCAGGTGTAAGAATACTCAAATACATGGTGTCTTGGGGAGAGAGAAAAAATTAATTATTCTTAGAAATTCAGTGCAACATTTAGGAATAGCCTAAGTGGGAGCCCTGTAGGAACAAGAGTCTGGGGATATTCAAGAAATGAAAAGGCAAGTTTTTCCAAATAGTCTTGACAAAGGCAACAAAAAAACCCCATGTTGGCGCCTCATGCAGGGCAAAATATTTCACCAACAGGAAATGACAGCAGAGGACAGCTATTTCTAGACTTTCACTTCTAGATCCAAGTTTGGCTCCACCATGCTACCATGTTGTCCATTCACGGAAGAACAAATAGGATTGCTTGATTACTTGCGATCTGTAGACGTTAGGAAGGGGAATTACTGAGCAAGTGTTTCCATATGAAGTTGCAAATGCTCCCCATAGCAGTTCAATGCAAGACATGCCCAGCTCCTCATTGCTGCCAGAGGTGGTGAATTAGGAGGCATTACATTAGCTGTTCCTTTGCGCCTGCTCCTGGCCACCGAGTTAATCATTCCAGTCATCACTCGAAAAATACCCGATTTGCAGCTACAAGGCGAAACTGGTTTCAAAGTAATGGCTCTCAACAGACTTCCCTTTCAAAGCACTGAAGGGTTCTCTCTGCCATCAGTTTATAAGCCAGGATATTACAAAGCTTGTGAACACTTCAAAAGCTTCCACCGAAACACAAGGACATCTGCTATTCGCATTTTAGGATCAAAGGTGGTTGAAGTAGCTTAAATGTTGAGTTGACCCAAACCATGTACAATTTACCATGGACAAAATATTTCAAAATTATGGTTAGGACATCAGATACTGATATCATCAAGGTAAAACTGTAACGTACCATTCGAGATATAACTAAAACCTACTTTTGGTGCCTAAGTTTGCTGCAGACTGTACAAAAAGCCTACTAAAAAGTAAAAATAAAACCTGCTGTCCTTAGGTGATGTAGCAAACTGGATTTACAGCAAAGTAAAAACTTTGCACCCTGGAGTTTAGTCCAGCTACAGCTAAATAAATGGCTCAGGACAAACAGCTCCTCCTCACACAGCATACCTCAAGGCAGCATGAAGATTTTCGTTTTCTGCCATGGTTTCTGACGACGGCTGTCCCATTAAGCCTGCTATGGCATCTGCAAACAGAAAATCTCCGGCCCAAAGCTAAATTCTGAAACTCAAGTTTCCATTGTTTGTGCAGAAGCAGTGCATCATTACCCCAGTGGCTTTTTTATGGTTACTTACATTGGAAGCAGGCCCCGGCTTTAATGCACCACATATGAGTTAAATGATCTGCTGTTAAAATGATGACAGAAGCATGAATCTCCCCACTAAAGCTTAGAGAGTGAAAGTCAAACTAAACAAGGCCTAGCAGTTCAGGCCAAGGTGTACTGAGGACACCCATTCTCAACAGACTCTCGTTTTCCTTGGCACAGCTCTCGCGCACCATAAGGCCACGGCCAGAGTCAAGTCCTTGGCCTCCACTTCACAGCTATGATTTAAAGTATTAGGAAGGCCTGTGATTAAATATTTGTCCGGGTCACCATAACTCGGGTGTAATTACTGCAAACATTTTAAAAGAGTACGCAATGCTCAAAACTGCCTCCAGATGCCTTTTTTCCCCCCTGCTTTTCCACCAGCTTCTTCTGTAAATCAACAACATGGAAAGAAAAATCACCCAGGACTAGGGCAAGCCTCTGCGACTGCAATACTAACACAATTTCAGTTCTTCTCTGCAATCACAGACCCTTCTTTCCTTTGCCTGGCTCAAACCTGTACAAAAACATGAACTGTTTAACAGAGTCTGCATTGTCCTTTGTATCGAAAGCAACAGTCTGTCCTGGGAAGTCTCATAAAGGACTTTTAGCTACTGCCTGTCTCTCTAGTCACTCACGACCATACAATATGCCTCCTGTCCTCCAGAGTTTATTACCCTGCTCGAGTCACTGATTTCCACAGTCCAGATCTTAAGCAACCGCAATTCAGCAGCAGCATGAAGGAGGGATACGGCGACCTTTGGCAGGTGGCTGGGGCAGAAGCACCTTCACCAGTGAAGCCACGTCCAGCAGATTCTGCCTGTCAGAGACTAAGACAGCAGCGCTGCCTGAAGAGTCAACAGTCTGGCACGTGTGGAAAACACCCCTCTCAGAAGGAAGCCAAAGTAATTAACACTGGCACAAACCCCCCAAGTATTTAGAAGTTGGGTTTGATGTTTTTGTTGTTATTGTTTTGGTTTTTTGTTGTTGTTGTTTTGGTTTTTAAGAGATTTTTTTTAAAATCTGTGTGCTGGTACTGTAGGTGGAAAACACTAAAGAAGGGAAGAAGGATACTAAAAGATAACTGATATCTTTATAAGATTTTTCTGTTCTTAAGGCAAAATACAGGTTCATTCATGGTGGCCTAGCTGGCTTTTAAGAGAGGCACAAAACAAAAGAGGTCATCTTGTATTTTTTATCATCCTATTGGAATCTTCCAGTAAGAAAGTCAGGAAATCTTACAGATAAAAATATCTGGCTGGGTAACATATATGGAAGTATAAAAATTTAGGAATACCAGAAGAAAAACCAAGACTTAACAGCAAGTCTAAACTCCTACTGAATGCTTTATATTTTTAATTGAAAGCTACACTGCCATCAAGCAAAGTTCAAGGGGCTTCCTGGTAATTACACACTTACGCATTAACTGTTTCACTGGGCTGCATGCGCAGCAGGAGAGTTGATGTTTATACAACACCTCACAAAATCAACTTTTTGTTCCTGACTGGGGCTACTGAGTATATAAATAAGGAAAGGCATGCCTCGGGTCTGCAGCGTACGCTCGTGCCAATATACAGACGTACCTGTCTGGTAAGGCTCCCTCCAAGGTTCATGGTACCAGAACCAGTTTTATTAGTCTGCAGCCAGAGCATCACTGTGGAGGTCAGCTTGTAATGAGCGGTACGACCACTGGATTTCTCCTAGAAGTGGAAGAATGACAAAAAGGATAGAGACAAAAGGTTAAAATCCTTTCAAAAACTAAGTGGTGGCTGGCCCCAAAGACCCCAGGGCAACAGGCCAGATATGCATAACTCCACTCTCATAGCACAGTCTGTTTCTTCAGAACAATTGGAAGTGTGCACATTCCCCTAAGTTTCCAAAGCAAATCTGTTTAGAGCAATTCAGCCTCCTATTACCTTATTTTTATTACCTAATTAGTGATATTTATCTGTAGACCTTTATGTTTAAAAAAAAAATAATCTCAGGATCACATGCACGGAAAGGAACATACTTTCAATTCTTCTGGGATTCTTTTTGATTACAGCCCTGACTTATCTCTATCCAAATTGCTTCAGGGAATTTTCAAAAATTAACAGGGGAAAGAAGTTTACAGCCCACAACACAATATTGCATTGTTCAGTGGAACACCTGTGCTCGTTAATTGTCTGGAATTAACTGGGTTTTGTTTTCACTTAGGAATATCAGCTGCCCCAGAGGCTGTACCTGAACCTCCACCACGTGGATGGAATCCCAGCATCCCTTAATCTTCTTTGATCCATCTCCAGCTTTCTTAATGAGGATCACCCCGGCAAAACCATGATCCAGATCCCAGAGGTAGACAGAGGAGACTCCACCTTCAAAATACCTGCAGGACGCAATCCAATAGGCATGTTAAAAGTAGCCGGATCCAAGCCAGAGTCAAATATCAATAATAATCTTAAATAAGCAGAATCGCTATATCCTAGTAAAGATTTTTTTTTTTTTCTTTTAAGACGGCACACTCTCTCCAGTTATATACCTGGAAACTCAGCAGTTTAAATCATTTTATAATACAGAGACTTTAATTACAAAAAAAATGTACATTTCTCTAAAGGAGAATAAAAGTCTAGTGAGAAACAGAGCTGGCTACAGATCTCTGCAGCACTTGAGCAAACAATTCCTCTGATTCCAATTAACTATAACAGCTGGTAAAAGCACAAGCTACAAAGTAGGCTGAGAGTAAGGCTTTATTTTACAGTTTGGTCTTTTTTTTTTTTTCTTCTTCCTTTTCTCTCGCTATTGGGAAAGTCTGGAAGTTCTTTACAACAAAGTCCACTAATTAAGACAAAAGGGAGCAAGTAAGTAGCTCTATGCTGCTGTCCCAAAAGTTTGTCTGAAGCCGACTTACTGATTTATTGCAAATAGAGTTGAATTGAAACCAAGGTTCTTCACAATGAAGGGATGCTGTTGAGGCTTACATATTATTCCAGCTTCAGATATGCTACACAACAGAGAGTAGGCTAGATTAGCTAACTCTCAGGTTTCTGGTAGTAAAAAGCACACTCTTAGTAAACTAGCAAACAACGGCATCCGCAGAACCCGACTCCTTCTTTTTAACACTAGTGCTGCCAGATGAAAGATGCATTTCAAAGTCATGGTAAACAACCCAGCACTGCAGGAAGAAAGACCCACTAGAACCAATTTTGGCTTCTAGAAAACCAAAACTATAACCACAGCATTTTACCACTGTTTCCATTCTCAAGTTACCAAACAGCCATAAGGAGAAACGAGCAGAAGGGAATACTCTTTCATGGCACACAACTCAGATCTCAGCCATGAACTCATGCTGCACAGAATCACCATCTCCTGCGAAGAACTAAGGAGGAGAGGCAACTTCAGCTGAATCAGAAGATCAATGACAAGATGTTTTAGTAGTCAGATATTTCTACTCTCTTCCGAGCACCTACTGCCATTCTGCAAGTACATACATAAAGCAGACAGAACACCTGAGAATTCTTTATCTGGAGGACAGCAAAAGCTCATCATCCAGAGACATGAGGAGCTGCTATGACTGACAGTTCCCAGCAGCTGAACTGGGAAAGAGTCAGGCAGATTAAACCATCCGATTTTCCTGCCTCTGACTGTCACGAGCGAGCTGATCACACAGACCTGCAAGTGACTGCATGTTTCTCCTCTTCTGCGAGAAAGGAAAGTATCACTCATCACCAACATGAAAAACTTGTTGAACCCTCCCACCTTCATGCTCCCCTCCCTTCTAAACACAAGCCTGACAGTTGTTAACGGCATTTAAGATTTGATTTACTGCGCATTTTTGGACTTCATGTATTAGCTTGAAGTATTGTAGATTCAAGAGCACTAATCCATCCTTTTCTGCAAGTCAGGAGGAGAGGTATTGGGGAGTTAATGCAAATAACATGGCCAACTTTCAACATTTTCTCTGCACTTACAGAGCAGTCCAGTATGTTGTTTCAAGAAGGCAGAGACACCAAAAGAGCCCCAATTCTTTTTAATTGTAGGTATCCGAGTCTGTATCAAAACCAATGCTGACCCCAGGAGGGTATATGACTTCATATTAACTCATCACATCATTTTATTGTTAATGGGTGGCTGCTGCTATTTACCACCAAGCTTAGCAGGGCATTTAAGTAACCAACACACAAGCACTGTCCTATGACATTTGTCAAGCCACTGATAATACACCATTAAAAAAGGAAAGCCATTTGCTCCTCAGGCATGCTAAAGCCAGACTTCCAGCAGGCAACTTAAACCTAACAAACCAACAAACACCCTTTTTATATCCCCTGGGGAGTTCACAAATGGATTTTGGTTAATGCAGTTAATGGGAATTTCAGTCCTGCAGCAAACCTCAGTTCCAGTCTAAGTGACCCTTCCTTTGACAAAAGGGCAGCGTGAACCAAAGGCCGGAGAGCAGAAGCTATTGTCCATTTCCAGACCAAGTTTCCTTAAAAAAAAAAATTTTTTTTAAATCATATCTAGAATAAGTGAATTCACTCAAAATGAACCGGCAGCCACTGAGAATATTACAGTGTGTACAGACAGTTTCCCCATTACCCACTTTATGAGCTTGCTATGAGCATGAAACGTTAATTGAGAGGGACCGAAACAAGGTTTTTAGAAATTTATTCTTACCTACTGTACTTTGATCCTAATGACATGAAACAGGAAAAAAATAATTTTTATGTGGTTCACCTTTATGAGATTTTACATAAAGGCTTTTGTGGGTATTTTAAGAATGTGCTAAAATGTTGTCTGAAACCACATAAAACCATCTGAACAACCTCCCGCCAGAACTAACAGTGCACACATGGAAACGCTTTAACTTGCCTTTGTATGTTTAATGAATCAAATATAGTATTAATATTGTTTTAAATACCAACATGCTATTTCAATAAAGTTGCTTTGCCACAGCCAGATCCAGTATCTTGAGACTCAAACAACAATGCCAGCGATTGAACCGTTATGTATCCAAGGCACGCCAGGACATGTATTAGCCAAAGCCTCCTCTGTGCTTCAGCAATATATAATCACTCCAGAAATCCACTCCTCCTTCACAGGGAGAAAACACATATCGTTGATCACTACATTAGATTTCACCTTTCCTCACACAGCAACTAAAACGCACTGAAGTGGGATTTCTGAAGACTGTCTAAACCCAGGAAAGTCATGTTTGGAGGGGAACATTCCTTGAAACCTGTTTTCTTCAGGAAGAATAAAGAAGTGCTACAGGTTAATTGGCTGCTACGTAATAGAAAACTGGATGACAGACTGATTGGTAGGAATTTAAACCTACCTTCATAAACTTGGATTTGCTGCAAGAAGGCTGGACTACCTCCAAGAAACCTCTTCATCACAGACTAAAAAGCAGCACTTATTAAAAATCAAAGCAGGAGAGGTAACCAGCTTGGAAGAAGCTCCTGGAAGGCTTAAGCTGGTATCTTCTCCATTAAAGAAATGGATGGGCAAACTAGAGCACAGCCCCAAAGTTACATGCAGTAGTTGCAGCAAAACACTCTGGAAGTACTACATAGCTCCCGAGAGAACTGAATTTTCTCTAATGGCCCATTCTGGATACCCCTGCTCGTGGTACGTTATCCTCCTGCACAGCAGCAGTCGTAAAAGGTAATCTGTCTTCTTCAGAAGCTCAAGTCCTCTCCCAAAGCATCCAAGGCCCAGCACAAAGCAATCAGCAGATGCTTTTGAGACATACAAGAGGTCTGACATAGGATGAAAACTCCCATTTGTACTGGGGTACCTTGGAAACATCCCTAAAGGATAAACCATTTTCAAAGGAGAGCAATTCAATGCAAAGCAAACGCTCCTCTTCTGCCCAGGGACAGAGATCTCCCCAGGAGGCACTCTGGTTTGACCTAAAGGCAAAAGTTTGTTATAAAATTATGAGAAAAACGTAGTCTTATGGAGTCATGTCCCTTTATTAATAACCAAAACACTGCCTGGATGGCTAGTGTTCCTCTGTCTCTGGTAAAATCACTTTTTATAAATTCACCCAGGAAGGTGATTAAAAGGAATGAGGCCCAAAGTAATCATTCATTCTCTTTACAAAATTCAGAATAGCATTTCACTCAAAAACCAATTCTAGTTTTAATATCATGATCAAACACTGAAGTTTTATACCCTTTACTCATCAACCACGGAACTCCTGGAAAAAGCTATTTTATAGAAAAAAAGTCACACTTAAGACTGACCTACTTTACAAATGCAAGAATAAAAGAAAATATTTAAGCTAAGAGTGATCCAAAGCTTTATGAAGTGTTTGAAGTTTAAGCGGGTGGAGACACAGGATGGAAACTTGTTTAAGGAACTCGAGCTGTACCCATGAAATAGGGAGACCGTGGCCAGAACAAAGCCGTAACTTCAAGAGGGATGTGATAGGGGAGGAAATCCCCCAGCTTCCAACACAGACCTCAAGGAAGGAGGACAGATTAATCACTTTGTTTTACCACTAAAGGACAGACCAGAAAAGGCACCGTAACTTTCCCGATAGCATTCTACTTCTTACAAGCCTCGCAAATGAATGCTGGACCCTATACTGAGAAAACGAGTTTCCACCACACAGCAATAAAAACAAGCTATGGCTTTCAATTACACTTCAGAACCAAATCACTCATCCATAAAAACACTTTTGTATTTTCCAGTAAGGAACAGAGAGCCAGAGACACAGGGTGGGTGTCTGTATCTGGCCTGTGGCTCTCGCAGCATTAAGCCACAAAGCCCTGATGCCAAAGTACCGATACCTGGAACCTCAGGCTGGCTATGCAAACCGTCAAGAGTTGCACAGTGTTTCAAGCTGGCTTATTTAAAGCAGCAAAATATATTTTCCTTTTTTTCCCCCCTAAAGGTTGCATAGCTATTTCTTCCAGCTACAGAAGTTCAGCATTGGAAAGGAAACGCCTCCATCTATTTAGATCAACAGACTTCCAAGAAACCTGTCATTTAAAAAACCTAGCCCAAAGGAAAACACGGAGCGTTCAGCTACAAATGTTTTCACAAGAGCGACAGTGACTAAAATCACAACCTGAGCAGCTAGTGTCTAACAGCAACCCAAAAACATTACCTAAAAGACTAGGTGAGGAAGCAGACATTTCAACTGTTATTAAAACAGATGACTGTAATGGCAAGTGACTTGGCACAATTTTCACCAAGCCCTTCCCCTACGCCTGCACCCTGTCATTTCAAACCAGCACATAAATAGCAACAGAAATATGAAGGAAGTGGCAAGTTTCAGCAACTCGCCCTCCACCAAACCTAAAGCATTGCTAAGGTGTTCCTTCAAGTCACCTGCCATCTTGTAGCTCAAGCGAGAGAGAAAAGAAAAAAGCCTTCAGGACAACCTCAAGACATCAGAGTTGTCACTAAATAGTTTCCTTGCCTGTGTCCTCCATCCAGCTTTCCAGCAATGAGGCTCACGAGCCCATTCTTTAATAAGAAGGACAGGTTGGTACCAGGAACTAACCAGGATGTAACACTTCCCCCACCGGCCTGAGTACAGATGATTTACAATCCCTCTCTCCCTCCTTCTCTGGTCCCAGGAGTGCAGTTGTATAACACTTTCAGACCGTCACCTAAATACTTAAAATGAAGAAGGTAAAATGTTTGTGTACTTAGACCAGCTGGTTTTCACCGCAGTTTATGAACACAGCCCAAAGCATGCTTGTGGACTCTGTACAGGTATTTCAGAGAAATTCTTTCCAGCATACACAGGTGCAAAAATCCCTCGAGCAAACATACCAATCTAGTTAGGTATGTGTAACTTCACTGCCAGTTGTACTTAAAAGCACACATCTGGACCATGGTGGGATGACTCAAACTGCAAAGCAGAGTTGTGAAGTGCAAGAACTCTGCAAGGAAGGAAAACAGCATCCAAACAATGGGATCCTGAAGGCTAAAAACCTCCCAGAACCTCCCATTTTGTGCTTTCTAGAACCTTTCATTATTTAAAAAAAACACACATGTATTGCTCACATTTTCCTTACCATCCAATTGCTCTTGGCAGATGGAAACTAATGACCAAATCCCTTTTGAGAAGTCACCTGGAAACAGTTCCATTAGCCACCTAATAAGCAAGACAATGGGTCACTTTGTAACACGTCCAAACGCCTAACCGGTTCATTAACTACCAGGAAGCGCCGACTGCTTACAAATCTTTCACCCGTACCCATCCGTTCGACCGGCACGCTCAGCAGAGACAGCCCACTGCTTCATCCACCGACAGTCTGACACATTTTACACTCTGCCAGCTATAACTCAAACACGGGTAGGAGGGGAGAAGACAGCAACAGCAGCCTTCTGTGTCATGTATTAAGTTTGCCATAGCCTGTGTGGAGTACAGATTGCACGTGACATACTTCTTTCTTCAGAATAGGCTTATATCAGACATGCTACGAGACAGCTATTATTTGTTAAGTTACTCTGTCTTCAATTTTCCATCATTATAACACCGTACGTTTGTGAGAGCACGAGGCAAGTCTCTGTAGCGCAAGCACAGCCATGAATTGTTAATCAGTTCAAAAATTCCAGATCATCATAAACTGACATTTTCAAATTTAGTCTCACTCCATTTTGAAAGCATGTGAGTAATTTCTTACTAGGGATTTAAAACCTTCAGAGAATGGTGTCTGAGGATAGTGCTGCATCATCAGTGATGACCTCCCAATCCAAGCTTTCCCTCTCCAGTGTTCAGATTTTATGTAATCACAGAGAACCGTGGGAACCCAAGGGAAAAACTCCTCCTCTGCTGAATATCTCAGATTCAGAAGATAAGAATGTAGCCTGTAAAGAGCTGCTCCAAAATGAAGCACCCAAAGAAAGGAAGAAAAAAAAAAGGCAGCTAATTTAGTTTTCACAGCATGACAGTATGCTTGCTTTTTTCCTCTCTTCCTCCAAACTTGCTCTAATCTGTGTAATATATATCAACAACTTCAATACTGATTCTCTCTTGAGTTTTGAGCTGCCCATGGGCGAGTTAAGGAAGGGACCCCAACACTGCTCTGTTTACTCTTACATCTAAACAATTTCCTTGGGAAAACATCATGGTTTTAATTTTAAAAGCACAAACATTAAACAGCAAGCATCTTGGCAGTTTAGGTCTGTCTTATGAGACTTCATCTTGTACTTATCAGTCTAACCCGGAGGCAAGAATCTCACAGATGACATAATCCTGATGTCACACCCTATTGTGCAAAAGCCTAGCCAGCAGTGAGATGGAAAGTCAGGTTTCCTTAGTGCTAGGATGCATAACAAATGCATCTGGATTCAATCTGCAGGGCCCTTGCTGTGAAAACCACAGTAACTATCATGCCCAAGAGAAAGCCATCACAAAGGGCTAGTAACCATTAATGAGGAACAGTGAGCTAATGGCAATAAAG
Source organism: Phalacrocorax carbo (assembly GCF_963921805.1). NCBI lineage: Eukaryota > Metazoa > Chordata > Aves > Suliformes > Phalacrocoracidae > Phalacrocorax > Phalacrocorax carbo. The sequence continues at coordinate 7,592,826 of NC_087532.1, read as the reverse complement.
TCACTTCAAAGCTTTCCATGGGTTTTTAGTTTAGGCAAACTAGGTTTACATCTAAACACAGACCGAACGCTTATATAAAGAGCTCACAGCTGCCTAATCACTTTGTGAGTTGAAAGTTGCACTGCAGGCTGCAGGAATCGAAGCTCAGCGCCTGCTCCCCCATGCACACCTACGGGCGCGAGCGCTGGCAGGCTGTGCTGAAACCCGAAGCACTAATTACGCCTCTTACATCTGGTGCTCTCCTTTTATTTACTTGGTGGAATCGGTGCTGTTCCATACACAAAATAATCAAATTTGCTACGAACCTTGTGAGAAGTGCAAAGTATTTTCAAAATTGGAGAGGAATGAACCCCACTCACAGAATCGCGTGGCCTATCAGACCAGGCAAAGAGACGTACCGGAGCAGGTAAAGCGATACACAAGGCAGGGAAGGAGAAGTTAGATAACAAGCGACAGCAGCACTCCGAAAGATTTAATCTCAGGGCAGCATTAACAGGTTTGCCATTTTTTTCATACCAAGACAAAGGCTAATTTCAGAGGTGGTTCAAGCACACAATTAAAGAATAAAAAGGGTAAAAACAGCTAAAAAGGGGAAAGCTATCCAGTAGCTTACAGGACATCTGAACATACTTGGCGGTTGAGATGATGGCACAGAGTTCAGTGGCAAAGAGCCACAGAGTCAAGCCAAAATGAGACATCCCTGAAGCAAATTGAGGCTGTTCAGTGGGATTAAACACGCTGATAAGAACAAGAGTCAGCCCTGAGCACTTCAAAAATTATAGGTTAAGCTTGCCTGTCACTGGGACTTCACTGCTGTACCTGACCAGCAGTACAGTCCCTTAAAGCTCTCTAGCAAAAGGCTCCTGAATCTACATGTTCCTGGAGGCACATGCACACAGGAGATGACTGCAGCCTTGCCTCCTCCAGCTGAAAAGAGAAAGGTGATGGGTGTTCAGTTTAGGCAGGATCTGTGCTGCAGAGTTCTGCAAACGCTTGGTTGGCAGGGGAGCCACCCTCAGCACTGCTAACGCCATCAGAAATTTGAGTGACTAACTCCATTTTGGACAGGATACCAATCCAAAATTCAATAATAAGTGGATTACACACAGTGAAGACATTTTAGAGGTCAATCCTCTCCCAGACCTCCTTCCACTCCTACCAAATTCCTTGTCCAGAGCTCTAATACAACAAATTCAAAGTGGATCAACATCAAAACACAGACAGAAGCTGAAGTTCAAAAGGCTTCATGGCTTACTCTGAGGAAACTCAAAACCTTAATCAATAAAAACATTTTCAGGAGCAGCGTGATTAAGAGAAGCATTTTATCTTATTTTTATTTTTTTTTAAGAGCTGTTAAAAATCAAAAGTGCCAATAAAGCCAATTTAGCCCAAGCAACAAAGAGGTAAGGGACAGCTTTCTAAATGTACGTCGGCTTACTAAACCGGTCCAAAGTTGCCAGAGCTCATCTTGTTTGTAGAAATATTCAGATCAGCAGCATCCTTCCCCAGGGAGGTCTATTTAATCACTTCAGAAATGATTTCTTCCAGACAACAAAGAGCGATTACATTACTTAATTAAAGCACTGATTATCTCCAACCCAAAACAACAGAACACAGAATCTAAAATAGATAGATTTATCCAGATGCCCTGGTCCTCATTACGCTTTGATTTCAATCAATGGCACACACACGTCAAGCAAAGGGCAATAAATTACAACCATGTGTTTGAAGAAATTATCTTTGCGATATTGGAAGTGGAGAGCCAAGGCTCTAACTGAATGGTGTAAGATATTAGACTTCCATCTGGGAATAATAACCTACTGAACAAAAACATACCAGGGCATTAGCTTCAGGCAGTGTCTGAGTTAAACCTGGCAGCAGGAGATCAAAATTACACAGTTGTTTTTTTGGAAAAGTGACATGCATTTTGCTAAAACAGATAACCAAGAAATATGCTGCTTGCTCAACAGATAACAGGGCAGGAATTAAAACCTAGTATAATTCCTCTTTAACCCAAAGAGACATGAACATCCCTCCAGAAATAAAAGGTGGGCAACTCTAGAGATACTTAAAGGTTGTTTGCATTAAAACAGACACTTACAGGGAACAACTCAGCGCTGGTTGGAGGCACTGAAGATTCAGGAAAGGTTTTCTTCTCAAGCTTTCATGATTTGAAACAACTCCATGCAATACTACAAGACTTCTCCAAACTTGTTTTCACACTACAGTCACTCAGCGTGCTGGCCAATAAGCTTTTGGGGACAAAACTCAAATTTAAGACCAGGCACCCACAAGCAAATCTGTATGGATTATTTCACACAAATTGTTAACAAATGCATAACAGGCTGTTTCCTTCAAAACACCCACGCTAGCAGGTGCCAACCCCTTGGGAAACAGCAAATACATGCCGATGACTCACTGAAAACGTAGGTGGATACTTACCACACCTGATTAGAACAGAAATCTAAAACTGAATGGTATGTGGGCCAAATGGGACTGACACAAGGAAAAACTGAAACTATCTGAAGTCTTGGGAGACACCCGAGATGAACTCTCTGAGATATTATCTCTTACTGTGCCTCAAGGTAAAATGGGATATAATCCAGAGGAAGCTTGGACCGTATACTAGGAGCAGAGCGGGAATAGCACATATTCTCCAAAGTACTTATTTTTCCATAGAAAGGAAAGTTCTTCCTCTTGCGCTCCCCGCTGGACCAACTAGTATAAGATGTATTTTAAAGCTGGGGAGTGAAGCGAGTACCGTGCAGAGCAACGTCTCAGAGACAAGTGCTTATAAGGTATTAAGATACACAACGTTTTTCTAAGATGGGCAGTCCACACTGACTAGAATGCTGCAAGCACAAGATCCAGCAGCCTTACCCAGCAAGGCTGGAAACAAAGCCACAAACTGCTTTGAAAAACCCAGCAGAAACCCTCATTATATGAATAAAATGTCTAACAGCCCAAGAAATTCAAGCACACTGGAGCCCGGTGTTCTCTCTGAATGCCTGCTTACATAAGATTATTTTTGTATTAACTGTTACCTCTCTACCATAAAACACAGCATAGCTGTGGTTAGAGGTGTAGTTCAAAAACATTCTCTACCCCGTAGAGAGAAGGACAGAACAGGCGCTTAAGGGACTGCTGTATGAGAACCCCACGTGTCAGATCAGAGATTTCTCTCTCCACTTCCTTTTCATCCTCTTAATCTGCAATGCAAGCTGAAAGTCTAACAGTGCAACAGCCCCTGCACTTACACTCACACTTCTAAAGAAAATTGTTAATGCAAAGCATCAATGAGATTTGTGTCACCTATGAATGGTCTCTCTGGACAGACAACCCCATCAGAGTGTCCGGAGACAATGAAAGTCCCTGCAGGTCAATTCAAGAAACTGTTTTTGCACACCGCTGGCAAAATGAGCACCGTTACTGGAAGGTAATAAATCTTCCTCTATAACAGAAACTGTAATTTCCACAAAAGATACAGAACTGCAGATGGTGAGCACGCTACTTATTTTTTTGATTAATACATCAACGCCTTCAAACGAGCCTGAAATTTTGCAATGCTTGAAAGTCTCTGTTGTCACTGGCTCCAGAATTCAAAACGACACTGATAACCCTGTCCTGGAACCAGTGCATCGTGCACTCCTTTCCCAGCGCTGCAAACTGCCAAACCAGAAGGCCAGTGACACCTTTAATCGACATCACATGGCTCAGACCTACTCCTGACTTTACGGTGGGCACGCAATATTAGTTTCCAGCTCTAGCAGACCATGGACATTACATCACAGCAATTGCCATCTTGTTCCCACTACAACCTTCCCCACACTTCAGGCTCCCACATGGCTTCGGCAGCTGTTATGCCGGTAATTGCTACAGTCATTCCCAACCTGATATGTTGGCAAGACCAGCAAGCAGCAGTGAGAAAAGCTGGCTCTTGTTACCCCCACCTCATTTCCACACACACCCGCCCCGATCTCCAAGTAAAAATTAAGTTTCCGCTGTCAAAATACAAGATCCAATTGTCTTAAGGAAACTGCAGAGTCCAACTACTAGAACAAAAGCATGTTTCTATCCAAATCTCTGTTGTAGGTACAGTACAAATCATTTCCAATTTCAAGCATGAGGAACCCTTCAAACAGTCAGGTTAAGTTTCCCAAACTTTGCAAATTCCTTCCAAAAATGCCAAAATTTTTATACCACTCAGCAAAATGTAAGCCACCCTTCTCCTCTTTTTCTGACACATTTTTGAGATCATAACATGCAGCAAAGCGGACTGTGCTGACAGATGCGCCTATCTAGTCTGACTACACAGCAAGCCATAATACCTCCGCTATTTCTGCCTGATGACACGAGAATGAAGTCTTTGTGAGAAATCCCTCCCATCTGCCCTCTAACAATGTATTGCCTATAAAGCTCGGACAAACTGAAAGATGAAATTTGATACAATCTTGCCTTTTACTTCCATACAATATATGAGACTACCGTTGTACCACATGCTGAACAGGGTTCAGCAGATTCACCCAAGTAACCTGTACCTGAGAGTAACCGGTATCGCGCTTTGCTTCCTGCAAATCAAGCCTTTTTAAAGGAGTTATTGTATCCAGCCACGACTTCATGGCCATCTGATCAGAGAGGGATTTAAGAAAACCCAGCATTGGTTCTACAAACCTACTCATTTTCAGGTTAGTGTACTGAAAATCCTACTGGTCCCAGTCTGCTCTGCCCCTGGGGAGTAACTGCAAACTTCTCTGCCGCGTATGCGAAATTCCCCTCTTCCACTAAGTTCAGCTACCAGTGACAACTGTTACTTACAAGAGAAGTTGGACATCTATGAAAACAATGCATGAAAATAGGTAAAAGCTTGATACCTATGACAAAAGTGTAAATGTGGCCTGTCCAAATGCGTAATCTTCACATCAAGTCACTTCTTAAAATGAGTAGAAAATCTAGCAGGAAAAATACCTTTTTACCTGCTTTTGCTAGCGTTGTAACAGGACAGTGACACATGATGAACCACATCTAAGGATCTGTCTTATCTCCATTTTTGGACAACATGAAGCAGCAGTGAGGTTTGTTCACCTTTTTCATGGCTATCAGGCATCTCCAATAAGAAGCATCCCGTTACTGGATAAGGCAATAAGTTCATTTTGCTTTGCAAGGCACACTTGCTTTTTAGGTTTAGCATAGCTATTTCCATCCCATCGCAGCTTAGGAGACCACAATCTGTATAGATGACAGCTAAACCTGACCACGTCAAGACCTTGGATGTGACTGCAATGCGAGACCAGCGCACTCCTACTTTTTTAGAAAAACTGTTCACCTGACAAGGCACCCGGATGGTTTCCTATTGCTGCTTTAATAAAAGACACTGCCTGACCTACGTTTATCTTACACATGCTCTATTAATTCCTTTGCTTTATGCCTCTAACAAGACAGGGACTAAAACAAGCATCAGGGAATGGCCCTTGCAGCAGAACTATATTAATCCCCACACAACTGCTGCATTTCAGTATACTTGTGCCTGTCATTTTGCTGGAAGATGGGAAAGTTACTGCTATATATATAGATATTTTGAGAGTACAGTCTTGAGGGAATGGAAAAAGCAGGTGGTTTGAGACTGAACTTAGTGAAGATCAAAGAGAACACAGGTCATTTTGGGACAAAGAGGCCATTAATCTCTTAAAGGGGGAGGGAGGCAAGAGAGCACCTCAGCATCTCCCTTTAGCATCAGCTGACAAATTGAATCCTGTTTTCATATTGTGAAATCACAGCGGATACGCTTCCCACCAGCAGCTCAGCAGCTGCCTACCCTTCCTTCCCCTGCTATACAGTGGTATGCCACTCTCAGAGGCAGCTAGTGATCACATTTTAGACTCTCTGTGTGTACTGCATGCCTGCTGAAGGAAACAAAGAAAGCAGAGGGCTCTGTACGGTAGAACTGACATACAAGTCTCTGTACTGGTCAAAGGCATTGTTGGCTTCCACCTCCAGCTTGCGCAGGCGAGCAGATGGCATGGCACCGTCTTCCAGGGGAGGATCATATTTGTTACTCCATGGTGATCTGCCAAAGACACAAGGAAAATAGAGACAGTTAGACAACCGAGACAAACTCTGAAAGGTTTGAGATCAGATCTGACCTCATCCACAGATGCTGAACTTCCAAAAACCCAGAAGGTGCCAAGAGCAGTCTATCAACAAGATTTTCAGCCTCAACAGCCATTTCAAACGCTGTCAAAAAGGGGACACTGACTCCTCAAAGTTTACACTATACCTGGGGAACCCTACCCATCTTCACATTTCTGCTATATAAATAATCACGCTTGGGTTTGAATCTGTTCCTTCTTAAATATTCAAAAATAAGGCCTCAGCTGTTGCACATCAGATATTTAAAATTACTTTCATGCAAATACAAATAAGTTGTGTACTTTATTTGGGATCTGACAGTATTTGAGCCAAACACCGCTGTCTGCAATTAAGGTCCAAATTCTCCTCCACTATTTTCTTTGAAATAAATTCCACTTTTAGCATAACATTAGGAAAACATTTGACCAGTTTGAAGGGTATAAAACACGGTTTGTAAAGCTGCAGGTTTTGCTATGATTTCTGCAGGTGTGGCAGAGGTTTTGTGCTCTTAATGAAAGATTTGGTATTAAAAGATTAATGGAACCCTTTGCCCATCTGCTTGAGACTTATTACAATTCCCATTCCGTAAACCTGCATTCTCCTTTTCATTCCCCTTTGGAATAACCAACCTACATGCATCAACGTTAGTTTAAAGAAAGGTACCTCTACACTTTACCTACTCACTTTCCAAAATACTCCAGCCTACTAGTGCTAGGGCTTAATGCAGCCCATACGTAAGGGCTTTTTCCTCAGTAGCCATTTGTTATTAATTTCTTAGAAAGGCATCTAGGTTTGACATCTGTTTAATGCAAAGCACACAGAACGGGCTCTGCTTCACTCTGGCTTTGCGCTTTCACAACACTTCACTCCTCCCCACCACATCTGACTCAAAAGGTGAGACACCAGGAAAAGCTAAATCATTATGTCACTCCCACCCGGAGCAATGCTTTTCAGGCGGTTGTTCTCATTTTAAAGCAGTTGCTTAAAACTCAGTTGCTTTGGAGAAAAGTCAACAGCTACAGCAGTGCTCCTTTACCTAACAACTCTCTGAAACCTGGAAAAGATCCGGACAAAAATCACCACCGGTGCTACCTGCAGGGTTCCCACATGGCACACCTACACCCACCAGGCAGCACGCACAAAACCAAGCGATGCCAAAGAAGTTCAAGCAGACAGAGCACTGACCTTGCTATCATGAAGTCTGCAAAAGCAAAGCCAGGGTTTGTCTGCCAGGCAATGCAGAAGCGTCCTGCTCCCTTAGCAGCAGCGTTCATCAGGATGCGCTCGCTTTTTCTCTCTCTACTAAATTTTAAATGGCAGTTTCCAAAAAAATTCTATTGTTTTCTGTAGATTTGGAACACGGTGCTTCTCCATCACGTACGAGGAAATCAGTGAACAGAGAACCCATGTAGAAGCCACAGTCAAGACACTTCAATTGTAAACATTAGATGTCTTTTGAAGCCTGCAGGAATGGGACTTAGGGGAAGCCTAGTGACACAGATTCTCCTAGCTAGCAGACTGTGGCATTTTCAACTCATTACTGTTGGAGCCAGCAGCAACTTCATCTAAAAAACCAAAACCAACGTCATGACACAACCCTGTATTTTTTTTTCTTTTTGTGGAAGAGTACTCACAATGCGTTTAAAAACTTAAATGGAGGCTATTTGAAGAAAGACAGATGGACAAGCACTTAAATTTCAAAAGTCAGACCTCTAATTTCCCTAGAAGAGAATGTTTTTTGTTTCAGCTAACAGGTTTCAGTGTTGTTGGCACCAAATTCCCCATAAGGATTCCATTTAATAGAGTGATCAAACATACTTAGAGTGGAAATGTATGGACAAAGTCAGGGACCTTGAAGTCTTTTATATATATATATTTAAAAAAAAATTAATAAAAGCTCAGCCTTTACAATGTGGATTCCACGGCTGTTTGATATCCTCCACAAACCTTTGTTATTGCAGGAGCACTCACAGAAGCGCCTGCGAGACCATGCGCGCAAAAGGCGGCTCCCACAAGTAGCAGAGCAACAACATGAAGAAACCGAAAATTATCTATTTATGAAGATCCAAGAGAGACTCCAAAAAACCACCTTCTGGTCTGATCCATGTTTGACACAGAGAGAATCAAGTCTGCCTAAATGTGAGGAAGGAGCAAACCGTGACGGGCTAAGCATTAGGATATTCATTTCCCTGTGTGCTGCCCCATGCAACCGATGGAGTTATTACCTGAAGGGCCAAACATCCCGCAGCAGCTTTCTTCCAAAGCTAATTCCCAGTCAAAATGCAAAGCCACTCAAAAAACCCACACCTATAAAACTTGGTTCCCAGCGAGAAAGTCTGACCACCTAGCTCCACCTTTCCTGCCAAAGTACATGAGGCTCACTTCACTTGTCTGCAGAATGCTTTCAAATCCTTAGATTGAGACTGAAAGAAAAGCAATTAGGAACCTCCCCAAAAAGAAGAAAACTGGTGTTCAGATTAGAGTGTGGAGTAATTGGGGGTGTAGCATGTTGCAGGCAGAGAAGAGTACTGCTTGGGACTTCTAATCGAGCGTGTGGTTCTGAAAAACCTTTGTGGAAATATCAAAAGCTTTTAAAAGCACAGTAAACTCTTCCTAGATTTTGGCCTAATTGATTAAATTAGTGCAAGAGCCACTTCCCAGTAACAACTTCAGATTTTATGAGGTATGAATAACCGTGTCTGAACACAGGCACAGAATGGGATTAACACATGCACATATTAGTATCGCTGGGTTTTCAAAGGCTTTTGCTTTGTGCTGAAGGAAAGAATTTACTTCACAAAACAGAGCTGAGACCAATCAATTCCAGAAGGAAGAATCACTTCAATCCAGAATGCTTGAATCAAAAGCCTTAAAGAACAGCATTCTTTAATGCCAGCAATTAATACATTATGCCTCTTCTATACAAACAAATGAAACTGCTTTTCTGAAACCGCATTACTTAATAAGTTCTGATAATTTTTAAGTGCTTTAAAAAAAACCCTAAGCCCTCCTGTTTCCTTGTAACTATTTAAATATCTTCTCAGAAAGAGATTGAGCAAATTTCAGAGGCAAGCATGAAACTAACCTTAAAGAAAGGGCTGCCACATGCACTAATTAAACACGGAGGGGCGAGGAGGAGCAAGTGTTATTAGCTGCAATGCAGCATGTCACAATAATGTTTAACAAGTGCCTTTTCAAGTCTCCCGTCCCTCTGGTGATAGATGCTCGTGTCGACAGCCTAAGCAGGATGCGAGGGGAGTGCGAGAAACGGATCACAACTTCAGTGAGAAAGCATCTCTTGAAAGACCCACAAGAAATAGAGGATCTAATCCCTTCTCTCGCATCTGCCAGAGAGGATGCAGCTCCGTGAGCACACCTTGTGGAGGGCAGAAGCTATAAAACTCTATTCTAGCTACTAATTTAGAACTGATGAAGTGCATGTAGCTGCCAACATAGATCTGACCAACTTAGACACAGAAGCTTAACGCACACGTGCTTTTAAAAGGTGCCAGGCTCTTTTGTAGAAGATTGACCAAACATCCAATGTTAGACTAGTACCCTGAAGAACATGAGTGAACACTTCACCGTAGAGCCTTCTGACTTCTTTGCCCACTACAGTAGGTTATATTAAAAAAAAAACACCTCATTACGATTTACTCTCAGCCACAATCCTGGTGTACTGTCAAACTTTGATCCACTGTCAGTCTCCTCCTCCTATTTCTAAGACAAAATGAATCTCAGCACGTTCTCTGTGTTACTCATCTACACACAGATACGCTCTCAGTTTAGGTAAGTACCTTTCCTGCAACTCAAATCACTTGAAGCCAACTAGAGTCCTTTAGAAGCTTACCTGCTTCTGCAACGATGGCCTGAGCCAAAGGGAAAAAAAATTTTCTGGAATTCCACTTTGAAATAGAATTCTTGAAATATTCTGCCCAGCTGAATGTAAAACACGACTGCAAATCCGCACAAAGCAGAACTAGATTCTTACTGTAGATCAGTTCCAATTGTTAGCACTAAAAATGTAAGCTATTACACTGGAGCTACAAGGAAAGCCAGAGATGTAACCCTTATAATCATAACCAGAAACAGCAGAACGGCTGAGCTGTTAACTCAGGACAGAAGACAAATGGTGGTCATTACTTCACAGCCTAGCACCCTTTGTTAAGGGAAAAGAATAAAAGCTAGGTGATGCAGTATTCACAAAGGTTTCTGGACTATAAGCTTTGTGATTCTTAATTAAATATTTGGAACTATGCCACTGTCATACAGCCATTAAGAAGAGGCAGGCAAGGCAAAAAAGCAGGGGGAGGGAAATAATAGTAACAAAAAAATAGCTCAACAAATAGTAGTCGCTCAACTGTAATCATCCTAATGGCAAGGTATAGAACATTAAAAAAAAGAGATTGCATTCGAAGTGGCTACCAAAATACTGAAAACTCATTTTGCCATTCCAACATCACAACCCTTTCTACTTAAAAATTCATTATAATTACATACACTTTATATTGTTCAAATATCTTCAGTGGTTTTGTCTACAGTCTGCAGACTAAATTAGCCATTTTGGTAGAGAGGCATTCCTTTTCTTTGCTAAAAGGCTTGGGCCAAGATTTTCATAGAGAACTAATGGCACTGCATGTCCGAAGTCATACTCAGTCACTTGCAAACCAGGAGTGAAAGAGCCTTTCCCAGCTGGCAAGGGCCGCCCTATTTTGTACAAGCAGATGATTTTGTTTGAACCAACTGCTTGCGTCATCTCTTTTCTGTTATCCATTCCAAAGATTTTACAACCTTGCAACAATCATTTCTTCTAGAGATCTGGCTGGTTTTAATTCTCAGACGTTAACTACACTACAGAAAACCTAAGAGAAATGCGTTAGTCACCACTTTAGCAAGATAACATCATCACATTTTAAGCTTCAATGAATGACTGCAAATCAAAGTGAAGAGAGTGTGCAGAACCACTGTGGTTTCCAAGATAAAACACATCTTGTTCTGGAGAGAGACAGCAGGGACCTGCCTTGCAAAGGTCATCAGATAAGCAGCCGTACAACCATGTTGGCTGAAACTGAAGCACCCCACAGTGGTCTGGAGATGAAGATATTTATGCCCTTTTGCATTAGGGAAATACCAAGAACAACTTCCACAGTCAACATCTTACTTGAGAGGATTTGAAACAGTCCCAGCTTCATTGCTGAGAAGAGTTTAATATCATTAAATTTATTTTTTTGGCTATGCAACACTTGTATGTCGTTTTCATCTACAAAGTACACCAGCTAGTTCCTTGCTTTGGATATGAACTCACCTATACGAGTCTCCATCTCTGTTGTAGTCACACAATAGATAGTCTTTCCCTACGACCTTATCTCGTGCAATCTTCAACGGCTGATCAACGGAGGAGAGGAGATCTTCACAGAGGCTTGGGACCTGATGGTTTGGAGAGAAAAAAACAAACAGGGAGGGAAGAGAGGATAGCACATTAAGGTTAAATAGACTGGCATCCCTAAGAACAGATTTTGTTATTAATAGCCCACGTGTCCCAAAGCCAGAAACCCTTTTAAAAAATGCAAGCTGCAGTTAAGTTACAACACAAACCTATGCTCCCACCTCCAATAATTTCAGATTTAATCACCTAACCACTAGTGTGGTCCAGTTCACTTAAATATATACATTCTTGATATTAGCTTCTTGCCAAAGACGGCCAGTAAAGTGATTGTCGAGGACTGATGAATAAAGGTAAATATTTATAATGGAGTGGAAACGAGGGAGCTGCTATAAGAATACACCATCCATACGCTAGAACGTATTTTCCACAAGCTCCCACTCTGGGTAGAGTTTAGAATAGTTTCCAGGCAGCTAGCCAAACATTACCATGTTGGCTAATAAAAATACGCGTGTCTCTGTGTGCGTGCAGATATAAAATCAAATACATCTCCTACACAGGTAGCTTTTAATGGATTCATAATCCCAGCTGTCTCCCTACACTTCATGCGGAGAAAGACTACAAGATCTTGTTTTAACGTGGCAGAGAGGCTTTCATGTACTGCAAAGAGATGAGATGACATTTTGCAGCCCCAAGCTAGCATGAATCAAGCACAAGCACATCAAGCAAATTCCATCCCACGGCCTCTTGTTCCAGGGCTGACAGCAGCCCCGTTATCAACATCGATATTCCTATACCGCAGGCTTTGGCCACACTAGCAGCTCCTCCAGGAACTCCATCTCCCCTGTACATACTTCAGGGCACATGCAGTGTGCCCCAATTCATCCGAGGGACGATCAACAAATCATTCCTGGAGCTATTATTAAACAATTAGCATATTGTGCGTTTCCCTTGGGAAAAGTGGTCCGCAATTCCCCGCTAAGGGAAGGGGACTAAAGTAAAACACCCTTTCCCAACAAGAGTTGGGAGCGCAACAGAATACAGGACAACTGATAAACTCTTGAATATATTATATTGGTGACAACTTGCTAATACAGAGGATAAAACAAATAACCAATGCGGAGTCTCTTCTACATCACAGAGATGAAAACCTGATTGAGAGCATGAAGACAGAAGGCAATCCAGGGTAAAATTAATCATCAAGTGATGAATTCACAACTGAAAAAGGGAGGAAGAAATAAAGAAATTATGGAACTGTGCTCTCTTCTCTTCAAGTCATTGATTCAGCGAACCAGTTGGTACGATTTCAAAGGAAAAAGGAGAAAAAAAATGAGGGGCGCAACAGCTCCCAAAAGCATAAGCGCAAACTATTTTAGTGCACTAGATGTGACATAAGATGAAACTGCCTAAAACGAAAATATTCCTAATCCCAAGTACAAGGCAATAACAGACAGAGGGTATTAAGTCAAAGCAAGCAGGGACAAATGTAAAACATGACCACAAAAGACCAGAAAGGCCAAAGGACAAAACAAGATGTGGCTAGCAAGGGAGACAACATCTAACCCACACAACCACCTCATAAGCGCATTAAAAAAACTAAGAGAAAAACCAAGAAATGGTTGATAAAGTTACTAACAGTGCTGAAAAAGCTAAAACATTAGTTTGAGGGTTTTTACTCTGGTCTATACATGCTGTAATGTGGTAACAAGGGATAACTGAAGAGCCTAGATTAAAGAGCAGGGCAGTTCAGCATTTGGGTAAAGCTAGATGCTTCTCATTGACATTCATCATTTGATACTCAGAGACCTGGCTGAAGCAACCTCAAAACCATTACGCATTCACTGAGTAAATAAAAGCGGACAGGAAGCAAGCAGCTTTTTGGAAAAATCTTTACTTTTTCTGAAACAGACAACCCTAATACTCCACGGAGCTGATACAAATCAGCAGTGTCATGGAACAAGTTAAGTGAAATGATGTATCTGTGTTCGTGAGCCCATCTGGTTCCACTTTGGCTCTTCCTTCGCATCTCCATTAGCTATTCATTTTAGGCTGACTCTTCAGGCAGAGAGCAACTTGAGATGACTGCTTCAATTTCGGATGCACACACAAGACCCAAAGCACCTCATCATTAAAGAGCTATGCTCCATGTTGGTCCTACGAGTGACCAGCTGAATATACTCCTCCTTCTCGGCTGCTCCTTGGCCAGCTGCCCATCGGCACAGAGATAAGTGTCTAGGAACGGACTCCTCACTCTGACGCGCATTTAGAGTGAGTTATAGTGATGAAAACACAATTTGGAGAAAAGTGGCATTTTTCCCAGACACTGTTAAATTTCTTTGGGAAAAGCCCTGCGCTACACGCACGGTAAGAGAGCAAGAGAGGTCGTGCCGTACAGTTCTTCAAACTCAAATATACATACAAAGCACTTTCAAAAGAAATCCCAAACTCAAGACAGAGTTAATTCCCTTGCAGAAAAGCTCCCAATAACCATCTGAATTTCAGACCCTTACAAAAAGCCACACAAATAACTTTTAAGTTTAACTTTCTTTTAAAATTAGCACACCCCTAGTATGCTGTTTCTGTACTGCTTAGTGGGAGTGCACAATCTCTTATGGACTAGAATGAACTCTTAGCATGTTATTTTTAAGATGCAATCTATTTAACTTCCATGTAGTAACAGGGAACTAGACTTATCTCTGGAGGATTCGGTAACACAGATATTCATGAGCATGGTCACTTTTCCAATTTCTAAGAGCTGTGGCTAATCTTAGGGCCATAACAGTGAATGCATTAGACCATACACTTACTAGGATATAATACTCCATTGTAACAGCAGGCTATATACCCATTGTCTCTTTGGTACAGACACCCTCCAGGACTCCAGGCAGTACAGTCCCTTCTTCTTCTTTCAGAACAAAACAGGGAAGAAAACCCACTCATCTACTTTGGAAGTATTAGAAAATTTCAACAGTGTTTATAAAAAGAACAGAAATATTCCAGCTGATGGAATTACTCATGTAACTCTAATTATCGGAAAAAACATCCAAGTGTGGCACAGTTACCCCAAGAGAATCATTTTGGTATCATTTATTACATCAGCTTTCAACAGCTGCTGTACTTCCTTTCTAAGAATGAATTTACAAGATTTATGCATACTGGTTGTCCCCTTCTACATTATAAAGCTGCTTACAAGGCAAATGCAGTAATTTGAACACTGTAATTTGCAGCTTTAAACACTTCAGCTACATGTTCGGGAGACTATTTGATTCCTTCTGAATTGAAGTCCTTTGCATTTTAGAAGGTGCAATGATATTTGGCACAGGCAGGCTAAGCTAGCTGCTTAGCACTGCACAATTATTTTACGCTATGCAAGTACCTTTCCGTAAAATCTCCTCCATGACAAGTATTCAAACTTTTCTAAAGCTTTTAAATAACTTTTGTGCACATTCAAACTCTTGCAGAAATCAGTGTCTCTTTAGCAAGAAAGCATCCAAATCTTCTGATCCCAGCGAAGACAACCCAACCGATCCTCTTGAGTTTTCAGTCTGAAACAATGGATTTTCATTGTTTACCACTCTTATCAGCTTGTTCTACGTTAACTGTAAAGCCCAAATGCACATAGGTGCCTGACAGCATGTCTCCAGCGGTCATTACCCAGGGAACTTGGACTTAAATTTAGAAATGCAAGAGTTAACCCACTCCCCAGGCCAAAATCTGAAATGCCACAGCAGCGATTTTGTTCAGTCCGTCACTGTGATGAGAACACTGAAGCTCTGAGGACTGTTTTATAAGCAAAGACTGGGCTCCCATCTTTATTATAACACAAGTTTTTCCCGCTCTAAGCAGTAGAAGGTCAAATACAGAATACAACCTTAACCTTGTATCTTTAGCTAAAGGCCATCATTAATTTAATTTGGTCCACAGCGTACTCCGGACCCTAACGCACCCGTGCTTCCACAAATAAGCACTCAGTCATCTATTATGGTGGTTGTATGTATAGTCATGGAGTGAGACCACCCTCAATGTACATTAGGAAAGAAAAAAAATAGAGAGGCTTCTCAGGGGGTCCGAACTCAGCTGTTCAGCCTGGAACGGAACAGCAGCATCATTGAGAAGCACATACCGTGCAACAGGGCACACCATTTGTGGGATCTTTTTTTTTTCCCAAGGAGATGCACAATGAATGTGTAGTACAGAGGAAAGAAAAACTGAATGAAAAGCAAGTTAAGCATACTCTCCTGCATGTTGAACAAGGATTCTGTTGTCTCATGTAACAGTAGTCTTCATCAGAGCAAGCCAGGTATGTGGACAGTGTTTTAATTAAGTCAACTGCTCTGCTATCAAGACAAATAATCACTTGTGCCAAAGTCGAAACCGTACACTTTTTGGAGTAGCTAACCTAATAATCATTCCTCTTTGACTCACTGTCTGGTAAAGGAACTTATTATCAACTAAACAATCATTTCTGAATTACTTTTTTTAAAGATCCTTAAATAAGCATCTAAAGGGTTAGAGGAAATAAAAGTACTTTGGCTCTTCATGTCTTATGTGCACTCTCCATCCTTGCTTTGATTACACTGGCTGAATTGCGTCAAATTCTGCACCTTACATATTCAGGGCAGTTAATATTTTGACTTACTAGCCACTCAACTTGAGTACACTACAGTTATTATTTTCTTCTACAACCTCGACTAAAATGAATCATGCTTACAGTTGAAACAGCAATATTGTTAGTGTGAGGTTCTGTGCTTGGAAATAGTCTTTTTCCATGTTTATTCAGAGGTCAGCATGTACTGACCTCCACAGGAACCTTACACACTGGAAAACTATGTTAAATGCAGCAAAATTAAAGGTGAAACACTTTTTCCTTACAGAACCAGAAGGAAGATGAAGCGAGCTTCAGAAGATCAGCAAAGGCAGCACTCAGATCCATTTGTCTTTTGCATTTATGTCTATAACATGAAGGTTCTGAATGTGACTAGAGCAGCTTTTAATTAAAAGCCACCTCCATACAGGAAAGCAAGTATTTTAATTGCATGTGAACTCTTAAGACTTCATTATTCTTTAAGACAACGCACATCATTACGGAAATGGACAAAACCAACTGCCCTCATCACTTGGGGAAATCATGCAAATTCAAAGAAGAGCCCGTGCACGTTACCCGGCGCTCCTGCAAAATAACCATTTTGGCACACGACTCCCCTTCGGACCAGATTCCTCCCCTCTGGGCCAGCATCTAATAAAATATTATTATAATTTTTCTGAGTCATTCCACAGCCTCAAAATTTCCTGTTCCTGCAGAACACAGACACAGCCTAACGGATGTTGTGGAAACTCA